>NC_141359.1:26626553-26966553 GCF_057382095.1 Aulonocara sp. 'chitande type north' Nkhata Bay | reverse complement strand
TGTGCAGCCAACTCCAGCAGCTGTGTGATGCTATCAACTAAACATGGACCAGAAATCTTGAAAGACAAAAGGGGGTCCAACCCAGTACTAGCAAGGTGTACCTCATGAAGTGGCCAGTGAGGGTATATCTCAGGCTATGTAACTGTGAGTAATACGAAGCCTGGCTAGATAGCAGATTATGTCATCTAGTGAAATCCCTTGGTGGTTTATATTGTTTTCTGAGGGAGGAGCCAGTTTAACAGTGTGATGTGATAAAGTCACGCAGCCTCTCACTCTCTCATGTGAGGCGTCTTGAAGGCTTCGTTGATGATGTCTGAAACAGCTGGTCAGTGTGGGCTTAAACATGTTGTGTTATCTGTGTGTAACTAGCTGTAAATTATTTCTTGTTGTTGTTTTTGGACGCTAGCTCTTCAAGAAATCTTTTACACAGCAAGCTTTTCTTTTTTTTATTATTGCGCTTTCAGATATGCTACCTAAATTTGAGAGCAAGGTTCACCCACACCAAGTGACTCAGCAGTTGCAGCAGCAAAAAACACATGGAATATATCAAGGATTGGTTTTGTATAAGGTGGGTGTTTATCTGTCACAAGCTTTTATTTTTCACACAGGATTAGGATTAAGAAAACTGGCATTGTAACTATATCATATCCATATTAAAAGTACTGTTTTCTAAACTTCACTATAAATGGGGTAATATATCAAAACCAAAAGTATTCATGTAATGACTTATATTACATTAACCTATCATGAGTTTCATATATACAATATTAATCTACAAAGTGTAGCTGGCAAATAGCTCCTGTGATGAAAAGTGCTGTATAGAGTGGAGGAGAAGCCAGACATCATGAAATCAAGATACTTAATTAAAATGTGTGAGCAAAGTAGAGTACAGTAACTGAATAAATGTGCTTTGATTTCTACTATTTCATGTTATGTTAAACCTAAACTGTCTTTCATGTTTTGTTCACAAGTATAATAGTTTGGCTATAATGATAGGAATTATTTTTAAATTGTGCTAGTTCCTTAAAAATCATTGCTCTTTTATGCCCTCATTAAGAAATCTGAGTGCAATTAACTCACTCATTAACGCATTTATGTGTTGATCCACAACCACTGCCCGACTGCTGCCTTTCCTCTACAGTAAGTATTAGGTTCGTGCAGCTTGCTCAGCAGCAACACAGCTCTGACATCACTGTTGCAATGTCGAGCACCCAAAGCGGTTGCTGCAGAGCCTCCTCTCTCCTGCCACTCTGGCAGACCTCATCCTAAGCTCGATCTCATCAACACAATTTCCCATGTTGTGCCAGGATGTCGGAAGCTGGCTTGGAGTCACGGCTAGTTCATACTCTGGCGGTTAACACAGCCAGACCCTCTAAACACCTTTTTCTGTCCCCTTCGTTCCAGCGCCTTGCTCTCGCCTCCTGGATCAAGGAAAACATTTGCAAGAAGGAATGCTGCTTTTTTGAAAAAGATGGAAGGTAAGCTGGGCTGCTCTGCACTATGCTGAATTGATGAGGACTGACTTAGGACTGACCTTCTTGTTGTTGCTGTAATAGAGTGGTGCTGTGGGGACAGTTACATGATAATGCAGTTTTCAGCTAAATAAAATACAGAATGCAAAACAAACTTTGAACACTAAAAAATGGGCATTTCTAAACAAATTAGCTTTTTAATTAAAACTACTGGATATCTGCAAAGCAGGTGAAGAAGAATTAATGTATTTATACTTTTTTAAATCTTAAACATCGGCTTCTGTTTCTCTACTGTTTCTGTAGTGGGGATGTGTGTAAGTGTGGCTACGCAAAAACTGATCATACAGACAAAGCCATCAAGCCAGAAGACTTCACAGGCGAGTCGTGGAACATACACAGACATGTCCGTGAAGCGCCCACTGACGCTTTTGGAGACATCAGCTTTGGTGGTTTGGGACAAAAGACAGGCAAGGTGAGCCAGTCCTTACTCTACATTATGTTACTGTGTAAATGCACATCTGCAAGTCTTTATGCCATCCTTTAAATCTGTGTGTACATGTCCACCGTCAGTACGCCCGAGTGTCCACAGACACCAGCCCTGAGATCCTGTACCAGTTATTGACTGAACAATGGAAACTGTCCCCCCCCAATCTACTGATCTCAGTTACCGGAGGAGCCAAGAATTTCTATCTGAAGTCTCATCTTAAGAACATGTTCCACAGAGGGCTGATCAAAGTGGCCCAGACAACAGGTCAGCCAGAACAAGAGCAAGCGAGCAATAGATTTGTGTGTGAGAGATCATTCATTGCACAGAAAGTAGTGTTTTTATGGCTACGTGCCACCTCCCGTGCTTCTGTTCTGTTCATTTTGGTAGTCAGATAGACTTCAGCTATATGTAGTTTGCGTTTGTACTAACTGTAAAAACAGTAAAAACTTGTAATTCTAGCATCCTGAATATCTCTCCTGGTTTCCTGGTAACCTTGCGGACTTGTGAAGCTTTCAGAAAATGATTGCTCCAGGCCCAGAAACAGTCCCACACTCAACCCCCCCCCCCCCCCCCCCCCCCCATTAACCACCCCCACCCCCCTTTTTTTGCATGATTTTTAGGTTGTTTCCAGAAAAACATTCACATAGGAGTCCTATCTTTAAAGTCAGGACTGTAAGGCTCTTAATATTGACTTTCATATTTTAGAGATATTTTGTTCTACTGGTGAATATGCTGCTTTGTACGCAGGTGCATGGATCATCACTGGTGGTTCCCACGCAGGTGTGATGAAGCACGTGGGGCAGGCTGTGAGGGACTACGCCATGAGTAGCTCCATGCAGGGCAAGATTGTAACTATTGGAGTGGCAACATGGGGGATAATTCATAACAGGAAAGCACTGGTGCATCCAGAGGTAGGACAAACACTTATGGTGAGATGGCATCATCTTCTTAGCATTCGGTTACTGTAAATTCTTCTCACTCTCCGTCTTTTTCCTTTAGGGATGCTTCCCTGCCCATTATTTGATGGACACTGGGAACCAGGGCCAACTATCCACTCTCGACAGCAACCATACCCACTTCCTACTAGTGGATGATGGAACCCACGGACATTATGGTGTAGAGATTAAATTGCGTAGCTGCCTAGAGATGTGGATCACCAGAAAGTGTCTTGGAAATAAAGGTTAAAGATAACAGATGTAGTATCTAAAAAAATCAATAAGACAACACAGATATTTATTGAAATATGATAATATATCTTTCAAGCTTTTGATATATATATTTTTTAATTGATCAAATATTTGATCTTTAGGGACTGGTGTGACTATTCCTGTGGTGTGTGTGGTTTTGGATGGCGGAGGAGGCACGCTGAATGTGAGTCAGCTGTTTTTTGGCCTCTCTCCCCCAGTGTCAGTGTCAGTGTCAGTGTGTATGTGTTGTATAACTGCCCTGTGTGTCTCCTCTCAGACCATCTACAATGCTATGCTCCATGGAACACCATGCGTGATCTTGGAGGGCTCTGGGAGAATAGCAGATGTTATTGCACACGTGTCAGGACTGCCACTAATCCGAGTCACTATTGCCCTCATCCAGCAGTTGATGAAGAAGTTTTTTGGTCAAGAGTATGAACAATTCTCAGATGGCAAAATCATAGAATGGACCAAGAAGGTATGTAAATATACTGAATACCATAAAATTACTGAACTTACTATAGAAGCTTTTTTGCCCAAAGTGTGGAGTTTGCATGTTCTCCCCGTGTTTGCGTGGGTTCCCTCCAGGTACTCCGGCTTCCTCCCACCGTACAAAGACATGCAGTTTGTGGGGATAGGTTAATTGATTAATCCAAATTGCCCATAGGTGTGACTGCGGGAGTGAATGTGAGTGCGAATGGTTGTCTCTGTGTGTTAGCCCTGCGACAGACTGGCAACCTGTCCAAGGTGTACCTGCCTCTTGCCCTATGACAGCTGGCATAGGCTCTGAAAAGGATAAGCGAATGGATGGATGGATGGATATTAGACAACCACCCAGACTTATGTTTATGCAATAGCTGCCCTAAATTGACAGTGTAAAAGCAGTGTTTTCATACATGCCTTACTTGGATGGTCATGAGTCATATTTTGTGACTGATCTAGTAGTTGACATTATCATCTCAGATGATGTTTTCTGTGTTAGATATTGCCACAATGTATATACACCAATCAGGTATAACATTATGACCATCTGTCTAATATTGTGTTTATCCTCCTTTTGCTGCCAAAATGACTCCGACCCATCGACCTTGACATGGAGTCCACTAGATCCCTGAAGGTGTCCTGTTATAGCTGCAAAAATATGTTAGCAACAGAGCCTATAAGTCCTGTTAATTGTGAGGTGGGCATCCATGTACATAGGTTTTTTTGTTCAGTCATTATCAGTCTTTATTTCCCCAATAGATGCTCGATTGGGGAAATTGAGCTCTGGGGAACTTGGAGGCTAATTCAACACCTCAAACTCGTTGTTGTGCTCCTCAAACCATTCCTGGACTATTTTGCTTTGTGGCAGGGAGAATCATCCTGCTGAAAGAAGCCACACCCATCAGGGAATACCATTTCCATTAAAGGTTCTACATTGTCTGCAACAGTTCTTTGCTAGTTAGTACATTTCCAGGTAATATCCACATGAATTGCAGGACCCAAGGTTTCCCAGCAGAACATTGCACAAAGCATCACACTGCCTCTGCTGGCTTGCCTTCTTCCCATATTGCACCTTATATATATTCGATATATATTCGATTCCTCTAAGGTCCTCACCCCCCTGTGTCTAAGTCTCCTCTCCCGTCATGTGTTTCATGTCTGCTTGTCTTATGTCAGATTTAGGTCTATTACATTTGCTGTTCACATTTTTCTTTGTCAGGATGACACCTTCATCTTCATCACCATGCATCTTCAGTAACATATGTTGAACAGCACAGTTTTAGCTGCAGAACTGTTTCCTGCAGCTAAATGACTAAATATCAAAGATGAAAATATTTGCACGAAGTTTGTTGTGTGCTCACCAGAGATGTCTGAGCCAGAGCCAAAGAAACAGTGGTTCCAGTATTTAAACGTTTTTCTTTATTGAATTTGTAGATTCAGGACATCATCAGGATGTCACACCTGCTGACAGTGTTCAGAGTGAGCGAGGACTATCACGGGGATTTGGATGTGGCCATTCTTCAAGCACTACTCAAAGGTAAGAATATGGATTTGAAGCAAATGCCCGGATCCTAACCAGACAGCCTACAAACATAACACACGCTATTAAGTATGAAGAAGGACTGGCTTAGTGCCAAACAGGCTCTTAGCAAGTATAATATTTCCAGTCAGAAAAATAAATGTGCTATCGAATGTCCCACAGTTGAAGATATTTTGATACCATCTTTACAGAGAGAAAACTACACTTGATGTCTTTAAAAATGTGCCATGCTTCCTTCAGACTAATAACGCCTCATGATATTCTGAAAAAATACCTAAGAAACCCATTTAAACCAAGCTTAGCAAAGAAATCTGAGCTAAAGTGCACTGAAACCGTAAGTGTGTCCACCACACTGAACATTCACTTAATCTTTTGACCGTGATGAGTCATCATTCTAGTTTATCTGCTTTGTCCAGACTTTCCATCCATCTGGGTAATTAAACCACATTATCTGGGCGCCTTTCTGCTATCTCAGCTAATGTAGGTCATCCAGTGTCTCCCATTATAGTCACATGACTACAGTCCTGGTAGTACAACTGGAAATTTTCCTGTACTAATGCATCAAGAACACTATAATAGAAAAATAATTGGTTTATGTTTGATATTTGGTTTTGATGATAAGCCAAACACGTCCATGCTTCCATCTTGTCAGACTGGACTCTTGCTTGTCTTTTTGTTGTAATATAAATATTTTTAAAAGATTTGCTGGGGGAAAAACATCATTCTCAGATGTGTAAGAATTTATTTAAAAATCAATTAGATTAGTCATTGGATAAATGAAAAAAACAACTTTTTACATTCAAATAGTAAATGGCCTGTATTTGTATAGCGCTTTTACTAGTCCCCCCTAGGGACCCCAAGGCCCTTTACACACCCAGTCACACACTGGTGAAGGCAAGCTACAGTTGTAGCCACGCTACAGTTGTAGCCACAGCCACCCTGGGGCAGACTGACAGAAGCGAGGCTGCCATATCGCGCCATCGGCCCTTCTGGCTAACACCAGTAGGCGGTAGGAGAAGTGTCTTGCCCAAGGACACAACGAGCGAGACTGTCTGAGCCGGGGCTCGAACATGGACACCTTCCGATTACAAGGCGAACTCCCAACTCTTGAGCCACGATCGCTCCGATACTATCTAAAATGCACCGAGCAGTGGATGAGCTTTTTAGAGAGACAAGAGACAAATAAATCGAATCACTGTAAATTCTCCTTTCAGCCTCAAGATCCAGTGAATTCCTGGAAGTTGAATGCTGGAATAGGCAGCTGGAGCTGGCTATAACCTGGAACCGGGTGGATATAGCTGAGACTGAGATCTTCACTGAGGAGAGCCAGTGGAAGGTGGGTTTGTCTTTTAAATAGAAAACCAACATCACTCTCTGATCAGTTACCCAGATAGTGTTTTTTCTCCCCCATTTCCTGCTGAACATCAATAAGAAACATCAGTTCCTCCAAATAACTTTATCCCTTCCTTCTGTCCTGCTGGCTGCAAGTAATGCTGAATTTTATTCTTCTGTAAGGCAAGGCACCTAAGCCTTGCACCTGGTGATGTTATTCTAAAATGTAATTCTGTTTGAATTATGTAAAAATAAAATAATAAATTAACGTTTTTATATTTCTTCTCTACTTACTTTCAGTTTACACACTTTTCTTGGACTTCATGCACACTGCTTTTCCAGTCTTTTCTCTAACATTTAACCTTCTTTGTAAAGTATATCACTCTGTTGCTAGTAAAGCTGTCCATGTTTCTGATTGGTTACATGCTTCCCTTTTGTGCAAACAAACTCATAGCTAGATTGGGAAACTCTGGGTTGCCTTATTTAGTTGATACCTACCTCTTGTGTGACTGCTTAGTCTGATTTCTGATGTTAGGGGGGAAAAGGGAATTGAAATGAAAGAGAAAAATCATGACCTTTACAGCACAGGCTTTGTGATTAAAAAGCATTGAAATCCTGGTTTGTATTAGTAAGATAAATTTATTGAATGGGAAAACTGAAATAGGTAATTATGTGAGCCTATCAGGTGCCAGACTGGCCACACATGCCATTTTCACTGGAGAAGTGAAAAACTGTAAATAATTTACATACATATAGGTTTAACTATAGGGAGAGTTTGCTGTGTTCGAAACTGGTTCCAAAGGTAAACCCAGCCCATATTATCAATACAGAAAGCCTTCTTGCCACCATAACACCATAAAGTCAGCTGATTCAGCAGCAGCATGCATCATATTATAAAGGTTTTACGAGTAGCAGAGAAGAGGTCTAGAAAGAAATAGCAGTCTGCTTTTCCTTCATTTTATTGTCTCCATGTTGAACTTTGCCATCACACCATCCTTTGTTTCTAAAACAATGATACTAGACAAAAAAACAACAAAAATTCTGATGATGTTGTTCTGATTTTTTTCCTGCTTCTAGTCCAGCGACCTCCACTGGGCCATGTTCTCAGCCCTGGCTGGCAACAAGCCTCAGTTTGTGAGTCTGTTGCTGGAGAACGGTGTGAGTCTGAGGGATTTCCTGCAGGAGGAGGAAACTCTGTGTGAGCTCTACACACAGCTGCCCAGCTGCTTCTTTCTGCGCAAGCTGGCTAAGCGGATCCACAGTGCTCGACGCAGCGGGAGGCAAGCTTTCGGCATCAGACCTCGAGCTTGCAGGGAGCAAGGCGAAAAGATCTCCTTAACTTATGTCTCTGATGTGGTGCGCCACTTGCTGGGGAAGTTCACCCAGCCCCTCTATCCTCCCTCCACCACCACAGACCAGTTAAACATGTCCATGGATGAAACGTCACTGTCAGTGAGTTAGTTCATCCACTCTGTTTTTTTGTTTGAAACACTGAATCTGTCTTTTTGCCAATTAATCACGTGTTATATCTTACCCAATTTTATTTTTTATAATTTGAGAAAGCTTATTTTATGGAAATAGATGTTAGTAGGAGTAAAATATTCAGTAAATATGCAAAGTATTTAGACTGAATATGCTGTAGGGTATCATTATATCAGAAATCCTGGCATTGTGAACATTAATCATATAATAATAACAGACTCCTTCACTTTCTTTTTAGCCGTCTAAAAGTCAGACAAGTTCCCAAGCTCAGCTCAGGGAGGACAGTCCTGAAACACAGAGGGACCCGGGCACAGACCTTTTCCTTTGGGCTGTCGTCCAGAATAACAAGGAACTGGCTGAAATTGCCTGGGAGCAGGTGACGAAAGCACTTCTGGAAACTTCAACCATAGCTGCTTGCGTGGCGTGTTTATGACCTCACATCTTTCTGTATCTGTGTACTAACAGTGTAGGGATTGTATGTCTGCTGCTCTGGCTGCCAGTAAGATCCTGAAGAAAATGGCACGAGAAGGAAGCGATGCAGATGATGCAGAAGAAATGCGAGAACTCGCCAATCACTATGAGAAACATGCCATTGGTATAACACATATCATAACATGGCTGAATTGACCGTGATTGTTACGGGGCTTGAATTTATCCTCAGGCTGCGTATATGTGTGTCCCAGGTGTCTTCACCGAGTGCCACAACAGTGACGAGTCGCGCGCTAAGAAACTGCTGGTTCGCATGTCACACTTGTGGGGCAGAACGACATGCCTGCGGCTGGCACTCGAGGCAGATGACAAAAACGTCATAGCTCAGTCTGGTGTTCAGGTAGAGGAAATTTTAGATTTTTCCAGAGGGGATTGCCAGTGTGTTATACATCACAATGTTGAGTAGATCAATTAAAGTTACAAAATTAAGAAATCGCTCAATTTAATTTCAAACCTTTTCTTGGTGCTGCATTATAATGCAGTCTGTGTAAACGTGTCTTTCAGGCTCTGCTGACTCAGATCTGGTGTGGTAAGCTTTCAGTAGAGAACCCTGTGTGGAGAGTGCTGATCTGCATGGTGTTTTTCCCTCTTATCTTCACTGGCTTTCTGTGTTTCAGGTGAGACCTGCCAGCCAGCTAAGGGGTACAATGGCTTGTACAATGCTACTGTGTTTATATGTGTTTTTATTAACACTGGCAAACAGAATGGAGCAAAATAGAGATAAGATAAATAAATTCTTCCCAAGTGAAGAAAGGAAGCATAGCATATGTAAATGACTACTAGGGAGTTGGATGGGCTGGCTTTAGACCACACACAAAAGGCTTTTTTGCCTAATAATGGATAATGCCATGCTACTGTACAGATGTGTTTGAAGTAGGTTAGAGCAAGTGGTAAGGAAAGTGATAAATAGACTGCATCAACGCAACACTGGTCACATTTTTTTTTCCTGGCATCTCCATTCTACCATCTCAAAACAACCCTGAAGAAAATAAACATTACTATACAAAAGGAAAAACCCTTCATTTGGTTGTACCCAATGATGCAATCAATGACCTCATGACCTTATATAAAAAGGAAGTGCCAGTTCGGCCCCTCCCACACACCTGTTTTGGCTGTATGACCAGAACAAAGGGACAAACGAAGGTAATTATAACCAAAGCAACAAAAGCAAACATAATTTACCGTGTCATTCTGCCTACGGCAGAAAAAAATTCAAACCACCTGATGGTTAAGTAGTATTTGCTTTAAAAGCATATGCATGGATGTAAACTGTAACATAACGCTACCACAAACAAACCCAGGAGAGTATGTAGAGCAAAGTTACACCAGCAATGTCTAAACTAAAGCATTATGGCCAACTGTAAAATAACATGGGATAAATCAATATGTTTAAGGCACAAGTGGTAAATAAGTTCAAGCCTACCACTTTGTCACAATACATACATATTAAAAGTTTTACTTTAACTTAATTTTAAACATACACAAATACATAAATATACAGTAAGCCACCAATGTAATGTCCAGGCACAGACAACTCTCACTTGTTTTCATTTGACAGAAACTGACTAAATATACCGTACAACACATATCTACAACTGTGTCATCTAAAATGACTCCTGATTCATCTTTCATACACCATGGAATTGCTGCCATGTGTGGATGAATTTTTAAAGCAAATAAGAAGGATAAAGGAGGGAAAATGCAGATAAAGCTTTCATCAGTGCATTCAGGGGAAAAAATGAAGTCACTTTCCAAGATTTAGATGTGTATTTTGCTGGAAGTTTCCCTGACAGAGATTAGCTATATGGCCAAACAATAGTTAACATCCAAAAACCCATAGGAGGAAAATCTGACAACAACACCATGGATGCTAAACAGAAGTTCACCGAGAGAAACGTGACAGTTTACACAGTGACTAAGTGGAGATTCTTACATCTGGTGTAATGTAAGGATGTGTGTGACTAATTGTTACTACTGTCGGTACTAGATGTACTTGTACTTTAATCTAATTGTTAACGTCTCAATTGATGCCAAAAACTGGAAAATTGTTGTGTCCTAAATGTTATGCCTAACCTCCTTTTTAAGCCTGTTATTGTTACTTATTATTTTAAATCACAGATACAAGTGGCGGAAATTAGCTTTCTTCTTTAGAAATAGGTTGAGGAGTCATTCAGGAGGTACTCAGAGTAGAGCCACTACTCCTCAATGTCGAAAGGAGCCAGTTGGGGCAGTCGCCTCCCGGGCATGTCCTACTCTGAGGAGGCCCTTGGGTAGACCTTGGACACACTCGGTTGGCCACTGTGTTCCCCTGGATAACCTGGAGGAGGTGGCTTGGGGAGAGGGAGGTGTAGACTTCTCTGTTTAGGCCCCCCGTGACCCAAAGGAAGAAATGGATGGATTATTTATCGTTTTAGATTTTAACTTTAATTGAGATAGTTGTTATGAATTATAGAGCAATGCGTATTCTTCATAATATGCTGAACAATGTTCATAATGCGAGGTGCCACGCATTTAAACTACGATTCATTATTGACGAATGTGATTAATGGTTTCAAATGCCTTTGTTTGGAGGGTTTTTGACATTGTTAATTAAACAATGCCCCAATTTAACTTTCTGCTTGTATTCTTTTTAATAATAATACCTGATTGAGTTTCAGCTGTGGTCAAAAGTGTAACTTTTCCACAGACATGATGAAATCATCCAGAGAGAAACTGCGAAAGACGAGGAGATGAAGACAGTGGAGATCCTGACAGGAAGCACACTTAGAAGAAATGGTTATGGCCCGTATGTACATACTTGTTCCTTAATGCAAATATCAACCCTCATCGCTGCATGACCTTAATGTCATTTGAAGTTGAATAAACAGTGGATACATGAAAACATGGCATTGTCTCTCTAACTGCAGTGATCTTTCTGTCCACAGCTTGAAGCCCATGAAGCCTCTGGGCTGCTGGTCCAGGCTGATGTACCTGTACACCTCCCCACAGGTTAAATTTTACTGGAACATTGTATTTTATTTTGCCTTCCTCTTCCTGTTTGCTGTGGTGCTGATGATCGATTTCCAGAGCACGCCCTCTGCTGGCGAGCTGCTGCTCTACATCTGGCTGCTCTCGTTGGTGTGTGAGGAGATCAGACAGGTGAGAAACTGTGGCTCAGACCCACAAATGATACAAAACAACAAACAAATAGCCTTTTTTTCTCTTTGTGTGCACTGTACTGTATTGTAGAGAGACAGTCTTTGAATTTTTCAACACAGACAGTGGCCCCATTCACCTTTAGAGGCTCAAATGTCTAAAAGGTCAGCAGTAAGAAATGGTGAGTACCCTTCTTCTTTTAGAGGAGGGAGCAGTGTAACAGAGCAAGTCCACAGAGAATAGAAAACCTTTGTAGTTGTAACAAATGCAGCAAAAACGAATGCATTTAAAATAGGACAGAAAAGAATAAGCATGCGCCTGAAAAGGAAGCATTACACAAATAAATAAATATAAAATTACATCAGGGTAATCTTTGGGGTAGTATGAATGACATTGTTTCACCAGTGAGAGTAATTATTGCACCAGAATGAATATAATTATCTTTGAAAGTAATTACCTTTAGTAGTCATTTCCCTAAAAGGTAGTCATTATATAACCTGTAAACAGACATTTACTCCTAGCTGAAATTCACTGTGTAAATGGCCCTGGGAACGAACTGTCTTTGAGTCCTTAAAATGCTCTGAAGGTCCCGCTCCATCCAGAGGGTAGCAGGTCAAACAGGTGGCGTCCTGGATGTGAGGAATTATAGCAAGTGTGCAGCCCTAAGAGGTGACAGGAGCTGGCAGTGGGAGGGTAAACAGCAATCCATGGTTTTCTGTGCTGTGTTGATGACCCACTGAAGAGCTCTGTGATCTGTTACTCAGAGATACGATATGCCATTACGTTCTAAGCAGAGGAGCTTAAAAGGCAAGGCCTGCAGCTTGTAGGCTCCAGCAGTTGTAGTCGCTGTTGTACCTTCTTAATAACCCACATGGTGCTGGCAGGAAAGGTCTTCAGAGGATTTCTGGGTGTGACCCATTTTAACACAGTTCCCCTTGATGTACAGAGGGCAGTCAATTTGTTTACCTACCTAAATCCTGTCCCTGAGTAACTCCCTTTTTCTGTCTTTTTTTGTTGTTTTCATTTCAAAGGCTTCTTTATCCTTTAATGATTTATTTATTGATTAGAAAGTAATCAAAATAATTTAAATGATAGGTGATTGTATGTCGAATGCTAAGTAATATAAAATCCTCTTATGTCTAATTCTCTTTTCTCTTTCAGCTCTTTCATGATCCAGATGGTTTTGGGTTTCGTAAGAAAGCCAAGATGTACATCAATGAGTTTTGGAATATTTTAGATGTCCTCTCCATCGTCCTGTTCCTTATCGGCCTTGCATTTAGGTGGGTTTTTGCTCTCTAAGACAGTCTGTGGAAATCAATCCACCCACTGCATTATCTATGAATCACCAAGCTTTTCCTACTTCAGGCTGACAACCGAGCTGTTTTATCTGGGTAAAATCATCCTCTGCATCGATTTTGTGGTCTTCTGCCTCCGTCTCATGGCCATCTTCACGATCAGCCGAACCCTTGGACCCAAAATCATCATAGTCAGAAAGATGGTGAGGGGTTTACAGAACAAATACAAAGCATGCTGACCTGAGGTTTTATGGCTACACCAAAAAAACACGCTTACCTAATACAATAAGAGGCTTCTACCTCACCGAGCCTCGATCATAGTCTGCAGATGAAATGTAGTCCTTGTGTTTCAAAAAGGTGTTTTGAACACTTGGATCATTTTGTTACCACACTTATTTCAGTCAGTCAGACCTCAACTTTGTGTTCAGCTACACTTTATTTACTCCCTAAGCATACATGAGATGTCAGAATTTGCAACCGTGTTTCTAAATGTGTCAATTTCTGAGTGTTTCTTGCTTGTGATTGGTGCCTTTCTATCCTCCAGATGATGGACATGTTCTTCTTCATGTTCCTCCTGAGTATCTGGGTGGTGGCTTATGGTGTCGCCAAACAAGGCATCCTCATCCACAATGAAAATCGTCTGGATTGGATCATCCGTGGGGTGCTTTACGAGCCATACCTCATCATATTTGGCCAGTTTCCCAAAAATATTGATAGTGAGTGGATTTTGAGAATCTTATACTTTAAAAAATATATATATATTTTTTTATTTTAGCTGTAATAATTTGTTTCAGTATTTTGTTACACATATTTATTCTCCTCCAAAGGCTTCAACTTTGCTCATCACTAATGAGGATGTCATTTTTCTTCCTGCAGACACTGAGTTTGACATGAACTCTTGCAGCGTGAATGCTACAGATCCCCTGAAGCCTAAATGTCCCGTGTTGAACGAAAACCAGAGCCCGGTCTTTCCTGAATGGCTCACCATCATCATGCTTTGTGTTTATTTGCTCTTTGCCAACATACTGCTGCTCAACCTCTTAATAGCAATTTTCAAGTGAGTCCTCCTTGTCATCAAAGTGTATGAGCTTTTCTGTCATCTTACTGTTTTAATGATGATGATGATGAGCCCTCGCCTTTTTTTTATTTTTAAACTTCCTTATGTTTCGTGTTATCGTCCCGCACAGCTTTACATTTGAGGAAGTCCAGGACAACACAGACAAAATATGGAAGTTTCAAAGATACGAGTTAATTAAGGAGTACCACAGTCGACCTGCTGCCCCTCCTCCTTTCATCATCCTCAGTCATATCTACCTCTTCATCAGAAGCATGGTGCTGCGGAGGCCCCCCAAAATATACAAAGAGTTCAGTAAGTGCTGAAGTGTTTATCCACACCTTTGCAGACTTTTGTGTAATTAAAAATGCTTCATTATTTATGTACATGGCTACAGACCACCCACATACAGGGTACCCCAAAGGTGAAGAAGAAGAGAACTTGTAGGCGTTCACATGCCACGAAGGCAGATTTAAATTTGTGCCTGCAACTTCAGACTCAAGGTATGAAAGATGGTAGCTAGACCTATGTATGGTGAAAACGCTAAGGAAAGAGATGGGATCTTTTTAAAAAGGTCATCCTCTTCCTCATCACCTCAAGCTTCATCTCCTGAACTGAAGTCAGTGCTCTAGCACACAAAAACATATCAGCAGATTAGCCATGCAACCCTCGCATCTCTGTACAGCAGACAGTGAGTCGGCTAAACAACAGCTGCTTTTACTCTGGCATCACTCCATCTAATGTTAGGCTCAAGTGTCCTAAAGATCCCACTTTCCCTCTGATGAACAGTTTGACCATATTCTCACATCGTGTGACAGCTGATTTGCTAAGTGTCCAAGTCCAATACCAACTTATCTAGAATTATGCACCTAAATTGGGAGAGTTTAGAAAATAGAACTCAGTTGATTGCAATCTACTGACATCTAGTGGTGACGTTTAACTCACTGTAACTAAAACTATGAAATAACAAGATCAAAAGATCTAATATTGTATTTTCTGTCACATAAAACTGTTTCTTGAGTGACCAGTGGAGTGAGTATGGCTCCAAAAGCAGGTCAGTCATGTGAGCAAAACCAGATCACATGACTGAAATCCCACATTTAGGTCACATCAAAACAAGTATCTCAAATGCAGGTGAAGGCTTCCGTTTTCAAAACTAGATCTAAACACAAGTTTCAGAGCTTTTAGCCACATCTCATGGTGTTCGTCAGCAGGTGAAGTTTGCCCGGTTGCCATGGAGATGGATCAGTTTATCCCCATCATACTGTAACCAGAGTATGACCCTTTATTTATCTCATTAATGCAGATGATCTCCTCTGCCTCTGCTCATGGTCGACAGATTTTTACCTGTTTTTGGTGCTGTTGAGAACGTGGCAGTGAAGATGCTGAAAGTTTAATGTATTCAGAGGTCATCTGCAGACCCTGACAGTGCTTTAAACAAAAACCTAATTTGTGTTTTAAAAAGATTATTATAACTATAAAATACTATAAAATACAGAAAAAAAAAACCCCCAAACTGAACATGAACTGAAAAGAAAAGGTCGCTGAGCAGCTAGTATTTGCTCTTTCTGTTTAACTCACTCCCAGTTTATCTGTTGTGCAGGGTTTTCTGTCCGCATGGATGTGCAGAATTAGGTTATGCAGTGATTCAAAGCATGTGATGCTGTTTTTCAGAGAATGAGCTCAACCCGACAGAGGATGAGGAGCTGCTGACCTGGGAGTCCTTGATGAAAGACAGATACTTGGTGTCTGCACGGCAGGAGCAGAGCCAGAGCACGGAGAGACGCATCCTGGACACAGCCCAGAAGTAATCTCACAGTAATGTAGCTGAAAGTCGCTGTATGTGTGCTGTCTATGCATCATCACACCAGTTTCCATAAAACGGAGTGAGCAGTCCAGCCAAAATGTGATTGCACGTTCTTTTTTTTAATGAGCTTTTAGAGACCAAAGGACCAATTTGCATGCATAATCACCTTATGTATCACACACAGTTGGATAGATTTAGGGTAATTTGAGATATTTTCTGTCCAAGGACTTGGATGTGGCTGCTTCACCAAACAATATTTACATAAAAATGATTGAAATCACTCTGTTATTAAAAAAAAGTAGTATATAATAATTTCCTGTTTGTTTTATTGTAAAGACTGATGATTTTCTTTAAGTAATTTTCAAACTGACACTTGTTTCTGCAGGGTTAACATCATAACTGATCTGCTGGAGAGAAATGGGGAAACGAGCGCTGCTGCCATGCTGAAAAGACTGACTCAACTTGAAGAGCAGGTTGTGGCCTGATTTCTTTTGGTTGGCACTAATGTTGCACCTGTGTCTGTAATATGTCACGATATGCTAATGGAGGGTGACCTGAGGCACTAAAGACACGGCACGCTTTTTGTGGCACGCTCTTGTGTGTCAGGGGTGTGAATTTTAGACTTTGAACTGCGTTTTTAATACATTTTATGGCTTTTCCTACTGATAAACACCTCCCCCATTTCCATTCATACTACACCAAAGTCATAAAGTAGCAAATAACCAATTAAGTGGCATAAGATTCCTGTTTTCTTCACTATCTAATGCAGAAATGTGTACTTATACAGTGGGTTCACAGTTAAACGAAAAAAATCTCTATCTCGGGGATTAAACGTGTAGTTACACTTTACACTGACAGAAATAGGAGTTTCACTGCTCTGACCCACTTAAGATCAAACTTAGCTATACGTGTAAAATTACTTTGACGTCCTTGATCTAAGCAGCTAACAGAAGTAGTTGATCCACTTTCCTTTGTCTCATCAGGTCAGCCAGTCTACTAAAGCCCTGCAGTGGATTATGGATAGTCTGAAATCTCAGGGTCTGCCCTCAAAAGACACACAGTCACGGAGTCAGTACCAAATTTAATTCACTATTTACATGTCACAGTTGTATGTTTGATAAATATTCTAAATCTGCTGCTGTTTGCGCACATTTTTGTGGTTACCTGCAGCTCCAGCTGGCGTAGATGAGACCCCAGATTCTTTCAGGAATACATCGGAGAAAGGAAGCGGTTTCCATGTGTATTCCCGTCAGTTTTCCTACCCAAACAGCAAACTCACGCGCTTCCCTGTGCCTGAGGAGAAGGTGCCCTGGGAGGTACTTATTATATATTTAAATATTATTAAATATTATTTTTTTCCACCACAAAGTCACCAGTTGCCACTCCTCAGAAAGTCACTGAACTGATAAATTGTCCAATAATTCTGGTGGTTTTTATCTCCTTTTTTTTCCAGGTCAGTTTCAGCTCATACAAACCAACTAATTATACCTCTGACGACAGCGAAGACCATGTGGATGGGTGTGTGAAGCCATACTTTCCTGTTTTCACTAGCGTTTTATTTGAGGACAGCGTAGAGTCTGTTTTTCACATGTCTAGAAAGCAACACTCTTCCAGTAGGTTATAAGTAATCATTGAAAGGGATTATTTTGCGTGAGTATACACATTGTGTTTTTAACCTGCATATTATACCCATAAAAACATTAATTAGCAGGCA
The DNA here is from genome assembly GCF_057382095.1 of Aulonocara sp. 'chitande type north' Nkhata Bay. NCBI lineage: Eukaryota > Metazoa > Chordata > Actinopteri > Cichliformes > Cichlidae > Aulonocara > Aulonocara sp. 'chitande type north' Nkhata Bay. Next base: position 26,949,076 of record NC_141359.1, on the reverse strand, counting down.
ATGAATGGGCCTCGGTGACAGGTGAATTACCAGTTTTCAGGTCGAATCTATTTGAACACAGTAAATAAGCTTTCTGGCCTAACTTTGACTTTATTGTGTAATTACAAGACCGGCTCCTCCAATCTCTGTACGCTCTTCATCTATTGTTTCTCCCTGCAGATCAGAACCAGAAGCCTTAGCTAATTACAGGTATGACACAAGAACAGATATAGAACCTATTCAGTATTACTTATAGTAACCTCAAAAGCATGTCTTGATGTCTGATAAGGAGCTTGTCATCTCAGAAACCCAGGGGGGAGGACGGGCATCAGTGGGCGTGGGGCACTGAGCCGCCTGGGTCCAAACCTCAGTGTAGAGCTTGTGATTACACGGTAGGTCATCTCAATGCCCCTGCAGAGGTTTTAAAAAGGTTGTTTTGCACAGAAATATCTGAGACTTTCCACTTATTTTTAGCTGGCGAGACAGCGAGAAGTCAGTTCTGGAGTACCTGGCAGTTTTTGACGAGAGTCGAAGAACTTTATCTTTACCTGGAGTGAGTTCCAGTCTTTGTCCATTTAATGTGGTTTATACATTTTTTTGCACTGTTCAATCACACTGTGGCTTTAAAACCTTCAGGGCCCTGTTGATTCTGCTGATAAACTGCCACCAACTCTTAAAAAAACGATGGGGAAAAAGCTGTATGAAACGATCAACGCAAAACTGTCAGAGGGAACAAAGGTAAGTCAGTGCAGCACTGTGGTGGTAAAGCTTTAAAGTAGCTGCAGGAGCAATGAAAACAAAGAACAGCTGTAAAGCACGACAGCTTTCGATAGAAGAACATGTCAACAGCTGTCACTGATAGCATTTTGAGAGAGCAGGAAGAACAGGCCCTCTGTTTGTCTTTGATATAAACACTGGTTAGTAAATTTAGTGATACAATAGAAAGCATTCGATTAAATATTACATTATAAAATAAAAAATGTAAACATCAAAGACAAATTACTTATTTCCTGAGCTGAGAAATGTTTGAATCATTCAAGAGAGAAGGGGAGCATCCTGCCAGGGCTGAAACGGTACATTAATATGATATCGATTAATTTGTTGATGGACGTGGTTGTTTGGTTTTAGGTGTTTGAGGGTTATGTGGATGACTGCAGGAACACGGATAACGCCTGGGTGGAAATGACTGTCCTAAACATTCACCTGGATAGAAAAAGCCAGGTGATGGTGGACATCAACAACACGGTAACATCGAGTGTTTTACAGCGTGAAGAATAAATTGGCTGGCCGACTGTTTTACATTTCCTCCTTTCTGCATTTACATGTTATTATCTGTTGCTTTTTAGGTGCTGAGCAGTAACGGTGCTCTTCAGTGGCAGGAGGTGAGCAGCAAAGCCACACTTAGCTCAAACCAAAGAGAGTCGCTGCGGCTGGCTGCTGCGCTGCACAACAGGAAGTTCTGACATTCACGACGCTGCGGCTGTAAATGTGCCTCTACATCTCCCCGTCACTGCTGCCTTTTCTTTAAATATGTCGATTAATTGTGTTGCACTGAAAGCCATAATCTACATTGTGCTGCTGCTGACTATGAAATGAATGTTGAACCTACACTGTTAACTGCTGCTCACTAAAAACAATCAAATATTAACATTCAGAGAAGAGTGGCTACTCCTCCACACTGAAAGGAGCCAGCTGAGGTGGTCTGGGTGGTCTAGGTGAGGTGTTTCAGGCATGTCTTACTGGGAGGAGGCCCCGGACAGCTGGATCAGCTGGGCCTCTCTGCTAAGACCCCCTGCAACCTGAACCTGGATAAGAAATTGGAGGAATAATTAAAGGGGACTAGTTATGTTGATTTCCAGCTCTCTATGTTTTTTTAAATTTCAATTCTACTAGAGTAGCTTTGCATGATTCACAGCTCAAAATAATCCTTATTTATCTTTTCCTGACTATGCAGCCCTTTAGACTCTCCCCTTTCTGTGCTCATACCATATTGGGGATATGTACTCAGTGATGACTTACAGAGCCAAGAATATTATAAAAACAAGCACTCAGATGACAGGGATTACTTGAACATATAGTGGCCTCATTATTAGAAACTTCAGTGATGTTTGATATGAGCCATTGTTACAGTATATGTGTGACAGAAAAAGTGGAACAGATCTCTTATAAGTGAACAGAGTTCACTAATGGCGCACAGGGTGCTTTAACTTACAGTTGTCTATTAGTATGTAGCAGTTATAGAGCTTATTCTTTTATAACACACAAGACAATCATCAGTAATAATAATAATCATGTTACAACTTGGTGAAATTAAATATTAATCTACATTTTTTAGATTGCCTTGATTCACCTTTATTTAATTTGGATATATTTTACTCGATTAATTTTTTTTTTTTATTCACTTGTATTGAAGCAGTTTGACTTTGTGGCACTGCTGCTTGCTTTCTCGCTGATATCACTATCTATCTCCGTTTCCCTGAGTTTGTTTGCGTGTTGCACTCTCTCCCGTCCTGTTTAAAAACAGAGAAGCTTGTGAAACACTTTTCTGCCCTGAGCTCAGCTTTTGTCCACCTGCCAAGCATGCAGCGCTGCGCTAGTTTCGGAGCAGCCTCCGCGGGCTCTCATTGGTGCAGCCAGAGGTGGCCAGACTACGCAGTATCGGTTTCACTCCCTTCCCCGGCTGCCCAATCGATCACCTGTCCCGGCACGAAATGATCACAAATCATCCCGATTGTGTCTGTGTGTGCTTGAAAGAGCAGTAACTTCTAAACCGCGTGGATTTGTTGTGACTTTATGACCTGAAAGTTGAACTGTGTGCGCCGAGCAGGCGCCAGAGTCCCGGCCTCCCTCCCTCTCTCTCTCAGTTGTTATTATTTGTATCTCCACCTCCCGGCAGCGCACGGACGCTATTTTTAGCCACAACGTCAAAGAGAGACAAAAAAACAAAACAAAATGAAGAGTTCCCACTCTGGAGCAAAAAACAACTGTCCTCACAGAGTCACTGTTAGTCTGAACAAAGGTTGTTACCTAAAGCTATATATAAAAAACATTTTAGTTCAATAGAACAAGAATAGAAACTAGATTTTTGAGGGGGATTAAAAATAACTGAAATGATTTGTGAATTTGGAAAAATGAAGTAAAATAAAAACCGGAAATAAACTTAGTTTTAATCTTTGGTAACGTTTGTTATCATAATCTGCCTGGTGAGGCTTTGAAGAGCATGTTTGTTACAAGACTTTAAGTCAGCTGCTTTCAGAAAGCTCTGCTTCCTTATTGTAACACCTACAGCGATTTCACTAAGTCTAGCCTCGGGCGTACGCCCTCGAATACAATAACCCTTCAAAAGAATAGAACCTAATGCTGAAACTAATAAGACTAAACTGAACTACAAACAAAAGTCACAATGAATACAATAACAAGAAAAACTAAACGTAGAATAACTTGGGTGTGTATGTTGACAGGCCCCAAGTTATTTTAAACCAATAAAATGACATGTTATGCTCATCATTTTTTTCTATTGCTTTGTGTTTATCATACCAACACTGTTTATATTTTTTCAATCATTTTTATGGTAAAATGAAATTAAGGCTTTTCTCTGACTCCTCTAGTGCACATTGAAGGGTCCCCTCATAGCTTCTGGGCCCTTGAGCTGCCCTGTGGAAAGTTGCGCCTTTGCACAGGTGTAAATATTTACCATGCTGTGTGAAATATACTCAATTATTGAGCCTTAAGAGAGAAAAAGAAGCACTGAAGCGATAGCCTTAAAATTAAAGAACACATGAGCCATTCCTTCAGGAAATTACTGCCAGTTTTTAAATTGAAATCTGATTTACAGCAGATGTTATTGGTTTACTTTGTGTAATGAAGTGGGGGCAATCAAGAAAGTCTTAGGGAGTAAAAACTGTTTATAGTATGTCATAGAAAATTAAGTTAGTCTCAAAGGGTGATGTAGTTTGTATGTCAAACATCTTTTATGCTCACATCTTTAATTTGAGCAAATTCAACTTTGGAAAAGCATTCAAAGCTCCAGATCAACTGTGTGTAAATTATATGATTTAATTCATCTCAATCTGTACAAATTATGAACAACATCAATACTGCATGGTGCATACTGTTGAATAAAACTGAATTGATTACCCGACTCCATGTTAATTCAGCAGAAAATAAAAATTAGATTTTATGAACAGATCATGTCTGACACGTGAAAATGTTGACCTGAAATGTAAAGTGGTCAAATAGATGTAAGAAGGCACAATATTTTCTTTTAAATAAACAGTTCAGTTCAACCGTGTTCAGGTTCCCAGACAGGTAATGAATGAAAGTAAGTGAAAGTGTGATGGCACAGAAGTATAAAATACCAGAAATGGAAACACTTACAAATACCTCAATCAGGCAACGTTGATACACAACACTTAAAAACAAAAGTACTTTAAGTGTGTTAGTTAGTGCATAGTGTTGTTCTTGTTAGCCTTAAGACAATGAAGACCTACACAGTGTCGTTCTTTAATTAATAATAATTAAACAATTAATTAGCATTTATTTATGGCATCTACAGTATATCTGCTAGAATTCTCTTTTGCACAATCTCAGTCTTGCTGTTTTTCTTTAACTTTTGTATAAGTGTGTATATGTATATACTGTATATAAAATATTTCACCACCTCACATAATGAGACCATAAATATGAGCCTGTGATACCTTTAACCATTTTGTGTTCATTGTAGATTACACTCATTTTATTATTATTCTTTATGAAGGTCCTGTAGCACAGTTATATCTCTTGCAGAATCATTAAAGTGTCTATCAAGAATAAAAAGCAACTAAATTAAACAAACAGAACGATAAGCATAGAAAAATAAATACATAAATAAAGCCAGTACTATACCTTGATCAAAATATTCTGATCAGGGTAGACCTTGATAAGAATATGCACGTTACATAAATTTGTATTTTTGTATGTGAAAATTAAAATTGTATTATTTTGTGTGCCAAACTGCAAATGTACAGCACAGAATTAAAGCATTATGACAGTTCAGTTATCAAGATAATCACAGATGGATCAATAATCTATCTAGAAAGAAACTTAGAAAGAAATTCACATGTAACATGAATCAGCTTGTGGTCTTCCGCTATGATGTAATTACAAAGCAGAACTTTTAAAAATGTATTCATATATTTTACCTTCAGTGCTATTAGAAACTCACGTTCCTGTGCTGTCACGCACTACATAGACGATCTTTGACCACGTGAACAGCTTTACAGGTGCACGGGTTATAGAGGCTCCGGAAGTGACGTGTGACGCTCACAAGACTAGACCGTACCATTCTGTGTGGACAGTAAATAGATGGACCCGGAGACGACAGGCGGACCTGTGTGAGGGACGGAGAAGCGCCGAAGGGTAAGAAACCGGGTTGTGTGTGGGACATTTACCGAGAGGAGGTTAATGTGTGAAGAGGGTGAAGAGAAACGCTCCGGTCTGTTGGTTTGTTGGTGGGGTGATGAGGCTGTAATGTGCCGACCGGGGCAGCTGTCACTGAACTGCTGTCTAACGCGACGACTGGTCCTGAAAGTGTTTATGAATGAAATCAAAGCCACAAATCGGCTCCCGGTCCTCAGCAGCTTTACCACCTTCACCTGTGGCTTCCTCACAGACGTGGTTTTAAGCGACGGGAGTCACACGGCAGGTATAGGTGAGGTTAGTGCTCTTATTCGCCGTCATTATGTAACCAAGTGCACAATCTCGTTAAATAGCGAGCTACAGAGAGCCTGTGTTTGACCCAGGAGAGGGAGGAAATTACAGGCTGCTGAGGAGAGGAGGTGAAATTATAGAGGCTGGTGAAGAAATGTTTGTTATTGAGTTCTCAGACTGAAGTTTTGTTTAGTTTAGTTTTTTTTTTTTTTTTTGACTACGTGGCTAAAGAGAGAAACAGATACAGGATGGGACAGGTTGGTGCTTATTTACTTTGAATATCATTTATTTTAAATTGTCATCTGTACACCACTAATTCCTCCCAGCCCTAATAATTATTTTTTACATATTCAATGAAAGTTAAATGAGCTTGTGGTTTGTTAATAATGTGATGGGAAATATGTGTAGCTGGTTTTGTTGGTCCTCACTAGAGTTAAGCCTTCTGAGCATAGGGAGAATTGCAAGTCATGCTAATAAAAAAAAAAGGGGATAAATGTCTTACAGCGGTTGATAGTAGCTGGTTAGGTAGGCCTTAATGCTTTGTGGCATAGATTCAAAAAGCTGCTGGAAACATTCCTCTCAGATACTGGTCATATTGCTACTGCAGATTAATGGGCTTCAGAGGTGCTCTATTATATTGACACTGAGATATATTTGAGTACAGTGAACTGGTTTGTGACACGGTGTGTTATTTTGGTGGAAGCAGCCATCAGAAGATGAGTGCACTGTGGTCATAAAGGGACGGACATAGTCAGCCACAATACTCAGGTAGACTGTGGTGTTTAAGTGAGGCTCTTCTGGTACTAAAAAGGTACGAACTGTGGTGAGTGTGGTAAATCCCACACACCCTTATACCACCACCGGCCTGAACCACTGATACGAGATGCTCGCTGAGTGGCAACTGGTGTGGTCTTCTGGTGCTGTAGCCCAGCTACTTAAAGGTGTTGTGCATTCAGAGATGCTCTTCTGCATACTTTGGTTGTAACAAGTGGCTGTTTTAGTTACTGTTACCTTCCTCTCACCTCAGAGCTACCGGTTTATTCTCCTCTGATATCAGTGAGACATTTTCACCCAGAGATCTGCTGCTCACTTTGCAACCCTAGAGATGGTGTTGTGGGAAAATCCCAGGAAATCAGCAGCTTCTGAAATACAACAACACCAACAACCTATGTCATGTTAAGAGTCACTAAAATCCTCTTTCTTCCCCATTCTTATGCTCACTTTGAACTTCAGCAGAAATCAATGAAAGGTGAATGGCTGAAGTGAACTGCTGTATAACGTGATTGTAGTTCATCAGTGATCTTTGTGTTGGTGCATGTCAGCCAGTTGGCAAGATGAAGGTTAACTAAAAAAATGCTGGATTTATTTATTTACTTTTAAAACTTTATCCATGAGTAGAGCCTAAAGACAACCTTAGATCTCAATCAACTCACTTTAGTTTCTCCATAAAATTGGTTTAAGTGAAAAAAATGTTAACCAAAGTGCCTCACAGGCGTGCCCCTTAGCAGCTGTGGACACTGTTTGGATGTGTATTTGTCAGTAATTAATCGCCTCCCTCGTCAGCGCCTGTGTTGCCTAAAACTGAATCGGGACCAATCTGTGCCTAATAAACTGGCAGCGTGTGACTGAGTTTTAGATGGTGTGGACCTCTTACCCTGCACGCTCGCTCCATGAGCAGCGCAGCGGGAGCCATCTGACACAAATCAGCCGCCATCATTCATGTGTCTTTCATGATGTCACAACAGCGTTTGGGTTCTTCATTTGTGCCAACACGCTTTGACAGTCAGTCGGCGGCACAAGGCGTCGCACATGTGAGCCACGGCTGCTGTGGGCTGTCAGCAGCAGCAGCATTGTGTTCCACCCTCATTGTGCTGAGAGGGATGTTTCCAGTAAGTGCCCACATGTGTCACTAATGGCTTTGCCTCCCTTGTTACTGCTGCCTGTCTGTGGTGCAGTTACAGGTCACACTCGACACTAATCAGCCAAATGTGGTCTCCCCCCAGGTGACTCCGAGCTGGAGACTGCACCTCTCAGGTGGTGTTACAGTGTCACATCTATACATGTGGGGCCAATCTACCATTTGAAGCTATTGTAGTATATTTTTTATGACATTGAAACTGCCACTAACAAGCACCGGGTTGTTTTTCATTTCAACAAAGTGCACTCGCATAGGTGTGACGTGTAATTTCCTGAAAGACTTCCTGGAATTTTCACCTGTCTTGCAAGCTGTTGGTGGAACTGTTGTTTAAAGGGCTGTATGCAGAACAGATTAGCTGACTGATTAGTGAACTGACAGAAAATTAATATGCAGAAATTTTGCCTTCTGGCTTTATTCCTCTCTAATATGAAAAATAGAATCATCAATCAACTTTTTATGAAAAGAAGTGAGATTCTAACACACAGCTTTTTTTATTGTTTGTATAAAAAAAAAACCCCAAAAGACCCAAACAAACAAAAACAAAACACATTAGGGAGCTATGTGATGTGCTACGTACAGCTAGTCCACCAACTGTTTATAAATCCACACCTGAAAGTTGTCCCAGGACATATTTTTTTTGTAATTGGGATGTTTTTCCACAGCAAAAACACTGAATTCCTCCTTTATTATCTCTGAGATCAGGAATTGGCAGTTACTTTTTTCCCAAGGGGCCACATGAGAAACTGGGACTGTTGTGGGTGTTAGCAGCTCATTGGTGTGAACCTCCACATCAGTCCCAGTTTCTCATGTGGCACCTTGGGAAAAATTAACTGCCCGCCCCTGCTTTACATCAGGAAGGAGGTTCTGCAGCATCCGGTCCCGTACCAGCAGACTGAGAGACAGCTTTTTCCATCAGGCCATCAGACTGCTGAACACGTCATAGACACCTCAGCTTCACTACTAGAACTTCAACATTATGCACTCCACACTGTATATAAATGCCACTTGTTTTGCACATATTCAACTCTGTATATTTTATATATTTTATTATTATTATTATTATTATTATTTTATTTTATTTTTTTACTATTTAATTTGTAAAAATGTGTATACACACACACACACACACACACACACACACACACACACACACACACACACGTAGGAAAATATTTAGTATACACATCTAGAAATGCATACACTATTATATATTGTACATATATTTATTAGTTTCAGGTTGGCCATTCTTGTATTTTGCTCGTTTGTGTTGTTGTGTTTGCACATCTCTGTTGCTTGTGGGGCTCGCACACAAGAATTTCACTCGCATGTGCTGTGCCAGTGTGCCTGCACATGTGATGTGACAATAAAAAGTGATTTGATTACATGGCTCGACCTTTAAATCCTGTCTTCTTAAAGACATCGGTCTCCACGGTTACAGTGTTGCATTACAACAGCGCGTTTGTTTCTAGAGTACCTGCGCATCTGAGCTATTGAGTCCCGAGTGGAGTGGAGCGGAGCGTCAGCAGAGCATAATAAGGTCCCGATGCTGGCGCAGAGACAGGAAGCTGCATTTATGTAATTGACATGTGTAGCAGCAGCAGCAGCAGCGACGCAGCCTTGCAGCTGGTCTGAGCTCACTAATCCCAGCCCTGGAGACTCGCTTTGCTTGTTTGGGTCACATTTATATAGCAGCAGCTTCGGTGTCTTATCGGGCTTAATAAATAAGCTCATTGTTGTGTTTCGTAAGATGTAGCATTTAAAGTATTTTTTTAAAATTTCTTGTCAGCAGTGTGCTACCCCCAGTTATGAACGGTTATATACGTCTGGTGCAATTCCCAACATTGGAAAGGGTTAAATGTCTAAAGAAACTCGTCTGTCTTCATAAAAACTACATATTTAGTCATTTTTGAGTTGTATGTAAGGCTGTGCACCAAAGAAGGAGAAAAGGATTTATATTGATTGGCCAGGCCGAGATATCAAGCTGGAAAGGATGTGCAGCAGATCAGGGTGATTAAGGATGGAGATGGTAATGGACTAACGAGTGAGGAGAGTGTGCTGAGAAGATAGAAGGATGACTTTAAGGAGCTGATAAGTGAATAAAATGAGAGCAAAAGAAGGGTGGGTGGAGGGACCTTGGTGGAAGTGCAGAGGATTAGTAAGGAGGAAGTCAATGTGCCTGTGAAAAGGATGAAAAGTGGTTGGTCCACATTACATACCTATCACCTGAGATGTCTGGGAGACAAGGCAGTAGAACTTTTGACCATGTTGATCCTGGAGAGTGAGAGGATGCTTGAGGAATGGAGAAGTGTAATGGTAACAATTTTCAAGAACAAGGTGATGTGCAGGGCTGTAGTAATGACAGAGGGATAAAGCTGATGAGCCCCATGTGGTTACAAATTGTGTCATGGGGGGGAGACACAAAGTTGCTCCATTCTGCAGAAAAAAGTGCTTTTACTCAGGGAAGAGTAAAAGCATTGCCCTGAGTGGAGAACAGTGGACAACAGCTAAGTGCAGATTAAGTAACACCTGCTTGGAAGCTTTAATTGCATTGTAACAGTATCCTGACAAGTCAGATATCTTAACTTCCCCTGTCTCTCACCTGCTTTGCTCAATGTGTCTGCTCTGCTCTGTAGCATTCTTCATCATAATGCAGTGAAACGGAGCAGAGGAGAAACACTACAAATGTGCGGAAGTCACCATATAACAGTGGAGCTGAAATGAAGTGAGGGGGGGAAAAAGCACAGAAAATTACACTTTTGATGCTCCTTGATGCTACTTGATTCCCACTAGAGACAAGGTCTTTGGTTTCACTTTGTAAACTCCAGAGAAGACGTCCAGACTTGTTTTGCTTTTGAGGTCTTGGTTCCTTTTGATAGCAGTAGACTGTTAGAGCTCAGTCCTCCACTGTGGTCCTTCATCATCATCATTTTTGTCACTATTTTTCCTATTTATTTATCTTCTATTTGTATTGTTTTCTAATATTTCTCTAATTCACCTTTTCTTCCTGTCCCTTGTGCTGCTGTAACGAGTGAATTTCCCAGAGTGTGGGATTAAACACAGTTTATGTCCTAATCTCTCAAATTTGTATTAAAAATATGATTTGTCGTGGGTTTGATTAGGTAACATGACAGAAAGCCTAACAGCTGTTAAAAATAGCCCTCACATTGCAGGCAGCGCAGCCATTGAAGAGCAGTTGAGTGGAAAAGCCAAACAGCAAATGTTGGGCTAAAAGAGGGATATGAAGATGAATGTGTTACCGCCACCCCGTCACTCTCTTTCCCCACTCTTTCTGTATCCACTTACTCGCTCGCCCACCCTCAGGCCCTCTCCTCCTTTCCTTGCTTTCCTTCCTTTCTTTCTGAGTGACATTTCGGTAATAATAATGTCTGCACTCCACAGGCCCTGCCTCCATCCCATCCTTGGCCTGCTGTGCGCACACGCAGAGCGGGCACGCCTTACATCTATATCAGACTGTTAAATGCCAATAATGACGACTCGGCGTGGTTAAGGAAGTAATCATCTTCCATCTCCTGGGCTCGTCTGTCCCCGTTGGCATTAATGGAGTTATCGTTTGCCAAAGAGTTTATCTGACACACTCGCAGACGCCCTGCTGGTCAGCGTGTGTGAGGACTGGGATTTTATTAAGAAGTGGGTTAAGCCCTTTATATTTGGGCAAGGGTATTACAGTTGTGTGACCGTGAGGTTGGGGTGGGGGTAGATTAACGCAGCATTGCTGAACCCCAAGTGTGTCCAGACTCTGCTGCTAAAATTATGAAGAAATATGAAGTCAAGAAAACAGGTGCATTTGTCAGCTCTGTTTAAGTTTGAGACTTATTTAGAGGAGAACTGTTTTACAGAGTTCGATAAAAAGGCAGTCAGCACGACGTTTAATATCTGCACAGCCATCTTCGGTATATCCGTTGGTTTGTGTTCATGCATATAGGGCTGTGTTCATGCTAAAAGTGCACTGCTTTAAATGCACATCTCTCTTGTGATATGTGTGCTAGCTGAGCTTCTATAATTACCACAGCCTGCAGCGCCTCATGGGGAGCATATTAACACACACGAGTGGAGGAGCAAGAACCAGAGCACATGCACAAGTCATACAGGCCGAGTGCGTTCGAGCACCTCCGACTGCTGATGTGTGCAACTTTAGAATAATGTATGAATAACAGCGATGCACAGCTACCCACGGATTACGTAACGCTCACTCAATGCAACAGGAATAATTCCTCAAAATTGGTCGCAAAGTGCAAGTGTGCAGCAAACTCCACGTGAAGAACATTTCCACTAAATGATGACAAATGAGGCAAATTAGATGTTGAAAAATATTTATATTGATTTTAGAAAACAATGGATGTGTTTTTTCTTTCTTTAACTTGAACAGTGATGCATTGAATTAGCTGATAATCACCAAAATAATCAGCTGCACAGGGTTTGGGTCGCCATTGATGAAGAGTTGGACTAAACTGGGATGTCCTACTGATGGTGAATGGCAGAAAAATAATTTATTATTCATTTGATTTATTATGTGGTTGATTTTAAATGCTTTTAAATGGAATATTTTTAGGTTTTAGGTGGAGATGGAACAATACCTGAGCCTTACCCTTAGCTTTATTGACTGATATCTGCCTACTGCCAAACAAGTTGGTATTTACCTATAGGAGTAGTCGATGTTTTTGCTGTTTTTTGATTAGAAAACAATAAATAATTTAAAACGGTAAATAGCCTTTGGGCCCTAATTGCCAAGGTGTGAGAATTTTTTTCTAAAGAACAGAAATTGCGTATTTTGAAATAACAGGGCCGTGGTGGACTAAACATTGGTGCAGTCCTACTTTTACACTGTCAGTCTATCAGATTAATTAATCTGAAACTATATAATTGATTAAGTTGTGTTCAGGGCTGAAACCAAACGTCTGTGATAAATCAGGGTGCTTGGAAACATTTTACAGACTGGCAGTAGGCCATAAAGTCTCAAGATTATATCACAGGATTCCAGCGAAATTTGCGCTAATGATATTTTTGACGATACAGAAGAAAAAAACTGAAGGCTTTATCAGTGTTTGCAGCTCGCAGGCAGCAACGTGTTAGTTCAACCAAAATGAAGAGCTTTTTCCATCCTCCTTTTCCAGTGAGCGTCTGTCACTGATCACCTAATTCAAAGTGTGAATCCGTTGCCATAAGGTGTCAGCAGCAGTGTTAGAGCTCAATATTAATAATGCAGTGTATGCACAAAAGCATCTTAGGCAGTGTTTTCACATGAAATTTTAGCTAAAAGTACAGCGTGGCTGCTTAACCCTTTAGTTTAACAGAAAAGTAATTTAACCATGTAACTCTTCAGCAGCCTGCGCACATAATAAAATTCTACAAAAACAATTAAATGCGACTCCACACGCGGTCTCGCTTTACCGCTGATGCATTTATTACATTGTAATGTTTAATAAATGCATCAGGTGACCATCATCTGGTTGTAATGTCATAGATTAAATGTATTAGTGGTAAACAAGAGTGCAGGAATGTGGAATTTTCTCCCTTGCACTTTATTTCACATTCAGATGTGAATGTAACTTATATATATATATATATGCAGTATATTTTGCACGGGTACTTTATGATGTCCGTGCTTTGCCCTTAAGTCTCCTCTTGCCTTTGCACAGCTGTGACCTCACTTCTTTTCTCTAACCTCTCACCCCACCAAGCAGCAGCAGCAGCATCCTCTCCCAGCTGCACAGCTGTAATCTCAGACCACCACTGTCTGCCACCGACTGTAACCCTGCACTCTTTCCTCTTTTATATTCCTTCTAGGGAAGTGGGGTCTGAATGAACACAACATTGCTTCTTTGTGCGTCCCACTTCTGAAATTCTCTTTAAGTGAAATAATTAGAGGCAAGAAGGCTGGAAAACCTTCAAAAAGTTATGTTATCTAAGACTGGCTGCCGTGTTTGGTATTATGGCTTTGCACGCAATCCCACAAATCACGCTCGGGATTACCAGGTGCACGCTGTTGGGAGGGGAGGATGTGCTGCTACTCATCATCATGATAAAGAGGGGAGGGGGCTAGCATAGATGGATTGTCAGCAGAATCCTGCGGGTGTGTTGAACGCTCATTGTTATGTAATTTCCACTCGGCACGGATTGGTCAAGCTGTGGGCTGTTGGTGGGCTGAGGATGTTAATCTCACAAGCATTATCTGCCTCCCAGAAGCAGAGGCTGTTGTGGGCAGGATTCACTCATCCTCACTCACGCAGGCTTTGTAAATTTGACCAATCAGCATGGCCGGCTTGTTTCCTGTCATCCATCTTGGCCAAACAGGTTTGACCATGAATTGGGCTTCACTCAGAGCAGATCCTTTTTTTTTTTACAAGTCTTTTCTTTGATTCATCGGACATCCTCAGCACATTGAGCTGACCCTGGGCCACAAATTATGGGATTCGTAACCCCACCAAAAAAAGAATTTGGTGAAAGTGTTAACACTGCTTTTTAATAACAAACTTTCACACTACACAATCAGGCAGTTAAAGTCGTTTTGTTAACAATCCATACAGTGCGAAAGCATGATTGACGCCAAATTCCAGTCTGTTTGACCAGAGAGATCAGTCGCATCGGCGTGCCTGGACCCACTTCAGCAAACTGAAGAGGGGAGCTGGGATGTGGTGTAGCCGGACTCGGGCATGCCTGTGAAAATCATTGTGTTAATTAACAAATCAAAAAGGCACATGAGAGGGTGAAACACAATTAAAGCACAAAATGCATAAAATCATGAACCTCACTGTGCCCTGTGAGAGCAGCTTTCAACAGCTTCTATAAATGAGAATGTGAGTGCAGGATCATGGTACAAAGCAACCATGGGTAGTGTGAGTATACAATATAACTGAGTTACTACAAGAACTGGTGGAAAAAATGATTTAAAATGTTAGTTTGGGGGTTACTCTTTTTTCTCTCATTCCTTTAAACCCCCCCCCCCCCCAAAAAAAACAACAACCTCCAAATACTTAAAAATCTGCTTTTTAATCTGATTATTCCTAAACTGTGTTTTTGCAAAAGCTTGGGTCAGTGTCGGGCGAATCGGGTCATGCAGAGCTAATTATCCACCTCAGATGCGCTCCCACTCCTGTTTGGCTTTGACGTCTGATGCTCGCTCGCTGAGATTTCACTGGACAGATAGCTCATACGGCTGCAGTCAGACACAGTTTACGCTCGGGAAGTTTGGAGGTTAAACACATTTGTATTCTCACATGCAGCTACAACGGGTAATGTTGAAAGGCTCAGGGTGCTGGTTCATGTGTGAAAACAGCTTTACTGTTACTCCACTGAGCTAATGATACCTGGAGCTACCTTGTATCACATATCTTTATTGATTTTTGTTCATAATGCATCACTTTGCTAATATGCTTTGAACGCGTCCTTCAGGTCTCCTGCAGTTTTACTGAAAATATAATGCTTGCATGCTCACCTACCCACAGGTGTAAATACTCTATACACAACTGTATATGTATAAAGTCAGTTGGTAACCAATCTCATGTCTCTCGTGTCAAATTTAAGCTAAATTGAACCCCCAGTATTTGTTTGTTTATGCAAACCCATTCATCCCTCATCAGTCCAAACGCTGATATTCATGGCTTCATGTTATGTCCTCAGTATTAATGACAGCTCTGTTTAGGGTGAAGTCTACTTTTGTGGCTGAAACAAATATAAATTCCTGCTCAAGCTAAGTCTTTTTAAATATAAAGTTAAATATGTCTAGAGATGCGTACACAAGACTGAAGAAGAGGATAAATGTTTAAAGACTTCCCAAATAATAATAATAAAAAGTGTTCATGAAAGGAAATGATGTAATCCTTGATAAAGAGAAGTACATAAAGATTTTCTCTTTCATCTGCCGGGGAGCTGAACAATGCTTTTGTTCACCCTGCTTTTATGACAGGTGGTTGTTTGCTTAAGTGTGGAGGTTTTTGTGGCGATAGCGATGGGTTGCATTATTTTCTTTCCATGCACAGTAAGTAAATATGCTGAACTTTGATGGAAGTGTTTGTCTGTAATCATAGCTGTGTGTGCGTGTCTGCGCTGGCAGGTTGAAAGGTAAACCGCTGTAAGCTTATGTGCGCGATGCTGCTTTTTCTCTTATTAATGTGGAGGACACAGGAGCTGTCAGTGCTGCTGTTCCCCTGCTGGTGAAATAGTAATGAGTGTGCATAACAGAGGTGAGCCAGTGTGGTTTACAGCTCCGTCGCACTCGGAGGCAAAGCCAGGACACACATGGAGCGCCGACCGGCTCCTCGTGTGTGCCGGTGATGGAGGCGGAGCAGGAGGCAGCTGCAACCGCTGGAATGAGGTTAACTGAGAAACGGAGGTCAGACTCTGTGAATTTATTTGCTTTGGAAATTTTGAAGAGGTTGTCTAAGTATTCAAAACGTCTATAAACTGAGGAAGAAAGAAACTGGACAGATTGTTATCATTTACTGTTCTCGCTGTGCAATCAGCGGAGGGAACATACAAAAATCTGAGGGATGGGAAAATGAGTTGTTTTTAGTTTAGATGCATTTAAAACCTTTACCTAGCTTGAAAATTTGGGTTATTGTTAATTAAGGTTAGATATCCCAAAATTTTAACTTGCGTACTTGTTTTGACTCCAGAACGGCAAAAAGAAAAATAAATGAAAAATTCTGTGGTAGGAATAATCTTCCATAGATCTGAACATTTACATTTTGGACCTGATAAGTAGAAGAACTAAGAATCATCTTTGAATAGAAAGTAAATGTCGTTAAGAAAGTATGTCCTCATATGGTGCAGTGAGTTTATTTTACAGCTTGACATGATAGTCACTATTGTTTACCAAGGTATGAAACACTGTACTAAACTGAATCAAGTAATAGGCCGCAGGATGTGAGGAGGTTGTAGTAAATATTGAATACAACTTGAGTACAAAACCCCAAATATTCTCTAGTTACGTCTTTGATTTTTGTTTGTTTTTGTCCTTCTTTATTTCTTCCATTTGATATCCTGTACTCTGAAAGATTTCATGATCTTGTTTTAGATTTCCTTAACTAGGGGCTTCACTGATATGATAAAAGTTATCATAAAAGTCAATAAACGATAACCCACTTATGCATTTTAAACAGTTTTTGCTGTGGTTTTTGGTGGCGATCAATCAAGGCTAGACACCACAGATCTGATCATTTGCCCTTGAGACGAAAGTCATCACCATAACCTCACTAACTGAAATACGCTTTTTATTTGTTGGACAGAAGAGTACTTTTTAAAATGTTTTAACATAATTTGTAGCAAGAATAAACTTAACTGTGCAGCTACATGACAAGAGGAAAAAATGCAGTGTGTTGTAAAATGTGCTCATTGAAAAATGCTGTAAATGATTTTGAACTTTGTGCTCGGCAGCACAGTGTCCAGCCTTGGTGGTTAGCACTGTTGCCTCACTGCAAAACGGTGCTGAGTTCAATTTCACCATCAGGCCAGGGTCTTTATGTGCGGAGTTTGCATGTTCTCCCCATGTTTGCGTGGGTTCTCCTCAGGTTCTCTGGCTTCCTCCCACAGTCCAAAGACATGCAGTTAGTGGGGTTAAGTAGAAATACTAAATTGCCCATAGGTATGAATAGGGCTGTTCGATATAACGATATATATGGATGGATATAAAAACGTCTATCGTTTCATTTTACGCTATCGTTTAACTGTTTACGACAATATTTTTCTGATGGTCACTGTAGTGGCTATATTAATTAAAGTTCTCTCTTTCTCTTATATTTAATATAACCACACTACAGACGGACAAGCGCCTGTTTTTATGGGTGGTCATTAGCAACAACGACGGTAAAACCACCGCATGTCCGCTTGTTTATTTTCCACATAACCCTTTCACAATAAAGCTCAAGATCCTGTTGAGAATTTTCAAAGTAAACGCAATCACGTGAAAAAGTATGCAGAGTATTGACGGATGAGAAGCAAAATAAGAGCCGTCAGGTGCTAAAAAATAAACCTTAGACTCAAACGTTAGAACAGGCTTTCCCCGCAGCACGCCGTGTAATAATTACTCACAAAGGACCGTTACAACCTATGTCTAAAAACGTGTAGTTTCATGCATCGGTTAAAACACTTGACTCCAGGTACAAGACGCCTAGCTGGAAACAGTGCACCTACCCGAGATTCGCAGAATTTACAGAAAATATTAAATTTTTTGTGATTTATATCATTATCGGATGATAGATGTTTTATATCGGGATATGAGATTTTGGTCATATCGCACAGCCCTAGATATGAATGCAGGAGTGAATGTGAGAAGAAAAGTGGAAGCGAATGAATGGATTGATGGATTTTGAACTTGTTTTTGAACTTGTTTTTTTTCTGTTCAGATTCATACTGAAGGCATTATGTGTGTGTAAATAAAAGCTTTAACAATTTGTGATGTTAGTGGAAGTTGAGCTCCCTGGTTACGTTAGTAAATTAGCATTATAATTAATCATTATTATTTTCTCCATTTACTGCTGTCTGGTTGTCTTTCTCCTTTTTTCCCCTCCTTTGTTTGCTATCAGAAGGATAACTCCTCTTTGTTTCCATTGAGTGGGTTGCAATGTTGTCATGAGGTTTGTTTAAACAGAATCATGTAAGCTGCTTGGAACAGGAGTGAATGGAGCCAGGTGGGGCCCCCTTAGGGAGGTCAGGTCTGTCCTACAGCCACTGCAGACTCTGCACATTGCCACTGCTGAGGATTAAAGTTTGTAAGCATTCGAGGCGCCCCACATTGACCTGGGTGTCTTTAAAGGTGAATTTGTGCTTCAGTTTTCCTCTCACTTGGCTGTTGATGATTTATCCCAAACAGTTATTAGAAAAATAAGCTAGGAGCAGATGATATGGAAGAAGGCACAGTTTTATGTTACACTTCACTGACCCACTGCAAGTTGAGCTGGTGAAGAAAGCTAAACTTGCTGTAGTCACTGAAGAACTCAGTAGTTGTTGCTGTGATTATTTAATGCAAGTCAATGTAATGAAAGGCTAAGAAATACTCCAGTATCACTGAGAGTGTCCAAACCTTTGACTGGCACTGCAAACGGTCAAAGTTGTGTTAGGAGTAGAGCTGGGCGATATAAGATTTTTTTCATATCACGATATGTTTTTGTTTTTTTTCCGTTTCAGGCGATAACGATCTATATCACAACATAAGCCAAATAACTATATTTGTAAGATTTAAATGTGCCGTTGCTCACAAGTAAAATGTGAAATAATCAGCAGCTTGTTTTGATTTAAATATTTATTCCCCATAATAAGTTCAACAGGGTAGATGTACTTAAGGAACATGAGACTTTTTCAGATAAATAAAGGCAAATATTGCAAACTACACAAAAGGCAGCCTCTAAAGCGTTTAAGTTTCAAAATGGAACAAACGAAACAGACTACTAAATTGTCAATTCCACTTAGAAACGGTGAGGTCTATCGCAATAGTTTAATTTTTCTATCGAGAAGAAGTTATTTCGCAATATATATCGTTATCGTTCTATCGCCCAGCTCTAGTTAGTTGTAAAATTTATGTTGAACCTTGGTAAAGTACTGTGCATTGCTTTGATCTACATGGTGCAGTCTTGTACTTGTTGAATTTTTTTTTGAATGACTTTATCATTGTAACCTTTTTATTTGTGCTTCATGCATTGCTGAGATGAAAATTGTGAGCATTTCAGGAGAAAACCTGAACCAAAAGTTTCAGTTTGAGGAACATTAACATTAAAATGAATTCAAGACTTATTAGCAAAGTTAGATGGAGGAAATTAAATGAGACAATTATTTTAAATGTAAAGGCAAGGTCTGATTTTAGCCTTGACTCACAGTGTTTTAAGTTTTTGTGCTGCTTTGTGGTGTCCTTAAATACACCACAAAGCAATTTGAATTTATGTCTCAATAAATCTACGGGAACATATCACTGCTCAAACAGACACAGAGGCTTTCAATGGCTGTAATCATGCTATGACTTTATAACTGTATTTATTATAAAGCTCCAAAAGTGTAGGTTGTGTTTTTGTGGGAAAAGACATTTCAACTTATATTTTTTACCATTATTTACTAGAGGATTTTATAGAAGACATGTCTTAAACTCAACTGAAGCAGCGGATTTAAGACTTTCTGTTTCGGGGTCTTTCTGGCGTGTTTTTGTAATTCAGTTTCAGCTTTAGAGCAGAGTTTGTTGTCCCCGCTAAACAAACAGAGCCAAAATTTTATTCCAGCTCCCCGTTGATACTTGAAAGTCCCTTTTTGTCAATATTTAACCAGAACTCTTGTGTATCTTTACCCGCACAGCAAGAATACCTTTCACTTTCTCTCTCCCGTCGGGGGCGGGATGACTGCTTGACATATCACTTATTAAACCGTGCATCACAAAAGTGCAGTTTTAACAAATCCAGTAGTACACACTCACCGTTCCCTAATGTCAGAGCTTACATCCACAGCCATCTGCACCGTGACTCATTTCACGCCATTTATAGGCAGTGTTTGGACGCCTCTGCCTCTATTTGCCCCAGGATACCAGGCTGCCTCCTCTGGCAGGGGCCCCTGCTGGGGTGTGGCTTTACGATAGAGATTGGACAATGCGGCTCCAATATCCCAACCCCCACCCCCCCCCCCCCCCCCCCACTCTCAATGCATCATTACATTCCTGCTGCCCTTCCCCAGCATCCTCTTCCCCAGAGGTTTTGGCCTGAAACAAGAGCACTCGGGGGATCATCTGTTCCCCGAGCTTTTCCTTTCACCCGCAGGCCTCCCTCTCTATCAGTCTTTTTTGATGTACTCCCTCTGGCTGCAGTCAGTGTCAGTCTGTGCCATTTCCTCACACACAAACTCACAGACAGATACACCACCGCTACTTGTCTTTGCCCTAGTTGCACCTCCTTCCCTCAGCAGTCTGGGGAAAGGGGGGTGTCGTTCTCATCTGGTGACTCATCCGTTGAGTTGATTTATTAATGTCACTGTGGAAATGTTGCAGTTGGCAGCATTTCCAATTGCGCATCATGCTTACAGTGCATTGTCCTTATTTAAGCCTTTAAAGTGGAACATGTTGCTCGCACGAACCCCGTTTTCACCGCTCCGTGTGTGTTTATGCTGCAGGTGAGAAGCTGAATCCAGTTCCCGCTCTGCAGACCTCTGAGATGGTCAGAAACCACCTGACAGGTCAGTAAATGAACACACTCACACACATGCAAAGTCACAAGCATGTGCTGACCAGTATAATGGCCGAAGTGATGGTGCCCACTGAGGGGAGGGTGTCAGAGACTGTGTGAGACGATAGATGACCTTTTGGTGAGAGAAAAGAACAATTCTCCTGACGTTCTGACCTTTTTATTTTCTCTCTGACTATCGTAGTTTTTCAGCCCTGAAGCTATTAAACCCCTACTGCTGTAAGATTATTCTTTTTATTACTATTATTACATTTTTTAGCATTTTGGGCCTTTGTTACTTAGGGAAGTATAGAGTGGATAGGAGAGAGAGAGTGAGTGACACGCAGGTAATTGCCTGGCCTTTGCAGTAAGGACTTCGGTATGAAACTGTGCCCTGAGTTCTTTGAGTGGACTTTTTTTTGCCATCTTGTTTACCTGAGTATATGTAGATACTCAGTAATTTTTTTTGCATTGTTGTTGCCTGTAGAATAACTAATTGATACATTTTCTAATAATTTCAGCTGTAGATTTAGGTGTTTTATGTAAATGAGGAGAGCATGCATAAAGCCTCCTGTGCAGGAACCTGAAGTTAAACTGTACTGGAACAGTTATTATGTAATATAGAGAAAGAGCAGCAGTGCAGAGCATTTACACCCCGTGCTAGTTATAATGGTCATAATGATTCGATAATTGAAGTCACATGACCACAGTTTACAGGAACATTTCTGACTGCTTGTGTGGTTTTATGTGTTCATAGTGCAGCTGTGTATGTGTGTAATGAATGGGATGTGACCTCATTTAACTGTAATTCTGTAGGAGAAAATCACAGAGGTGGTATTGGTACACTGTAATGTCCTTATTCAGTGTCTTTATTGTTCTTTACTGAGTTTTCCTGATATTTTGAAGTGCTGCTTTCCAGTGATGGCTTCTAGAAGGTGACTGAGGAAGTGGAGCAAGCCTGGCCGTCGGATCTGTGTGGAAGATATTAATCAGGGTTATTCACAAGTTATTATTTTGTGTTGAAAGCTCAAATTATACTTCTGTGCTTTCAGCTAAATCTCATTCATCAACACTGATCACCTCTTCCTTTATCTGAGGCCAAAGAGAGAAGGAAAGTCTGCTTAGAGAGTACAGATAGAAGTGTGGCTCTTCCAGCTGCTCACCTGTGGGGGTAAATGGGGTTTAAAGGCATCTTGTCTGAATATGTGAGTGGGTTGATATTGATGTGTGTTTCATAGAGTTCTGTTTTATTGCTAGATATTCATATAAAGACATTGCTTTTAATCCGCACTGCTCCCTGCTCAGCTGTGATGCTGCTGATATTTCTCAATAATCCCAGGGATCTTTTCTACTCCATATTCTTATAAACACAGAAAGACTGGGGGAAAACTTACCATTTAAACAGTAAAAATACTTTGTAATGGAGAAATTGCAAATTTAATGAAACACACTGGTGAAGTGTGTTTAAGGTGGTCCCTAATTTCTTTAAAAACACTTTTTTGTTAGAGATTATTTCATCTTGACTTCAGTTTAGTTAGATTAACTCATTTAATTGGTTCTGACTTTCAGCTTCTAAATGTTCTACTGCTGTGCTAATTGTGACCTTTAGCAAACCCTTCATGCTATTTAAAAGCCTGAAAAATAAGAACATGTGTTGTTATTTGACACTGGCGCTGCAGAGGGATTAATTTCCACTGGACGTGATTGCAAAGCAAGATATTTTGTCCCAATTTTCTTTTATGAGGGGGGTGGGGGCAGTATTTCATGACAAATGGATAGTCCTCACTGGATCCAGCCTGCAGACATTTGTGATTTTGACACAATTGGCGTGAAAGAACTGATTTGGTACAAAAGGATTTTCTCCTATGCCGAAACAGTTTGTTCTACTTACGGAGACGCCACCGCAGCCTAACCTTCTGTTCCCAGCTGGTGCTGCTTTGAAATGCACGCCCTCCTCCTCCTCCTCCATCTCTCTTCCTCTGCTTTCCTCTTCATCTCCGTTTGCACCTCCTCCTTTCTGAGTCTGTGCAACAAGCTCCGCCCTTTCCGCCCCCCCCCCCCCCCCCCATCTCCTCTGCTCTTTGAGCTGCGTCCTCCCTGCGTCAGACGGCTCCATTCATGAAAAGTGTGACGTGAGCAGGTCTTCATCGTCCTGGTGACTATGCCGCCCTCCCACTCACAGCCCAGGTGCTGCAGGAGTTAGAGGAATGTCTGTCATCTTCCATCCTCTGCCTTCTCCCTCACTCCTGTTCTTTTATTATTATTTTTTTCCTTTCTTCTGAATCCCGACTGTCAGTTCGGTCTTCCTCTCGCCCGGCTTTTTCCCCCCCTCCACACATCCCTGCCTTAGCTGAGAGAGGACCATGAATCTGAGCCGTGTCTGCTGTGAGTAATCTGCTGATGCTATGTCTTTTGCCGTTCATCTGAGTGGAAGCACTGTAATGTGGAGGTACTTGTCCTTCTCATGCTTATGGGTATGATTTTTCTCTTTTGCACATCGCACATCTGCAGGGAGTCTGTCTGTGTGTATAGAGCACATGTCAGTATTTGTTCAGTAGCAGTGCTGCAGGAGTGTGTTGAGCAGTCGTGCGTTGGTGCGTGCTGGAGCTATTTTAGGATCAGCGGTGACGCCGCTGCTGGGTTTTGGGTTTTTTCTTTCTTTTTTTTTCTTTTTTTTGATGCAGTGCTTCTCTGTGCCCTCTGAAGGACAGGTGGGATGTAGGTAAAGATACAGGGCAACAGACCCGCCCTCACCTGCTTTATTTTTGCCAGCAAATGCAATAAATAATAACAATAAATAAATAGATAAATAACTCCCCCTCAGTCTGACTTATCTGGGCCACATGTATTTTGTGTACAGTCACGGTCATTCCAAACCACACTGACTTTCCTTCCACTGCTTCTCATTCTCAACTCTTGCATATTTAACGTCCCCCTGCCCGCTTCGCCATGTTCGACTTTCCTGCAGCTCTTTACATCAACCTCTGTATTTACTTGGCAGCAGGAGAGCTCTGTGTGTGCCCACCTCTGTCCTCTGCTACTAAGCATGTTTATGTAACTACACAAGATGAGTAGCCAGCAGCCAGGCTTTAGAGGAGAGGAGGTGGAGGAGGGGACGACTCCAGCGTACGTACATCCAGCCGTCCTTTTGCAAGAGAGCATTAAAAAAAATAAATAAAAAGCTGGATATTCATGTTTATGAGGGGTTTTCTCCAGAGTGTCTGACTTTGCTGATTGGGGGAGGTTCACTGCTTAGATTTACATGCATGCTGTGTTTTTAAGAGCAAGCAGGGAAAGCATGAAGCCAGGAGATAACAGGAGCACTAATGTGTATTGATTTTCTGGGCTTTCTGCTGTGCTAGAGAGGCTGTTTTTGAGCAGAAGGAAGAACATGTAGAACAACACCCACTTGGTCCCCTTAGAGTCTCTTGCCCCACTTTTCTTTCCTTTTCTTTTTTTTTTTAGCTGGGGCTTTGTGTATTTTCATATTTCAGCCATTATAACGGTGTCAGTCACAGGCAGGCTCCTGCAATATGCATGTTTGTCTGTGGTGTCACTGTTTGTGTGTCTGTCTCTCTCCTTGTTGTTGTCGGGCCAGGCAGGCCGTCCCTATTAAAAGAGCACAAGGGGAATTGTTGTGGCAGCAACTGCCCTGTTGTGCAGTATTTTGTGTGTGTGTGTGTGTGTGCGCGTGCGTGCCGCTGTCTCCTGGTCGTGCAGGGCAGACAGGCCCGGTTCACATGGAGCCGGCTCCTCTTGTGTCCTTTGTTGTCGCTCTGGGAGTCTTTCCCACTGGAGCGTGGTCGGTACAGTTTCGCGCCGCGAGCAGCCACGGAAAACAGCAAAACGTCTGTTTTTCTGTTTCGTCTTAATTTTTCCTCTGATTTCACTCATTCTGCAGTCCACCCTCCTTTTTATCTGCCTCATTCACAGCTTCTTTGGTCCCTTTTGCCTTCTTAATCTGCTTTTTTCCCCCTTTATCTACATTTCTCTGAGCCAGTCTCTCCCTCCACTGTCTCCTTGGCCTCACCATCCCTCTCTGTCTGTTCGAATTCATCAGCTATCTGGATGTGTGTGTGTGGGAGTGTGGTTAGTATTCATAAATAGACCTCTGTAGAGCTTTTATTGCTAAGCATCACTGGGAGCAGAGAGTCTGCTTGACTAGAAAGGCTCGTATTGAAGCCTTGAGAGTTTTGCAGAGGAGCATATGCCAGATAGTTGCAGATTTTTAGGCATTGTGTCCTGGTTGCAGTGCTGTCTGCAGCCTTGCCAAGAGGCTGGAGGGAGAGAGTGTGACGTGTCGATGGCGCACAAGCTTTTCTTCAGTTATTTATTTTCTCCGATTCTGGCTTGTACCAGATGAGGCTATTTGAGGCACAAGTTGTGTGTGTGTGTGTGTGTGTTTGGAGTGCTAATGATTCACAGTCGTGCTCATTCTGTTGGTCATCTGGAGGGTTTGAATGCTGACAGCACACTCTTCGGGTTTGTTTTTACTCACTCTTCATTCCCTCCTACTCATCGCCTCTCGTTGCCACTTTCATTCATGCACCTAACCTCCCCTCTCCTCCTCCTCCTCCACCTGACTCAATCTAGTCTTCACAACAAACCCAATTACACATGATCCCACCTGGCACTTTCCCTGTGGCTTCTAGCGGCAGCTTCGACCTTGTTCCTATTCGACCAGCGACGCCAGTCAGACCCTGAGCAGGCAGGTAAACGGGCAGGGATTATTGTTCTGTGACCCGCTTTCGCCTTCGGCCAATAACAGGTATTTTAAGTCCGCCCAGGTGAGTCAGCAGAGGGAATCAGAATATGAAAAAAGGGTATTAGTGGGAAATGTCAGCCGTGTGACGGCAGATGCCCGAGCGCTGTGCCAGATTCGTTTATTTCTCCCTTCCACAGCTCTTCCCCACACCAGCAGATTATTACTTTCACCCACCTACGGCAGCCTGTCCAATCCCCTCTGGCAGGCCTTGATAGCAAGCGAAAGCTGATTTACACGTCGGACCACATCCCCGACTATCAAATCAGGACCGGGCAGCTCACATTTCCGAGGAATTTATGGAAATATATGAGCAGCATGTTTACAAATTTCACATCATTGCTTAGTCACTAGATAAGCAGAGGCCGCAAAAGTCCATAGAGTGCACCGAGGAGAGAAACAAGCACAGACATCAGAGTTCAGCTGTTCAATTATGACCCAGAATAACCAAGACGAGCACATGCTCAGTGAAGACGAGCGCTGCTCTCACCATCTGTCTCTCACTCATGTTTGTTTCAAGACAAGAGGGAAGTGGGAGGCATGAAAGTGCTCTGTTGTTGCAGGTATTTCTTTCCTCCCAGAAATGAGCTCTCAGGAATGACCGGATGTGAAAGGCTGTGCCTCATTGTGCTGTAGGCATGTGTGCGATTTGATTTTGTTTGTAGGGCAGCTGTTGAACCTCCAGTATCTCATCAAGTGAGATGTTTACTTCTCTTCTGACATCTTATTGTTCAAAAGGAAGCTGAAGAACTGATCAGTGGAATGATATGGTTTTCCTCATCCTCGTGACCTCTGTGGACGAGTTGACGTGATTGGTTCAGTTTGTCTGCTTGTTAGCGGGATTGCGCAGGTTTTAACGGAGGTGAGTTTAGGCTAAAGTTGGACGTGATTGACTTTTGATGCTGATCCACGTCTGTATCTGTATCCTGGAATGTTTTTAGAGGATTTGTTGCTATTTCAGTTCACATCTTTGCTAATATGTATAAAATGTAAACAAAAAAAGGCTTGAGTGACATTATCTTGATATTCTAAAAACCAAATCCAGATCTAGATATCATTCTGTGTCCAAGACAAGGTAGCACATGTTACAACTACAGCCTTCACGCTTGTAGCCTCTCCAAGTGTTGGATGAGATTGAGTGCGACTGGAAGCAGAAGGTCAGGACGGATGCTGTGTTGACATGGTAACGTGTGAATGATGTGGTGGGATAGGGGCTAAATTGGTTCTTTGTCAGGGGGTTGCAGCTGTCACCTGAAGGGAGGTTCCCTCTATGGGTCCCAGCAGGGCTTCTCTTAATGAGGAGCACAGAGACGCAGATGCCGCCCGCAATGCCGCGTTTTGCGGGTGGACTGTGTACGTGCGTTTACGCTCAAAGTATTGCTGAACGTCCTGCTGGCACAGAGTGTTGAAGCAGGATCTAAACAACCATACTGGCTTTTGCTGAGTGATACAAAAAAAAACTGCATTCCCCCGTGAATTGCTGGGAGTAGTGGGATTATTGGATCTCGCCAGACACGCCCTGGGCATGTGTGCGTCTGTCTGTGTATGTGTGTTTGTGTGTGTGTGTGTGTGTGTGTGAGCATGTGTGCTCCCTGAACCTGATCCCCCTGCACCACCAGCTGTTGTATGCACTCGGATATGAAGCGTTACAATAACCAATTGCAGTGAGCTGTTTATCCGGCAGTGCTGCTCTGCTCTTTTAAGGTTGTATCTATATACTATGCATGTACATGTCATGATCTGTTAGGCTTTAGGTCACCTTTAGAGAGGCAAGAAATGAAAGGAATTATGTGGAGGATAAATTGAGGGGGAGGGCTGAATAGGGTCTGTGTTTGGACAAGCATGTCTCTAGAGCCCTGTAGAGGGATTAAATGATCAGCCTCTGATAATTTCTCCCTCTCTTCCTCCCTTTCTTTCTTTATTTTACTCATTCTGCTAAATAAGTGGGTTGTGTACTTCTGCGAAGCAGCACCGAGTTCGTGCAAACACTCCGTCGGTTTGTCCTTTTACTCAGTCACGATCTCTTTCGGAAAGTCCTGTAAATAAATGCCTGTGGAAATGAAACCCGCAGCACAGACATTATTCATGGGATTCTACGCCCATAGAGATCTTCCATTAGAGATTAATGGAAAAGAGCAAGAGGTCCATTTCCTGTTCTTGGTGCTGGATTTGTAGAATAAAGGCACTAAAGATTCTTGTTGTTTGGAAAGAGATTTAGTTAAAAACAAAAAAGTAAAAAGGTGTTAATTTTTAGGTCTTCCTGTGCATGTTTCTGTCCAGTCAGCCTTATCCACCCACAGCAAGCCCACGTCAGAAGCCCAGCTCTGAGAGCCGTTTGTGAGGTGGAATTACAGCATGGGCCTTTGCTCGTACAGCTCGTTTGTCTCTGCTTTGGAAGGGACGGATTTATTGGATACCTGAGAGAGCATTCTCTCCTTCCCCTGCACTCTCAGCAGCCTGCTTAGAGACAGGCCTGCATTATAGATGAGCTCCTGGCAGCCGCCCCACACTCACACCACTCATGTTACCCGTCCAGTAGATACACGGATACAGTACATGCTTTTGGCGAACACTTGCAAAAAGCATTGAACAGAAGCTTGGAATAAAAGTGGGATTAAAACTAAGTTTGAAGTCGGGACTCCAGGCAGTCTGTTGCAGCTTTGTCTGCAGAGAACTTATCTGCAGCCGAGTAATCAGGGCTTGTTTGTACTTTGACCCGTGCCAAGTGGAGGAGCTCTACGACCGTGCTGCAGAGAGCAACATAAACCACGCTGGCTTCAGTTGGACTATATGACTGTCCTCCTTCCACGTAACACAGAGCCAGGGTACTGCTCTGCCTCTCTGTCTCCTCCCTCCTGGACTTTGATCTTTTGTGACCGTGCGCACTGTGCAGCTTCTCACTATGTCCCTTTCTCTCTCTCTCTGTCTCCCACACCCTCTGTTTTCTACAGCTTGCTCAGGCATGATTGGATTTTTGTCCTTGTGGATTTAAAAGAGAAAAAGCTCAAGTGTCATTTACACAGTGATTGATTCACTTTTTTTCCCCTTTTGGGTAGATGAACACAGTCAGACTGTGGATAAAAGGCCATCTGTTTGTCTGAAAACACAGCGTGCGGCACACTTGCAACAAATTAAAGCCTCGGCCTGGAGGATTTGACCGGTTTTGACTTTGGCAACTCCTGGTGGCAGTGTTGGAAAAATGCACTGTGCGTACAGAACACCTCTAGTCCAGGTACACTGACCTGCTATATATGAGCGGCTACAAACCCAATTACTACATCATGAATGTAGGTACACTTGCAGGAAAAAGGGCTTCAGCACAGGTAAGAAATAATATTATATTTGAGAAGCAATGAGTAGTAATCAAACACACAGAGATTTTAGTATAATATTAAAAATATTCAGAAATTGCTGCTGAATAATTAACCAGGAGTTAATTTTTTTTACTACTTTATGTTTTTATCCAAACATAGTTTTTATTATATTTCATCCTACTGTCGTAAATGCACTCAAATTAGTCATTGCCTGAAGTTCCCCACAGTCTCTTTAAAATCTGCCTTTTAGGAAATGACCGATCCTTTTAAAAGTTGCAAAATTGGTAGCAGAAGGTGAATAATGTTGATAGTTTTGGTTCTGTTGTTGCGTAATAAATAGTTTTGTTTGTCACGTTGCAAAATTGCTGGTAATTTTTAACTATGCCTGATGTTATCAGGCAAAAAGTGCTTGAGCATGAATGTTTGTGCTTAACCTTTGGATCGGTATGCATGATGAAATGATCTCTACTCGGGGTTCACCAGCTGGATGATCTTTCAGATTTATTTCCTGATTAGTGTTATTAAACTATCAAACCTTAACCTTCAGATCATGTGAGCCAGTGTTATGTAACACAACAAAATTTTAATGTTTTTTTTTTTTTAATTATTATTATTTTGATTTTATGCTTTTGCCACGTCACCATCAGTGGACGTGGAAGTATTTGTGTAATATTTGTGGATGCAATAGGCAATTTGTCAGTGTGATTTGGTATTTTATTTCCTCAATTAACAAAGAATTATAATTATGCCATCCATCCATCCATCCATCCAGTTCATGCTTATCCCAGCTGTCATGGGGCGAGAGGCAGGGTACTTCCTGGACAAGCCGTTAATCTTTCGCAGGGCTGGTCTAATCTGCATGTCAAAATAGCCTTCATCAAGACACCAAACCCCAAGTTGTAAATGTTAGGATAAAAGTTATAGTTTTATAAAGAGCAAGCAGGTTATATAAAGTTAGACATAGAAAAGGGTGCTTGTATGAATGGGTGAATGAGGCTTGCAGAAAGAAAGCACTTTGAGTGCTTAAATAGAGTAGAAAAGTTTTATAAAAGCACCAGTGCATTTACCAAATATGTCACAATATCAAAATCCAAATATAAAAGTGCATACAGAGGATTTGCATATTTTTTGTCGTTTATTTTTAAATGCTGTGTCCCTTCCTGACTCACAGACACATTAGGATGGTAAAGATCTTCACCTGGTGATTCTGTGTCGGTTTCTGACCCTCCGTGTTCACGGCTGCCTGGGCCTTTGTTGGCTTTAAGACTGAGAATGGGCTGTTCGTGCCAGATGTCTTCCTCTCAGCAGTCCTAATACACAGCAAGGTCTTTAATCCCGTCTACAGTGTTACTGCTTCAGAGAGATAATAGAAAAGCCTCGGTTGGTGTGTGTGATTGGTTTCGGCCGACTGTTTCCTATAAGTTTCCTAGAAATGAGTTATTAGTATTAATTCTGCAGTGTTGTCTCTTCCGCACTGAATTGATGCCTTTCTGATATTTCCAACATCATTTACCCTGCAGTGTTTGCACTGTGTAGCTAAAAATAATAATCATTAATGCTCTGTCAATCCCTGCAGATCTAATAGAGGACATGAGAGGTGTTCATGTCTGTTTTAGGACGTAATAGGGTCCTATCATGCAGACAGCTTTAATTATGTTTTATCTGAGGTGACTATAGTTATGTAAATGTATTTAATTGCATTCCTGTTTTTGTAGTTTTTAATCTAGTTAACAGTTTCTCATTCTGTTTTTCTCTTCAGGTGATTTTCAGCATTTAGACAAACCAGTGTGTTAGGACACGTCCCACTCATCGTCACTGGGCAGCCCATACACATGCACGACACCATGGGCAGCTCCCCTGAGGTGCTCTCTTGGACTTCCTGTCCAAGTCTACTGGTGGGCAAGCTGAAGGAGGAGCTCAAACTCACTGTGGTTGGGGACAGCATGAAGAAATCCAGCTCGCCTAACTCCCAACCGCAGCCTCCTCAGGCCCCTCTATCCAACTTACCTCCTCAGATCATCACAGACCTCGCTCCGCCGACACACCTGCCCGTTCCCCTGCTGCAGACGCCTGGCCAGGATGAGGAGTCCATGTTGGGCGGTACTAGTCCACCAAACGCAGCCCTGAGCGTGGACTCAACTCGGAGCGAAGGCGGACACTTTGACAACAGCGTGCTCCAGCTGCAGGAGCAGGACCACGAGGAAGCTGGGTCGCCGGCATCCCATGAGCACGTTGGATGTGGCAGCGGCATGGACGAGCATATGGGAGAGGGGGACTGTCCAATGGACCACAATGGAGAGGGCAAGCCGAACCTCCCGCATCACCCTGATGACATCAAGCTGCACTTCCAAAGAGCCCCTCCTGGGTCGGGAGGCTTCTTAGAGGGGCTCTTTGGCTGCCTGCGGCCTGTGTGGAACATTATTGGGAAGACCTACTCTACTGAATACAAGCTACAACAGCAAGGTAAACTTTGGGTTTTATCTTTCTGTTTTGCATCAGTTTAACACGCTAAATGCTTTTTGTTTAATTCAGATGTCCCCGTACCTGTGAAACTTCTGAGAAACGAACAAAAGATTCCCTCTTGTTTCTCCTAATGTATTCTGAAACTGTAATTGAATAGCCCGTCCTGGCTTCGCCGCTTTGCTGTTGCAAGTGAGGCTGCACAGCTGTCAGTTTGAATTGAGGTCATGGTAAAGGTAGGCTCACCTTGCCGTAGGGCTGCACGCTCAGGCTGGACGAGAGCTACGGGATATGAGTCGAGGTCAGACAGAACTGGGCTGGATCTCGTGGCTGCTTAGCCGTAGTCTGGGCTAGAGGTCGTAGCTTCTGTTTCTAAAACCACTTAAACAGCATGATTCAGTATTTGAAGGTCTAAGACATTTATAGGAGCTAAAGGCTTATTTATACAAATATTGGTAAGAACTATAAAATATGTACTTTCTGGTGTATTTTTGTGGTCATTTGTGGAAATTTACACCACTGTGGATTTGAAAGCTGTGATCAAAGTGCAGACTTTCAGCTATAATTCAAGGGTTTAACAAAAATATTGGAAGACAAAATGTGTGTGAATAAGAGGGAGGCAAGCAGAAAGATGCAGTCAGTAGTGAAGGTGGATGTGTTTAAGTACCCGATGCCAGCCATCCAAAGCGACGGGCAATGCACAAGAGGGGTGAAATGGAGAGAACAGGCAGGGTGGAGTGGGTGGAGATGAGTGTTAGGGGACAGAAGGATAGCAGCAAGGATGAAAGAAGGTTTTACAAGATAAGAGACCTGCTGTGATGGAGACGGTACCTATAGGTATCTGAACCTATGGAGCAGGTTTGGCCACGAGAGCCGGTGTCCTGCAGATTTTAGATCTCACCCTGGGTCTTCACACCTGAATCAAATGATTAGTTCATTACCAGGCCTCTGGAGAACTTCGAGACGTGTTGAGGAGGTAATTTAGCCATTTAAATCATCTGTGATGGATCAAGGACGCATCTAAAACCTGCAGGACACCGGCCCTCGAGGTCTGGGTTTGGACACCACTGCTATAAACCAATATGAAGTATTTACTTCTTCATAACTTGTAGGAGTAGCTTCACATTTATATAAACCGAAATGAAAGACACACAAACATCCTTATCCTTGGGCTTTAAGCCTATAAAACACTGTTCTGAAAAGCAAGTATTACTGACATTACTGACAAAAAAGTTGCTAAAGAACACATGTAGTTCATCATGTACACTTTGCAAAGTACCAGGATGCTGTGGTCATTTTGACAAAACTTGCTAACCTGATTTCAGACATGTGGGAGGTTCCTTTCGAGGAGATTTCAGAGCTGCAGTGGCTCGGCAGCGGAGCACAGGGTGCCGTCTTCCTGGGCAAGTTTCGCTCCGAGGAAGTGGCTATCAAGAAGGTGCGAGAACAGAAGGAGACGGACATTAAACACCTGCGAAAGCTCAAGCATCCCAATATCATCAGCTTCAAGTAAGTCCACAGTCACTCGCCCTTGTGCGTGACGCGTTTGTTTCATCTGGTGGCGCTCTGGGTGTGTTTAACATGTATTCTGTCTTTTTTTCTGTGTCAGGGGTGTGTGCACCCAGGCACCTTGTTACTGCATTATCATGGAGTACTGTGCCCAGGGTCAGCTGTATGAGGTGCTGAGAGCGGGGAGGAAAGTGACCCCAAGGCTGCTGGTGGACTGGGCCACAGGCATTGCCAGCGGCATGAACTACCTACACCTGCACAAGATCATCCACAGAGACCTCAAGTCTCCTAAGTGAGTTTGTCGGGCAGGAAGCTGATTAACTTTCTGACGGAGGAGCATCTTATACATTTGTGTTGAGAAAACACAGTAGTAGACCCAAATCAAATTTAAGTTATTTACTCTTTTTTTTTTTTTTTTTTTTGTGGGAATGAAATGCATAGTTTTCCTGGTGCATCATGAGTGCTGTGTTCACACAATCCATCCTTTCTGCTCTGAATAGTCTGACATTAACTCAAATACCATTCTCAAATTTAACAAAAGCTACTCGTCTTCATGTAAGAGTATGACAGATTGTTCTGTCTCATCCCCGCTGCACGCTTGCATCTCTAATCAATATCATCGTGCTGCAGCAGTGCCGCACACTGTATTAGTCAGCAGAATAATAGCAGTCTGAATGTGCTGGAAAGGTCAGACTCATTCGACTAATGGGGTGATTCAGATGCTTCTCTATCAGCGAAGTCGTTTTGGCTTAAAACTGATTCTAAGTGCTAAAGAAAGAAAAGCTCATACCCTGTAAAAACTTGTGCATTATCATCATCATCAGCCTGAATGTTTTAACCCCGGGCCAACTCATCCTGCTTTGTCTGCCTTTTTTTTTTTTTTCCTTTCTTTTTACACTCCTCTTAACCAAATAGACTGACCTTGCTGTGTTTTCTCTTTGTGCATCTTTTAGTGTTTTGGTGACCCACAACGACACTGTGAAAATCTCAGACTTTGGCACATCCAAAGAGCTCAGTGATAAAAGTACAAAGATGTCATTTGCGGGGACGGTGGCCTGGATGGCCCCAGAAGTGATAAGAAATGAGCCTGTGTCTGAAAAAGTAGACATCTGGTGAGTAATAGATGAAGAAATATGAAGCAATGTTTAGCTTTTCCACATCATAGAAAAGGATGTTTTAAGTGTCATCTTTAATAGTCATGTTTCTGCAATGAAACCTGTCCATCTTTGCTTGTGTGTTGTAGGTCATTTGGAGTTGTGTTATGGGAGCTACTGACTGGAGAGATTCCCTACAAAGATGTGGACTCATCCGCCATTATTTGGGGTGTCGGGAGCAACAGTCTCCACCTTCCCGTCCCCTCCACGTGCCCGGACGGGTTTAAAATCCTCATGAAACAGACATGGTGAGCAAAAACAGCTTTTCTACTACATCACTTAAAATATGATGACTGCTAGAACGTAAACATACTCTGTGTATCTTCCTTCATGATTTTCATGAACTCCAGGCAGGGAAAGCCCAGGAATAGGCCGTCGTTTCGTCAGATTCTCCTACATCTCGACATCGCCTCTGCAGATGTTCTGGGAACTCCTCAGGAGACCTACTTTAAGTCTCAGGTCTGGACCAATACTGAGAAATGCAAGACTACACCTTAACTTTGTGTGCTTTTTGCAGTGTAATTCTTTGTGCAGTGAATGCTCTGGCTGCATGTTGACTGTGTAAGTCCATATTACAGGCAGAATGGAGGGAGGAGGTGAAGAAGCATTTTGAGAAGATCAAAAGTGAAGGCACCTGCATCCACAGGCTGGACGAGGAGCTGATCCGACGCAGGAGGGATGAACTCAGGTGTGTGGGGAAAAGAGAGCAGACATGTGGCTTGTTAATAGAAGACATGGTTTTTAATTTGTACATAAAGCAGAAGTTACTGGAGTTGAACATTTGGATGCATTTCATGCATGTTCTCAGGCATGCACTGGACATCCGGGAGCACTATGAGAGGAAATTGGAGAGAGCCAACAACCTCTACATGGAGCTCAGTGCCATCATGCTGCAGCTGGAGGTCCGAGAAAAGGAGCTGATGAAGTATGTCGATAAACATTTTTGTCACATCTGTGCTTTACTAGTATCCTGCTCTCATTGTGCCCGTATTTCCTCTTTCAACATTTCCAGTAACAAACTGCAACAGAACTGAAAGCATGTTCAGCTAGCTAGAGTGACAAAAATGATCTGAATGGTATCGTCAGTATTTTTAGATTTTTCCTATGAGTCTCTGCTTTTTTTGACTTACACGTGATGTACATAAATAGTGAGTTTCTTAAATTATTGCAGATTCCTCGATGTAGCTTTACTTGTCAGGAATGCTTTTCACTTCCCATTAATGTTTGCTATGTTGTGTTTAACTAAAGTGCAGTGTGACTGCTTTTCCCCCATGATCTGACTTAAATCTAGTTCTGTGCATCACCGTAGGAGAGAGCAGGCGGTGGAGAAGAAATATCCCGGCAGCTACAAGCGCCACTTAGTCCGACCGATCGTTAGATCCAACGCTGTGGAGAAGCTCATCAAGAAGAAAGGAAGCATTTCCCACAAACCTGGGATGCCTCCCACCAAAAGGTCTGATTTTCAAACGTATTATCTCTATTAAAAGTTACACGTTCATGTATCTGTAGGTTCAGCTGCAGATGTGTGATTTATCGCAGTTCAGGTCAGAGTGTCATTTAAATACTTAAATGAACTGTTGAATACAATTCATATTTTCCAGGCCAGACCTGCTTCGCTCTGATGGCATCCCTAGCGTAGACCCTCTCCCGTCGCCCTCACCGCTGTCTGCTAGCCCGAAGGTCTCCACCCCTCCTGGCAAAGCCCGGTACCGAAGCAAGCCTCGTCACCGCCGCGCCAACAGCAAAGGAAGCCACAGCGAGTTCTCCACTGTGCTGAAACCCATTGCTGGAGCACCAGAAGAAACCCACTCTCTCCAGGAGCAACCGATCCACCATCATCACCACCACCACCCTCCTCAAACGGAGGGGAACTTTCTCCCCTTGAAAGGTCGCGAGCAGGCTGTTGTCAACTGTGCCAACAACCTGCGATACTTCGGCCCCGCCGCCGCCCTCCGTAGCCCTCAAACTGACCACATGCAGCGCCGCGTTTCTGGCTCCAGTCCTGACCTCATTTCCACCGCTGTGGATGCAGACACGCGACAGCGGACTTCATCCACCAGCTCCAAACCTGCATCAGGCGCTGGTGCTGGTTCTTTATGTCCCTGCTGCCAGGCTCACCCCTTCCCCGGCTGTCTACACTGTCAGGAGACCCCTCCCCTATCAAGCCACCCAGAGCTGCCGCACTACTCGCTGCTCAACACCCAAGAGGGCAACCAGTCTTCTCTGGGGGCGCACAACAAAGACACAGTCTCAGATGGAGAGACCACAAAGAAGACAGAGACGCAGGAACAGGATGCATCCCAGAACGCGCACACACTGCCCTCTGCACTGCCCCGCACTCTCAGGCCGCTCAGGAAGGTGAGCAGAGCTTTACGCCGATGAGTATGTAACGTGTGCTTGTGTGGAATTAAAAGCTGTTACCGCTTCTTTTTCAGGGTGGTGATGAGTCATCCGAAGAAGAAGAGGGAGAGGTGGATAGTGAAGTGGAGTTTCCAAGGAGACAGAGGTGAATACAGAAGGTCATTTAGTTTGCAGCAAAAGAAAATGATCTTTAGCAGATCAACTAGGAGCCATTTTCAAAAGAAACTGCTGCAGTAACCATGTGGAAGTTTTCTTTTCATTTTTTTCTCCCCTCTCTCCTTGACAGACCTCATCGCTGTATGAGCAGTTTCCAGTCCTATTCTACTTTCAGCTCAGAGAACCTGTCGGTGTCTGACGGAGAGGAAGGAAACACCAGTGACCACTCGCACAGCGGACCCCTGGAGAGGCTGAGCGCCAGTCAGGAGGAACACCTGGACGAGCTGCTGTCCCACACGCCGGACATCCCCATCGACATCTCCACCCAGTCAGACGGCCTCTCTGACAAGGAGTGTGCCGTCCGCAGGGTGAAGACGCAGATCTCGTTGGGGAAGCTGTGCTCCGACGAACACAGCTACGAGGTCAGTTTGCGTGAATCTCTATGCAGATGTAGCTCGAAGGGTGGTAAGATCCACCGCTTCAGTCCAGATAGCTCTCAGCAGCTTTGTAAAAAGACACGAGTCCAGACCATGTGGTCTTCTGACTTTAATGGTGTCCTAACATTTCCTCCAGCGCCACCATGAGCGGCTGTTTAAAGGATTACTACCAAAATGGGTTTAGCATGCGGATATGAGCATTTAGCTGAAAGCACTTCTGTGGCCAAATAAAGGCTCTCAGATGGTTTAAAGGGCTGGGCTTCTACATATAGACTGAAATAATGTGACACTATGCACATCACTTATTAATAGTAAGCCTTTGCTCTATCACTACTGATAAACACACTCTGTATTCGTATGTAGGGCATTAAATCATTTTACTTTGATGTTTAATTTATTCATTTACAGGGGATCGAATGTGCTCATTTCTAATTCTATATTTTTATCTTTGAACTTTGCTACAGTAGCTTTGAATGATTCTCAGTTTAAAAAAAAATCCCTGCAGCTCATCAGTTCATCCTCTGCCTGAAACAAGTGGTTTTAGCTGCTCCCCATGCACAAGCAGGAGCAAAGCCGTCTGCAGCCTGAGCTTTTGAGTCACAGGGGCTGTTTGGGTGTAATCAGTCCATACTGACCTTATTATAAACTATGGTACATCTTACATGCACCTTGAAAGAAGCGGGGGTTGCACCCGTTTTTTGGCTTCAGAACTGTTCTTCGTGGCACAAACTCAACAAGGTGCTAGAAACATTCCACAGAGATTTTGGTCCATATTCACATGATAGCATAACACAGTTGCTACAGATTTGCCGGCAGCACATCCACCCACTGTGGTCATAAAGGGGTGGATATGTCAGCAATACAAATAGCCTGTCATATTTAAAGTTGGAACTAATGAATCCAAACCCTTTTTGTTTGGAGTCATAAGAAACATTAATTTATGTTTATTTTATTTACTGCATTGCACAAAACCTCATTCTTGAGATCATAATGCATCTCAAATCATCCCTGATGCTGGATCTTTCTTAATGTTCCCCTGTTTGTTCCCTTTTGTCTCTCAGAATCCACTACAGTTTGGGGACTCGGACTGCGATTCGTCAGAAGCAGAGTGCTCCGATGCCACTATTAGAAACAACAAAGTCGGGGCTCCTTCCTCGTGGTGAACCTGCCTAAAGGGCTCATCATCTTTCTTGCCTGGAGGCCATCATGTCCTTCTCTGCTCTGCAGAAAATACAGCAATAAGAGGACAAACATTGTAAACAAAGCTCCCTATAGCAACGTCCTATGTAATCTCTCCCATATGACCCCCACCCCTCATCTAGCACAGCATTCAGGCAACCCATTGCAGGGATTCCCTTTTGAATGATAATGTACAATAGATAGTTTAACGTTCATAATTTATTTTTGTCTGAGTTCTGAAGGAAAATTCAGGAGCTATGAGACTTCTCTGATCTGAACAGAGAGGAAATAAACAGACATTTTGAATCCAAACAAGGGTTTACTTTGTGATGGAGAGAGACCAGGACTGGAAGACGGTGTAGATGATGACGATGATGATCATGATAATGATGAGAAGGGCTTATCAATCAGAAGATGATGGCTTTCAGTGGGGAGATGCATAACTGCAGTAGTTGGTCTCTCAGGTGACTGACCCAGAATAAAAGCGGCTTTCAACATCTCACTGTTGTGGACAGACATCTCCAAACAACAAGCAATCGCTCAGCTCATACTGCAGCCTGACCAACCTGCTTTATCATGAGTTTACAGTATCAAGTCCCAGTACCCCACCTCCTCCGCTTCCACCCCGCCTCCCCACTGTGAGTAAAGTGGGGAGCATGGAGCTCATGGAAAACATTGTGAACACCAGCATGAACAACCTGCCTCGCAACTGGATTTTCTCCCTCCCTGAAACCACCGGATGTGTCTGTTCTTCAGGATCCCCCCCGCCCTCACGTAGCTGTCGAAGCATGCTTCTGCAGCTCGCGAAATGAAAACGCTGCCCCAAGACTGCATGAAGCGGACAGAGCATCGGAGATAAAGACGTGGCCGAGAGCTATAGGAAAAAAAAGAAAAAAGAAAAGAGACTCTTCCTCTCTGACTCTGCTCGTCCTTCTCTTAAAGACATGCCAACGTCATCGTCATCAGCAATCAGATGTCACAGGCAGAGTTACTGAGGGAGTTATCTGTGTGTGAGAGTGTGAGTGAATGTGAGTGTGACAACGCAAAGTCCTTTCCTCTCCATTAGACATTACAGTTTCAAGTCTCATCTCAGGATCGTTCAAGGACTGTGAAACTGGACTGGACCAATTATATGAAGGAATGTGTTTTGTTTTTTTTGTTTTTTGAGCGGCACATATTAAGGACCATGCAGGAATACTCGAAAAGGTCTTACAGATAGCCTTGATGTTCAACGTTTTATTGCTGTAACAGACTTTAATGGGATGTGGAGACGAGGCATCCAGGTGCAGTATCCCATTTCTTGAAATCTTCAGGTTCGGCATGTTCCACGGATCATTTTCTAGCAGGGTGGATTATGCCGATGTCCAAAATGGTCATTATTTGCGAATTATAACAGCAATAACACGAGTGAGAAAGAAGTCGCTTGTTCAGGATCTTGCATGTCTAGCTGGCTAGACGCGAGCACAGTGACTGGTAGCCAGCGGAGAGCGCCAGGCGTCAGAGCTGCTTATAGAGGCTATTTTTTTAAGTCCAGAGTGGGATTTTAGAATTTCCTTTAAGGCACTTAAAATACTTAAATAAACACTAATCCATTCACATTCAAAGTGTGAATCTTGTAGGCCAGATTTATTTATTTTTCTTAAAATACTTCCTTATGTAGTCCCAAATAGTTAAAGAGTTTCTTGGTTAATCCTTTTTCACCAAACACATGCAAATACAGGTGCCTTTGATCACATGTTTAATAATTTATCAGTTTAACTCTTTTCACCATCAGCCCAGCTGCAGGGCCCTTTTAGAAGAGCTCTTTAAATGACCGTAATTCTGTTTCTGTTTGTGCCAGAGACACAATTCAAAGGGTTTCAGAAAGAAGGGATCACGAGCTTCACAGGGATATTTGTTGTGTCACGGTACCACAAAGCATTCACAAGGTACTGATGGCTGAACACGGACAGTAAAACCAACTAAGCCGAGATGTTACCATGTGCACTCCTCAACTGATTTTGCCTTGAGAGAAAATTCAAATGGTTCCTGAAAGATGAAAATTATTTTGTCATGTGTTGTGATAAGGGGTTAAGAAGCATATAGACCAAACTAAAAATGTATTATTTAAAAAATCTGAAAAAATATAGGCTTATGGTTAGCTAATGTCCTCTGTCCTCCTCAGCACACACACCTCCTTAAATCT
Source organism: Aulonocara sp. 'chitande type north' Nkhata Bay (assembly GCF_057382095.1). Lineage (NCBI taxonomy): Eukaryota > Metazoa > Chordata > Actinopteri > Cichliformes > Cichlidae > Aulonocara > Aulonocara sp. 'chitande type north' Nkhata Bay. The sequence continues at coordinate 26,908,826 of NC_141359.1, read as the reverse complement.
GGATGGTTTATTCATTTATGATTCAAAATCAAAATAAATGCTACACTTCTTCCTAATAACTTGGAACATTAGTGCATGTAGTAAAGTGCAATCAAAGGTTTGAAAAAGCAAGAGCTCAAAGAGTTCCTTCTCTTTATCCAAAAAGGAGTGATTGGGAGGCTGGAGCTTCGCATTTCACACCTACAGCTAGTTAGGAATCCCCTGTTAACCGAACCTGAAGCCTGCATACGCAGAGACAACACAGGGAGAACATGCAAACTCCACACGGGGCTCAAATTTAGAAAAATCATAAGTTAAATGCTAATTTTAATATTTTGTCAAGAATCTGTTCTGGTTGTTTGTGGGTTTATAGTTGTGTCTTCAGCGGATAAAATGCATGCATGGTTGGTTCGAGGTCTTTCCCTGCAGCTTTCAGGCCATCTCCGATCTTTAGTGTGGCGCACAGTCTAATCAGCGTTGCGGCTTTTAGCACATACCACAGGTGGTTTCAGAATTTTTGTGTAATGGTGAGATGTTTCGCACTTTAGAGTTACATTTTTTTCCAAAGACTTCCAATTCACACAAACATGCACGGCTGCTTTTTTTTTGAAAGGCAGTCAGGACTCGACATTGTTTTAAAGTTTAAAAAAAAAAAAAAAGTATGAGAAAAAGCCTTTAAATGAAATGTTCTCTTTAATGACAAGTTGTGTGACCGTCCACAGGAAGATGAGATGGTGATGCACTTGGTGTGTTTTAGCATATAACAGCCATACCTGTAAACTCCATATACATGCATGGAAAATCTCACGATTACAGAGCTAACCCTTCTCCTAAAAGCAATCTTTAAACATGTGATCAGAGGGAATCTTTATTTTGTGTTTCTGTGAAAGGTGATAAAATGACTAACCCTGTGCTGCTAAACGGTATGATAAAGATTCAAAACAAAGCGCTGATGTTTTTTGTTTTGCGGTTCTTCGTCCAGCAGAAACAGTTTTCTCTGAATATTTCTGAATATCGTTGTTAAAATGCCCTGTTTTTGTGGCCATGTCTTTGCTGCTTGGGATGGTCAGGTTTTGTGCAAGAGCAATATATGGGCAGCCACTAGATGGCGACAGTTAGGCTTGTGTTATGTAAATAACCTGACTCATCCCTTTTTCTGACTAACATCATTTAATTCCTGATGGTTATCCAGAACAATATTACTTTTTACCTCTCTGGTTGTCGCTGAAAAGGGATACTGCATCTGTGAGAGAGCTCTCTTTTGTTTTGCTTTTAATAAGCCCCATTTCTGTCATCATCCTCACTGATCTGATCTTCAAGCTGACAAACAGCCAGTTTCAATTTAACGATAATGATGTCAAGCTGCCGGCTCAAGCGTGTGCAGACGGCTGAGATTCTGCATATAAAGGAACATAAGCCAGAGACGAGGCCACGGAGCACCGGAGCGACCTCATCTCAGTGTTACTCCTGTACATAAACACCTGTAAATGTCATGTGACCCATTATCGCCTCCCTCCCTCTCTCTCTTTGTCATTGCACAGCTCTGGCAAAGCCTCGAGCTTGATGACCAGCGGACTGGTTGAGCAGGAAACTCTTGAAGTCTGTCCCCACATCAGTATTGAACACTACAGGAGGGTGTGAGTCATAAACCCGAGCAGCACAAGGTGATTATTAACGCCGATGGACGGACTGCCTTTTGCTCCACAGCTTCAGAAAGGCTTACACCTTCTGCCTTTCCTCGAACCTCCTCCTTCACTCTTGTTTACGTTCGTGTGAAATAACCCAGCGTGTTGTAATGACGGGGTAATCCGATCAAGCTGTTAATAACATTATCTTTCTGGCGTATATCCTGTGAAGTATGATTGTTGTGTAGTTTTAATTTAATTTTGATCTTCTTTTTTTTTCCTTTGTAGCTGGCCTACATGATTGTTGAATTTAATTTATTTTGGATGACTGGTGAGGAGGAATAGTGTTCTTTTTAATTTCAGGCAGCTTCAGAAATGTCACGACCTACGACTTCTCTCCTGGAAAGTATTATTTAAAGGAAGCACAATGAATTGGTCAGGGAAGAGGACAGTATTTGTGTGTGTGGTTGAACAAAAGCATCGTCACGTTGACCCTGCAGGGGACCATTCGTCATTTAGCTTTGATTTAGCAGACTTTACATCAGTAATTATCTCATCGTAGGTTGTTAGGAACCACTTTCAAACATAAGTCAGTCAGTGGGCTGTCTCCGCAGTGTAAATGAGGCGTGAAGCCTGGAGGGATGCGCGATGCTGACCTCGGTACATCTGCGGGGACCCCCACTTCCTCTCATTCTTACTAGGAAAAAAACAAACAACTTGCATTCAAATTTCTGTGAAATCGTCTCTCTAACTGTGGACATCCTGTTGCCTCGTCCTGTGTTATCGGACTCATGTTTCTTTGTTACTCTTGTTTCTATCCTCTTTCCTGTTGAAAGGCATTATGATCAACCAATCCTGTCAATTTCCTGTATTATCCAGTGTACAGTGCAACGAGTAACTGGGAGAATTAAATCAGCGCAAACAACTGCATGGAATAAATGCTGTACTGTACCCAAACCTCTGTGGTCTGGCTCTTCTGTTTGTCCCCTACTCTTTAGTGCTTCTTTTATTGTCCTCTATTTATTTTTTGCTGTGTGTGTGCAAAAGCCACGCCGCATATTTTCTGAAGAAAATTGAAAACGGGTGCAATCGTTCCTTCAAAGATCTACCCGTTTTCCTGTTTTGTTACAAAAAAGAATTCAGCTATTTGTTGGTAACACATAAATGTTCCATAAATATCTATCTAGATCTCATTTATGAGATAGATAGATAGATCTTGAGAGACAGAAATGCATGTATATTCCTGTGTGAAAGTATTAAGCCACTCCTCATTTCTTTATTTATTGAAATGTGCAAATGTTCACTGAATATATAAATTATACAAGACAAAAACAGAGCATATACAATTCAGTGTTTTGGTATGACCACATTAATTGTTCAACACAGCCTGAACTCTATTAGGTATTAAGCAGTCTTCAGGAATAGTAATGAAGTAAAATAAAAGCCAGGCTGAGTTCATGAGTGATGATGTTCCATTGTGAGTTTTCCAATCCAGGTATGATTTTTTTTTTTTTTTTTTTTTTTTTTTTCCAACCATTGGATAAGAAATCTTCTGGCTGTTATTTCATGGTAGGTTAAAATCTGGTGGTGTTTTTCTGTGTTCATAATTCCATCACTTTTGGCAAGATCCCCAACATACTGGCTGAAATACGGCTCCAAACAACAGACTGCTATAGGCACTTGCTGTTGAAGAGCTCTCCTGACCTCCTTCGTACATATTGACAGTAATTTGAACCAAAAGTTTCAGCTTCTTCACTCCATCAGACTTCTTGTCACTAATTTCAGTCCAGTTTTTGAGTATTTTTTTTGGCGTAATTCAACATTTCCCCACCTTAAGAATGATTTGTTGACAACCACCCTTCTACTGAGACCATTTCTATTGAGGCTCCAGTGAGCAGTAGATGGGTCAGCTGAAGGACCAGGTTTCTTAAGGACATAACTTTCAGATCCGGTTTATCTACTTTATATAGTATTTCTTTTAAATGTTTTTTAAAGCTTGAACTTCCTTTTTTGTCCTCTACTTGTCCCGTTTCCCCACATTTTTTCACAACACACTGCACAGCTTGCATAGATATGCCAAGTTTTCAGCTAAAACTTCTCTGGGAGTGACCTCTATGGTACAAAAACACTTTAGGTCTGTCAAACTGTGCTATCATTAGCATTTTCCATAAATTAAACTAAATAAATTGGATCAAATAATGTTATTTGTCATGCTCTTTAATTTAAAAAATGGTTCTTTGATAAGTTGGATGAGTCATAGGTCAGTGTTTAGTGGCAGGTTAAAAAAGGGGAGGGGATGGGGTGAAAAAGCAGTAAATGTCTGAAGAAAATTTTTAAGAATGACAAAGCTTGGAATACAGACGAATGAGAGGATGCTCGAGACATTTGCACGTTACTGTAGTCCTGTGGAGGCTACACTGTATACTTTATTATACCCAGAAGTTTGTATACTTTTATTTTTTACTATAAAATATTACTGAGTTGGCTTTTAAACCAGCTCTTCTCCTTCCTGTTGATAGGCAGGCTCTCAAAGTTACTTCATTAACATCTTCAGACCTAGGGTTGCCAACTCCCTGAAAAATAAATAAGGGACACCTCGTGGCCAGGGCCGGGCGACCCAGTTGTCTTCACCCTTCCCAGTGTGGTGAATTTTCTAGCTCTTTTTTTGTGTGTGAAATTATTTTTTTAACCATTTGACTTGAAGTTGATTTAAGTAGATGCATATTCTATTCTTTGTGATATGAACACATGTGAAACAAATGATCATTTAGCCATTTATTTTTAGCTCAAAATGACAACATTAACACAGTAAAACAGGTCTCTTTCTTAAACAGAAGCCTGTCATGCTTAACTTTTGAGAATATAAGTAAATCTTTCTTTAAAAGAACTCTGTCCTGCTTAACTTAAAATAATAGAAAACAATAGAAAGAAAAATATTCTTGTAACAGTGCACATTTAGTGCATTTAGTACAATTGGCTTCAGTTGAGGTATTATTTCAGCTTTTCTAATGCTAATCAGCTGCTCCTGTTTGTAAACCCGCTTGTTCCCATGATTACGCATCATAACTCATCATCATTATTCATCTATGTATTACTTTTATGTATTAGTCATCAATTTGTTGTAATCATCTATCCTTGCAGTTGTTTATTACACAAAATAAATTATATTATCACACTTCTGGCCACATAGCGCTGATATTCACTGCACATGCCCATATTAACTTTTTCCAGCCAGGTGTTTTCCTTTTCCCATTCTTCCCTTTCTCTGAGGGGAACAAACATTGCTGCTCTAATGCTGGGCTTACACCGTGCGGTTTTTGGCCCATTTTGAGCCGATTTTTGAGTGATCGGCCCGATTTTGGCCTTCATCGTGCATCGTGTAGTATACGTGGGGTAAGGAGAAGCGATTAACACCTCACGACCAGCTCCCGATCATCAATCGCTCGTGAGGGTGTCACCACAGGCGCTCACACTGCTCGCGCGCAAACGTAAACGTTGGTGAAAAAGACGTTGCAGCACGGCTGTGCAGCGTGTGATCTGGACACAAGCGATGGAGGCACAACTTGTAGAACTTTGGAAAGCTCATCCGAGCCTTTTCGATGTGGCATCACAAAATTATCACGACCACAACAACCGTGAAAATAGTTGGATTTACATTGCTGCTCAATCACAGCTGCCTGATCATGTTTTTCATTAGCAATTTAGCAAAGTTGATGGTGGTGGTGTGTCTGTGTGAGTGAAAGACAGAGAGAGCGAGCGACAGATTTTCTGTTATAACCTTCATGTTATGGAGGCACAGTGTGAGCACTCAGGTCGCATCAGAGCATCGGGCGGTATAGTGTGAGACCTGCATCGTGACCTACCAACTTCTAACCCCTGCGAGTCAATCGTGCAGTTTGAGCAGGAGCTGAATAACGTGACTGAAAAAATCGCACAGTGTTTGCCCAGCTTTAGGTTTACTGTCATCCGAGACTTGCACCGCAGAGTCGGCGTTTGTTCCCCTGTTGGCCATGCTTCTTGTTGTGGTCATCTGTTGTCTTCCGGTATTTTCTCCGCAAGCGACCTTTCCTCGACCAATGAGATGAGCGGTAATCTGAATTGTCATACTCGAATTGTCATAAGTGTGCTGTCAGCTCATTGGTCACAAAGCAGGAGAGGGGCTGGGAATTATGTTTTCAAACAAAGTGTTAATTCCATAAACATTTATAGACTACTTTTGATTCTCACTGTATTACGGGACAAAGTGCGTCCCTTATTAGCTCAATACGGGACGTGTACTTTTGTTTCGAAATACGGGACGATTCCGTATTTTAAGGGACGGTTGGCAACCCTATTCAGACCTGAGGTTTTACATGCTCTGTTCTGCTGCTGTATTATTCCACTGATTGCGCCTTCTTCCGGTATGAATACCTGCCCATGGTGTACGTGCTGGTTGCACTTCCTTCGGTTACAAGCCTCGGGGCTCAGAGAGAAGGCGGAGATTCTCGAAGACGAGCGAGTGGAGAAAACCGCAGCTCCGGGCGGAGCGGGTGAAAAGAGCAAACATCCCCCCTCAGCTGTATACTGTGGGTGTCACCGCTGGAAGTTACGATCTGCTGAGGAGAAACTTGCAAACGAGGAAGAGGCAGCTAGATTCCCTAGGATCAAGACACTAAGAGCTAATTTTACTCTCCCAGCCGACGGGTTTTATTTTTTCAAATTCTCTCTTTTTTTTGTAGCTGCGAGGAGAAGAGATTAAAAAATGTCTTTGATGGACTTAGAGAAGCTGAAGATGACGTGCGCTGGTCGGGCCATGGCAGTGCTGACCAGCGGTGGAGATGCACAAGGTGACCTCACAACTCGACAATATGTGTGGATGTAAACCCGTGTTTGTGTGGTGGGAAAATGTGGCTAGGTCGAGGGCTGAGGTGACAGCAGCTGGTAGTCAGCTCGGAATAGCAGCTGGATGAGTAGGGATCAAAGGTCACACAGTAACTACGAGTTTATAGTAATACTTGTTTACTTTACTTGCTGCAGCAATAATCTGATGTTTGCATTCGTACATCAGTAATTCTAAGACAATCCAACATAATGCACTATTGTGGAATAATAGCAGTACTTTAAGATGTGGTTGTATGCCCATGCTTTATGCCTTCACAGTACCATTTATAAGCATTTTCAGGGGTGTAAAACACTTCAATGTTAGTGCTTCTAAAAGGCTAGACCCTTCTGCCTCCCCTTTGAACTCACACAGTGTATCTGTTTCTGACTAATCAAAGCCTCCCATTGTCTATTGCTGCGGTCAGAGAAGATAACAGATAATGAAGTCATACCCACCTTACCCTTTGATTACCCCATGCAGAGCTGTGATGCAACAGCCTGTGTGCAAAGACCCAAGAAGAGGAAGATCTAACACTTTTTATCCTTGATTTAGGGATGAATGCTGCCATCCGAGCTGTGACCAGGATGGGCATTTATGTGGGGGCCAAGGTCTATCTCATTCATGAGGTAAACAAGCTTTGTATGTAAGCCTCTTTGCATTAAAAAAATGGGACAATAAAGATAGAGTCCTCAAGTGGGACAGATGAAATGTTCTTTGTAATGGCCAGCAGGGGGCGACTCGTCAGACGAAAACTCCTATAAAATAACTCCTAAAGAAGTTTTACCCATCACTTTACAGTCACTTTCAAAACATGAATGCTGTATTTGTTTTACCTTGATTCAGCGTTATTATTTAGGGCGTGGCTAATGTATGCGGTTTCTCAGGTAGAAAAACCCGCTGTAGTTAAGTAAATTGTCAGTTTATTGCTTCTTATTGTGAGTACATTTTGTTTTTAGTTGGGGTTTTTTTGGTAGACAAAAGTAGAATACTAATTTATTGAACAATAAAGAACTGAGTAGGGCAGTTTTCCTGTTGCCTGGCAACTCAATAGGCAGTTGTCCCAGAAAAAAAGACCATCAGCCCCGGCTTATCCAATCTAGTACCAAATGCAAAAGTAGTGTGAGGCTCCAGACATGAAAACTGGGTGACCAGACTGGACAAAGTAGACATGTGTTTGAATGCAACTTTTCAAACTCTCTTGGTAAATAAATACAAAAGGAATAAAAGCAAGTTAGAGTTTGTTCGTATGGTGTCATGTGATAGTTTTTACATGCTCCTATATTCTTATTTTACTGTTATTTCTGATAGGTTTGTAGCATAAACCTATTCGCTGGAACGTTAAGGACAATCTGCTACACAGCAAAAAGCAAGACTCAAGGCACCAAAGTTCTCTGGTTTACTCATGCATGAGGGAGACCTGGCTGGAGCCAAGTGTCGTTCCACCACTTGACCACCATCAGACTCTCAGCCAGGTTTCCCCACAGCACTCCTTTTATTGTGGTTACATGAATATGCATAGGGTCATTAACATATAGCATCTTACATAGGTATACATGTAAACAAAGAATACTGTGTGTGTGTGTGTGGTCAAAAGGGTCATATAACATAAAAGCACAAAGGCAAACATCCTTGGTCAGGAAGAGGGTAGACTAGACCCCCCCAGTAAGGAAGTCCAGCAGTTCATCTAAACAGAAAAGCACTTAGACTAGAACAGACGTAGCTACGTTAATCCTACCATAAAACAATTAAGACAAGATGCGACCTCTTCCCGTGCTCCCAGGATGTAGGTGTGCATTCTAGTGTGGAATACACACCAAGCCTCTGTAGCCTGTTAAAGGTCACACAACTTATCACTACACAATTGATTATACACCTCTAAGCATATATGGTTAAATGTTTCCTAATACAAATGACAATAATAAAATCTAAACCCAACAATTTCAGCTGCTGTTCTGTCTGGTAACAGTCTTCATTTGTAGATTGGAATACTTTTTATGAGCCATATCAGACTATTTGAGCAATGTTTAGTGATTTATGTCACATAAAATACAGTGCAAAAAAATAACTTGCAATAAGGAGACAATTTTGAGTATATATTGGCTTTTTATTTTCTTTGTGGTGTTTTTCTACCGTATTCACCAAACTCTGCAATGCTAGTGACTTTTTGGTAACTTGTAACTTTTACTGACGGGCTAGACAGGCTAACCTTTATTTGATTTTAATCATTTATATGCCGTGGGTATAAAGCCAGACTTTTGAAAACTGTGTGTCTTGCAAAATCAGTCAAAATGTGGGACACTGTCTAAAGATATGGAGCAGGAGGAGAATGAGTAAACATGCTGTGCAGTGGCACTTAATGAAGGGCATCTAAAATCTGTGTGGCAAACCCCTGTAGATAAGAGAGGAGTTGAAAGTACTTGTAGTACGCTGTGTTATTTTGACTCTGGCCATCTTTTACATATAAATACAGCTTATAAACACTCTGAGATTGTTCTTTTTTCATTATTGCTTGACTGCCCTCCATAATAATTTCTTTTCCTCAGGGTTACCAGGGCTTGGTGGATGGGGAAGACAACATCAAACTGGCCCACTGGCACAGTGTGACCGACATTATTCAGCTGGTAGGTTAAACTATTACTGTGGTTAAAGGTAGCTGTTATAAGAGACGATATTCAGCACAGAGTAAAAGTTATTTTGCTACAAAACACTTCAGGAGTGGACATTTTCATATCAAGCATGGGCAGTGTGACACTGAGCCACCATACAGGACATGGACACTTAAGCAGCTAATTAAATTCAGCCATCATGGATTTTACTCGTTAAATTTATGGAGGACCTAATTTAGGAATTAATTGTCAGTTTCCTATTTTTGCTCTCTCTAAGACCCTTAAGGATCTCCTTAAAAATTCATGTGGCTTATGTCTGAAAAGAATTTGAATTTTTGTTGTTGTTTTTCTGAGCTTAAAATTTTCTCTATTTCTCTCTTTTTTTTTTATAGTTTTATTGTTATTATTTCATCCATGTCTTCTCGTCTCTTCTCTTCCTATTACTGGTTGTAACCTGGTAAGGAGCTTTGCTGCATGCGCTTTTAGCCTAATCAGACGCAGGCTGCACTATTCAGAGTGTCAGGCTAAGTAAACAGTCTTCCAGGTGGCCTTGCATAGGGGAGGAACAGTCTAAGCATCTGATTAATTTTTTTCAAGATTGGCACAAATAATAATTTGGATTCAAGGATGAACGGATTGGAATTTGGTGATCAAAGGTCACCGGGACATTTGTTGCCATAATTCAGACATTTATTATGACAAATTTAATACAAATATCTTAAAACAAAAGGATAAAGTGTTGACATTTATTATCCAAATAGCCAAAGGTTCCCTTATTTTTACAGCCTTTATCCAGTGCCAAATATGTGACCATATTTCACATACGTGAACTGTGTTTTGGTTGGGTGCCCACCTTGAAACTGTAGTGGCTGTAGATAAAATGTGTTCGAGCCCAGTATAGTAGATCTCCTGTGCTGCTGGGTTGAAAGTGCTAATGAAGCATCCATGTTTTAGAAGTTGTCACATCCAGATCTGAAGCGTTGTTTGCTCTCTGATGCAATTTTTATTGGCCAAACATAAATATGCTGAATAACTTTTATTAAATTCCTTCAAAACATCTCACTACATTTATGTTATGAGTCCCAACAGACATGGATGCAAACTGCAGCTTGCCTGGTTAGCAGAGTCTTTCAGTGTGAGGTAGTAATTGTAGCTTACCACCAGATTATCTGCCAGAGTATCCCGTTTGCAGGTAAATCTAATCTGTGTGTACCTGTGGTTCCCACCCTTCTATTGTTGTGTGAGTCCTCCTCCCCAGGTTTATGTTTATGCATTTTGAGAGGTCAAAACAAAAACAATTGGAGAAAAATCAAATTATTTCACAACTAGCTGTTTGAATTTTGTATCCACCAAAAATGCGAACCATTGCTTTATGAATCTCACTGATCTACAAAATGCCTGATTAAAATATTCTGTCTGCCTTAGTTTGGTTTTTGACTAGTTTTACATCTCTGCTGCAGGGTGGGACCGTGATAGGCAGTGCCCGCTGCAAGGCCTTCATGACGCGTGAGGGCAGAGTTTCCGCTGCCTTCAACCTGGTAAAGAAAGGCATCACCAACCTGTGCGTGTGTGGCGGCGACGGCAGCCTTACCGGAGCCAACATCTTCCGCAATGAGTGGAGCGATCTACTCGATGAACTCGTAAAGAAAGGTGAGTGTTGCTCAAGAAGATCAAACTACTCAGAGTGCATATCAGAAACAAGAAGTGGAGTAATTTTTTGTTGAAGTCTCAGAAACGTGTTTGGAGTTTATTTAATTTCAACACTTGTGTGTGTGTGTGTGTGTTACTTAAGGAAGGATCACAGACACTATGGCTAAGCAGCATTATAACTTGAACATCGTGGGCCTCGTCGGCTCCATAGACAACGACTTCTGCGGCACCGACATGACCATCGGTGCCGACTCTGCGCTGCACCGCATCATGGAGATAATTGACGCCATAATGACCACTGCACAGAGGTGAGCCGCTGGGTAATTCGGAACAGCACTGAAGCGCCTGGTGTTTCATAAAAGAAGCATGCACAAGGTCACTGGATAAGTGAGTAATTAGTAAATGAGTTACAGAAAGGAAGATGTGTCGAGCACACCACATGTGCTGCAGTGCTACTTCAAAGGAGCAGATTTATGGTAGTAAACATACTGCACGTAGATCAAGAAAAGATTAGTCGGCGATTAAGTAATGCCAAACATTTTGTGGTTCCAGCTTTTCATGTGTGTGTTGGGGTTTTTTTTAGTAGTTGTATTCAGTTACTTGAACAGACATGGAGTAATGCTGATGATTTAGCATTACTTAATCTCAGCCCTATCAGAGTTATCTGAATATACCTGAACAGTGAATGATTAACTCTTAATGGAATGTGGTCTTTTGCACCATTCAAGGCTTTTGGCATGACTTCCATCTTGCCCAGACTTGCCTTCTCAGACACCAGCATGTTCTTTGTGTGTTTGCTGACATACTTTGTGGAAAAGAGTCTCACTGTAACTGTTTTGTACTTCCTACAGCCACCAGCGTGCATTTGTTTTGGAAGTGATGGGACGGCACTGCGGGTGAGAGTTGCACTTTAACCCATTTTGCTATCCCATATGCACTGCAGCTGCATGCAGCTCTTGTTATGCATTAACTGTCCTTTTATTCTTTGTTACAACTTTAGGTATTTGGCTTTAGTGTCAGCTCTGGCATCAGGGGCAGACTGGGTTTTTATTCCAGAGGCTCCACATCAGGAGGGCTGGGAGGACAATATGTGTGCCCGTCTAAAGGGGGTAAGACACAAGTCCAGACTGTATGTTAGCCCCATGCATATACTGATTTACATTCACTGTGTGTATCCACATGACAGGTTTGGCCTGTGTCGAAGTAGACGAATTGGGCATAGTGTCAGTTTAGGCATGCCATGAAAGCAGGACAGTTTGCTAATGTCATACAAGCATCTGTGCATCTGCAAGGCACTGTGCAAACCAAGTCGGCTCTGTCCAATGAGGGTCTTGCCTCTCCTGTTGCCACCTCCAGCTTTTTTTGTGTACATAGAGTAGTACAGGAAGCTCTCCCTGATTTATGGTTTTCATTTTTTAAAAGTTCCCAAACAGAGCCGTTTCACCAGATAAATTACTCCAGATGGAAATAACAGTCCTCCTTTGACTGTAGTTGTTCTGATTTTAAAGAACTTGGACACAGGTTTGTGCTTAATGACACAATAACATGTTTTACCCGTTTCCTTCTAGAGCCGCACAAGCGGGGGGTCGAGACTGAACATCATAATCGTCGCAGAAGGAGCCATTGACATAAATGGCAAGCCCATCTCCTCAAATTATATAAAAGATGTAAGTCAGACAACGCACATTAATGCAGCACTACAATCTGAATATATCAGATACTGATTTATAGATTGTTTATTTCACTCCTGCAAAGGTCGGCTGTAGTTTTTCTTGGCGACAGCTGTTGCTGAGAGCTTTTTCAAATGCATAAAACACTGAAATTCTTCCATGTGTTTGTTTTTAAGCTGGTGCAGGAGAGACTGGGTTATGACACCAGAGTGACAGTACTTGGCCACGTTCAGCGAGGAGGAATTCCCTCAGCGTTTGACAGAATGCTTGTAAGCTGAACAACAGATTTCATATTCATATAAAACTTGTAAATATTGTTGAAGTAATAAATTCAGGGACATTAACAAAAATAACTGCGTCTCAAAGCTATTCTGTCAATATTCCTGATTGTTCCTTTTGGCTGACCATTAAAATGATAATTAAACACTAGGACTGTGTGATATGACCAAAATCTCTTATCCTTATATAAGAATTTTATCGTCCGATAACGATATAAATCGCAAAAATGTAACATTTTCTGTAAATTCTGTGAATCTCGGGCAGCTCGACTTGCGTGAAGTGTTTCCAGCTGCGCGTCATGTAGCTGGAGTCGAGTGTTTTAACCGATGCATGAAACTATACATTTTTAGACATAAGTTGTTTTGTGAGTATTTATTACACAGGGTGCTGCGGGGAAAAGCCTGTTCTAACGTTTGAGTCTAAGGTCTATTTTTTAGCACCTGGCGGCTCTTTTTTGCTTCTCATCCGTAAATAATCTGCTCTTTCACGTGATTCAGTTTATTTTGAAAAGTCAACAGGATCTTGAGCTTTATTGTGAAAGGTTTATGTGGAACATAAACAAGCGGACACGCGATGGTGTTACCGTCGTTGTTGCTAACCACAACCCATAAAAACAGGCGCTTGTCCATAGTGTGGTTATATTAAATATAAGAGAAATAGAGAACTTTAAGAAATTAATATAGCCACTGCAGTGACCATCAAAATGATGAAAAAATATTGCCGTAAACAGTTTATTTTGTGACACCACGAAAGAAACGATAGCGAAAAATGAAATGATAGACGTTTTTATATCGTCATCCGATATATATCGTTATATCGAACAGCCCTATTAAACACTATTTAACACAATGAACCTGCACTACTAACAAGTGGCCACAATCAGACTTAACACAAACTGATTACACGAAGAAAACTAGCACAGGATGAGTTTCTGTATGTGGCATAATACACAACAAGATGACCTGATACCGATAATAAAATAATCTATTGATGCATACTAACAAAGGCTGCCTGAGTAGATTTAAAAAAAAATTAATATTCAAATTAGTATGAGGTTAATTCCCAGTATTCAATGTCAGTGCTGTCTTAATTGCACATATATCCAAACACGTGTTTCCAGAGCAGCATATTGGGTGTGGAAGCGGTCGTCGCCCTCTTGGAGGCTTCTCCTGAAACCCCCGCCTGTGTCATCGGCCTGTCGGGCAACCAAGCAGTCCGCCTCCCTCTGGTGGAGTGTGTGGAGATGGTGAGTCTCTCTCCTGTCCTCGTGTAATTTATTTGTAATGAACAGAACAGGTCAGAAGTGAGATGCTGAGCTCTGGTTTTACTGCACCACCCTTTGCAGACTAAGTTGGTGCAGACGGCCATGAATGAGAAGAGGTTTGATGAAGCCATTAAACTGCGTGGAGGGTGAGAGTTTTGATTTATGTCACCTTATTGTTTTTATTGCAAATTAAAAAAACTAAACTAACGATGTACTTTTAGGAGTTTTGAGAGCAACTGGAACATCTACAAGAGTCTCGCTTTCCACAAGCCTCCTCAGTCTAAGGTAGGTCTGGAGGACTTGTAGACAGTTTAAGCCATAAATGATGTGAAATGATCCCAGGATTTAATCTTGGTGTTCTCTTTTATGTCTGACTTATGCTTCCTCAGAGCAACTTCTCTTTTGCTATTCTGAACGTGGGAGCTCCGGCGGCAGGAATGAATTCTGCAGTGAGGTCGGCGGTGAGGTCAGGGCTCTCTCATGGACACAAAGTCTACGGGGTCAATGACGGCTTTCTGGGACTTGCCGATGGAGCGGTGAGGCTGTAATTTTTTGTTTTGTTTGTTTGTTTTTTAACACTGAAGGAGATTTTAGCAGTTCCACAGTAACCTGTGTGAGACTGAAAGGAAAGTGTTCTTCAACCTGTCTGTCTGCAGGTGTTTGAGATGGAATGGCACAGTGTGGCTGGATGGACGGGCCAAGGAAGCTCACTGCTGGGGACAAAACGGTGAGTGTTTCACTGATATGAATCACTTTACCTGATCTTAAAGGCTTAACCTAACGCAGCAGTGGCTTAGGTGTTACGAGATTTTGCCATACGCTGATGACAAGTTTTGTTTAATTTCCTTCTTAAGGACTCTTCCCAACTCTCACCTGGAGAAGATTGTGGAAACCATCACCAAGTTCGAAATCTCAGCTCTGCTTGTAATAGGAGGGTTTGAGGTATAACAAGCACAAAAGTGTCAAATCTAAATTATTCGAGCCATAAGTTACCGTGTTAATATTGACCTGTGTGCCTTTGACTTTCAAAGGGGTACCAAGGTGTGCTTGAGCTCTACGAGGCCCGGACTCACTACGATGAGCTCTGCATCCCCATGGTCGTTATCCCTGCTACCATTAGCAACAACGTCCCGGGAACTTTCTTCAGTGTGGGTACAGACACTGCTGTCAATTGTGCAATGGAGGTAGGGCTCAGCAGAAATATATTTTTGTATGGCTTTCTGTACAAATGTTGTTCTTTGCAGTGTTAAGTTTGAAATCACAACTGCTTTGACCTTTAAGCTGTTTAAAAGACTTGAGTTTATTTAATTTTTGTTCATTTTTATTATAATTTTGCATATAAACCAAATAGAAACATTTAGTGTTTGAGATGTTATCTTCCAGCTTTGAAGACATGGAAAATGAAACGGTGCGGTACAGTTTATCACTCTAAACCTATATTAATAGCGGACACTCACAGGTTACATTGCTAGGTACTCCTGCTCACTGGTTCATTAATGCAAATATCTTATCTGCCAATTACATGGCAGCAATTCAACAGGCATGTAGACATGAGGATGGGGGGAAAAGAGCATGGTTGGCATGGTTGATGGTGCCAGA
Source organism: Aulonocara sp. 'chitande type north' Nkhata Bay (assembly GCF_057382095.1). Classification (NCBI taxonomy): domain Eukaryota; kingdom Metazoa; phylum Chordata; class Actinopteri; order Cichliformes; family Cichlidae; genus Aulonocara; species Aulonocara sp. 'chitande type north' Nkhata Bay. Next base: position 26,893,293 of record NC_141359.1, on the reverse strand, counting down.
CAGGCTGAGTATTTCAGAAGTAGCTGATGTAATTGGATTTCCCAACAAAACAGTCTCTAGAGTTTCAAGAGAATGGTGTCAAACGGAAAATATCTTAAAATATCATATTACAACCAAAGAATCAAATTCTTCTGCAGAGTTGTGACAAGATCAAGCAGTCTGCCAGTGGGACCAAGAGACGAGTGTTTGTGGTGGAGACCATGGGTGGGTACTGTGGATATCTGGCATCCGCTACTGGCATAGCAGTGGGTGCTGATGCAGCCTACATTTTTGAAGATCCCTTTAACATCCTTGACCTTAAGGTAGAAGAAAAAGATATTGTCTAAAGTCATTTTTGTGATGTTCACAGCACTGTTTCCTCTAATAATGTGAACTGTTTGCAGACAAATGTGGAGCACTTATCTGAAAAGATGAAGAAAGATGTCCAACGAGGTCTAATCCTGAGGTACGTAACATTTTATAGAGTGAACTAAATTTAAACAAGTGACAAATTAAAGGAAAAAGCTGTATTGCATGTATCCTTTTTCCTACAGTGAGGGCACAAGAGGTCACTGAATAGTTTGATAAGTCTAAAAATTGAGGAACTCATGCAGCGATTTGACGGATGATCTGATATCCTCGTGTTGGTGTTGTTCCCAGACCATCATGAAAATGTTGTTCCAGGTTCAACATTGCAAGTGACCAATCACATTGTTGTGACGTTATTCTTTTGCGCGCCAAGCCATTCGTGCATTTATGAAATTCCAATGTTGCAAGGACAATATCAATTCTGCTTACTGTTTATTAAAGGGTTACGGTTAGGGTTAGGGTTAGGGTCAGGGTCCGTTGATCGGCGGACAGAGGCGGTTTCACGCAGCTTAAGTACAGTTTTTTGTTTTACGCCGGTTTTTCCCGAAGTCTCAAAGGTATGACGTCACAACATTCTGAATGGTCACTTGCAATGTTGATCCTGGAACAACATTTAGTATGATGATCTGGGAACAACACCAACACGAGGATATCAGATCAACCCGATTTGACAGTCACCCAATCTGAGCCCAAATGAACAATGGGAGATTTAAAATTGACATGTTAGGCAGCGCTCACAGGACTGTCTTCAGGTAGAACAGTACAGCTAAGTTTTAGTTTGCAGCTATTTACTCATAGAATAGAAGATGTATTATGTATTTTGACTTCATTATTTCACTCTATGTTCCATGTGAAGCACACAAATTGTTGAATTGATGTATTTATAGATAGATTCAAATTGTGGAAATTAGTTTCCTGCCCATGCAACCAGATACCGGATAAGCAGCAGAAAATTATGGATAATTATTGTATAAGTGCCACATCAGTTTTTATAATTGTCTAGCTGAGCCTGCATCCAATAACACTGTGGCACTCCTTTGTTGATCATGTTCTCTGTCATGACAGGAATGAAAAATGCCATGAAAACTACACTACAGATTTCATCCATAAGCTGTATTCATCAGAAGGGAAGAACATCTTTGACTGCAGAGTCAACGTGTTGGGACACCTCCAGCAGGTATGGATCAGTTTTCCAACTTTGAGTTGTAGTCAAAAGCTTACATAGACTCGTCATGGGAATGATTGTTTTGTGCTTTTAATGATTTCTTTGAGCTGTTCTGTTTTTATTGATTGTACAGCATCTTTAACAACTTAAAAAAACAAAAACAACAATTAGGTGCATGTGTTTGAATTATTTTTAGATTTTTTTTAAATCAACATGCTAGACAGTGGTCTCGGGAATGTCTTAAGGTTGAATGAGTTTCAATGTCTTGCTAAATCAACTTTACTACGCTTTAAATTAACACCCAACTGCAGTTAAAAAAGCTGATGAAAACATCCTTGAATATTATCATTTTATTTCTGGTTTATGCTGTCCTCATGTTTGTCTCCAAATTTCAACTATTTAGCTGTTGAACTGAGATTAAGTTGAAGAATTTGGAGGTAGTCCTCGTCCTTTATTACTCCATTCACTTTTTGCAATGTACCAGTACCACTGTTAGCAAAACAGCCCCAAAGCATGATGCTGTTAGTGTTCTTAGGTTCAAAAGTCTGACTTTTACTCCTCCAAATTTACCTTTTCATTGTGGCCTAAAAGGTCAATCTTTGTCTCATCTGACCATAAGTCTTTTATCCAGAAGGCTTTTGACTTGTCCATGTCAAGTCTGAAGGTGTCAAATTTGGAGAAAGGGCTTCTTTCTTGGCCCATATCCTTATAGTTCATAGTGTTGTAACATTTGAATCACTGTAGACAATGATGCTGGTGTTCCAGCAGTTTCCACTTCATAGCAGGCTTGAGCCTTGGTGGTTCCTGCAAATCCTAACCAATTTCCTCTCATCTGAGGTTGACAGTTTGGATCTTCTTCCAGACCATATAGCTTGAACTGACGATCTTGGAATCTGTGGTTGGTCAGAAATGGCTCCAAGTGACAATACTTCTTAGATCGTCACTAAGTTCTTTGGACCTTCCCATTGTGCTGAGTAATGGTCAATCCAATGACTGCTGTCAAACAAAAACCTTTTTATTCTAGCAGAGAAACTACCACTGTAGTCAATCATGATCATTGACGAGATGCTAATAGTCCTTGACCTTGCCAAGCTAAAAGCCATTTTAGAACCTTTTGCACATATATATTTGAACCTGTGTGTACAGTTTTGACCTTGTGTGGAGAGAAAATCCAAAAATAAATTCAAACGTGTGCACACAATTCGTCATTCCTGGAAAAACAACAGTTGAAAGAGATCATTAAAAGCCCCAAATCAACATGACATTCATGCCTGTGATGAGTATATTTAAATGTCTGACCTCAACTGCAATTGGCAATTTGATGTGATAATTTTGTTCTCGGTTTGGGCTGTAGGGCGGGGCACCTTCTCCCTTTGATAGAAATTTTGGCACGAAGCTGGGCGTGAAAGCTATCGAGTGGCTTTCAGAGAAACTGACTGAAAACTACCGACAAGGTAGGTTTACTGCAAGTCGTGGATGGCATTGATAGAACATGAAGCAATCCTGAGTCAAACATCAGGTGTATTGACTGAATTTTTTTCCACCAGGCCGAGTGTTTGACAACTCACCAGAAACAGCATGTGTCATCGGCCTTAACAGGAAGGTTGTCTCATTCACCCCTGTCACTGAACTGAAGGAAATAACCGATTTTGAGTAAGTAATACAAAAAAAATCTAAAATATGCTGCTTTTGGAAAACACATTGTCTTGTTTATTAATTATTATCCTTTTAATCTCCAAGGCACCGGATGCCCAAGGTAGAGTGGTGGTTAAAACTGCGGCCCATGCTAAAGATGTTGGCCAAGTACCAAACCAGCTTCAATGAATATGTCCCAGGAGAGATTGAACATGTGACTCAACGCTCCATCAGCATTGACAGTGGATTCTAAGCTCTCTGTAAAATGGCAGCATGCTTTGCACCTTTTAGCTTTTATCCATCATTTTTAATTCTCATCATCACATATCGTATGTAACCTTTCTTCACAAGCTTGGGCTTTCAATTTGACTGCCTGACTTCTTGTTTTCACGTAAAGATATTTCAATGCTTTCCATCAAAATGCAGAACTCCCTTGCTTTGCCCTCTGATATATCGGTTAACCTGATGGATTCAGAGGTTTTGTGTGCTCCTTCATGCACTAAAGTTGCTTTTATTTGCTCAGAGAAGTTCTGGTCATGATCCAATTTGTGCCCAGACTTTTTTGTTTGTGCTTAGGGGGCATACTGTATGGGCACAATAGGTGGCGGGACCTTTACTCCATGCCCATCTCTTAAACTTGAATGACCATGAATATACTTTCTAAATGCCAGCACTGATCTCACCTGTGTACCAGTATTTATTTGACAAGGAATTCAGCACAAATGTTTTCTTATTGTGCCAAAATCCAAGGGAGGCTTTGTATATTTAAACCACTGCTCAACAGACAGTCATAAGTGCCACTGAACAAAACATTTTATAGATTAACTACTGACTGTGCCATGAAACAAGACTGTATGCAAGGTGTTATAAATGCTTTCTCTCCAAAATCATGAGTGAATGAGCCAGAAATCATATGATAAAGGAATCTTTTTAACAGTTTTATTACAGAGTTTTATTAATATTTTATTAGCTATAAATAAGAGCTACTAAATGTTTATTGAGATACTCTTATATAATCTTATTTAACACATGAAATGTCTGAATGTGACCTGAAATGGCCAGTTAAGTGTCTTCGTTTGTTTTTTTTAATACTGTTCGACTGAAAACTGCTTCTGCCTTTTAAACCGAACAGCAAACAACAAAATATGAACACACACCTGTAAACAAACTAAACTTCACAAAAAACTATTTCACATGAACAATGAAATCTGTAAAGAAATATGAACTTACGTGTGTATTATTGTCTCTATATCTGTCTTAAATAAAATTCTATTGAACTCTATTAGAAATCAGTTAATTGTTGTTTGAATTTTCACTTTAGGTTAAACCTGCAAATTAATAATGACTGCTCAACAGAGCAAAAAATGTGTTGCTATTTCAGCTCCCGCTAATGTCACAACATAAGATGGAAGAACTTAACTTGAAAACACTTTTACAGCTCTTAGAAATTGAATGAAAATGGAAAATCATTTCCACTATTTTCTTTTTTAGCTGATTGAGGGCTCTTGGTGGCAAAAGCAAACTGGAAGTCCTCGCATGTCTCTGGTTGGTCAAACAGGAATTGAGGGCCTGTGAAATCATATACAGCACACATCAGTGGTCCAAAACGACACACCACACAAACACATTGTGGTTTGATACTTACTGCTTGAAGATTTAGATTCAGCGGTTTTCTAGAAATGGTTAATCATAGTTTAGTATGTTTGTTCCAAAACCGAGACGACATGAAGTAGAGTAGGCTTTCAGTGAAAAAAACATTACCTTCTCAGTGAACAAAGATCCAGTGAAACCGAAAAAGTCCTGCAAAGAAACCTGGAGGTAATTCCAAAAGCAGGAAAATACTTTTTTCTGTCTTAATTGTTTGTTGAAGGCAACTGGACATTTTGGGGGATTTTTTGGTTCATGAGAAAGTTTCAAGCCTTATCCAAGAGGAATCTGACATATTTAGCCTCCCGGAGTTGGTCCTGAGAGTTGCTGGCCCATGCTGTCATGAGGGCTGTTAAAGGTCACAGAAGCAATGGTGTGAATTCTCTGCAAAACACTGGCCCTCCCACATGGGTCACAGTGTGAGTGGCGGTTGAAACCAGAGTTAATAATAGTTTTGTACTTTATAATCAGTTTTCATTATTTTTTCATTTTGACTATTTGTTTTTAGTTAAGTTTAGGTTCAGTTATTTTCCAGAGTTTTGTTTCAGTATAGTTTTTACTGTATGGTTGTAATTTACTTTTTATTAGACTCGGTGCTAGTTTTAGTCTTTTTAATTATTATTGTATAAGGAGGCCATATGTTAGAAGCAATATTTAGGAAAACACATCCAACAATGCCCCATCAGGAAAGCTATAGTAACATTTTTACCAAAGTAACAGATACCAAAAACTAAGGATATTTAATTATTTTTCCTTATTTATTCCTGTTTTTTTTTTTTTTTTATCTTGTTTTATTTTATTTTCCAAGTTCACAAAATTGTTTATGTTAGTTTAAATTTTTTTTAGGTTTATTTTAGTTACCACTGTTGCTTGTGCTGTACCAGTGGCACATGTGATGTGACAATAAAAGTGATCTATTTTGATTTGATTTGATTTAACTATAATAACGGGATGGGAAATAAAACATCGTCATGAGCCAAAAAGGACGTCCAGTTTCCCTAAACTCAAGCATGTAAGACACCATGAGCTGGATGCCTAAAAACCTACACAATGATTTCTGTGAGATCATTTATTCCTCACCTCCTCCTGTGATGAGCCCACATCAAATCCAAATCCAGGAAAGCCTGGTGTGTTGGGATCAGAGTTCAGAGAGAACAAGAAAGCTGGAGATTTGGTCTCAGAGCTCCCTTGATCTTTGGAGCTGGCTGGGCTAAAGCTACAGCGAACACACGAAAACCAGTTGTCAGGACTTGAGTGAGTGTAATTCAAAGCATCAGACCACTCATCCAAAGTCTTACTTAAATGAGAATGTCGGGGTTGAAGACGCAATTGTAATTTTTGACTGAGGATCAGTCTCCTGAGATGGAGGCTGAGAAGAAGTAGCGAGTTCCTCATCGTCCTTGTCGTGTGGTGGCTGCTCTTCATGTGTAGCTGCTCCCTTCTCCATCTCACTCTCAAAAATCTCCTCTGCATAGAAAACTGTGGGCAGCTTCTCCTGTCGAGGGGGTCAAAGCATTTCCAACAGTTCGGATGGATACTTGTAAAAGTGGGTTTTCCATTGTGGCAATACTGTTCTGTGGAGTGCCTCGAGCAACTTGATATTTTCCTGGAAACATACACGGCTTCTAAACTTCTCTGATACAGTAGAATAGATTATTAAAAGTCTTAAAAATTGTATTTCATTGATAAAAATGTCAAAATCATACTTTGCAGGTCTGGACTACATTTCCCACAAAACAGCACATTTCGGTCTGTTGTTAGGTTACCTCGTAACCCCTACAACCCCAGCTTTTCATGTAGGTTTCTGACAAACAGTGGTAATTTCTAATCCTGTGCTGGGTTTCTATATGATAAGCAGTGCGGCTTCTAGTAAAGGCATACAAAACTGTGGAATGCCTTTACTAGAAGCCGCAACTACCTATTTATAACACACACTGCTGTGGAGACAGCAAGGTAAACTAGGACAGCAAGAAGAAATAACAAGAAAAAAGAAAAAGTTATACATTCAATACATTTGGCAAATTTGTTTGATTAACTGGTTCAGGTGTATTAGCAGAAATTGCAAGTATAGTAAACTAAAAATCAGAAAACCTGGTGTTCTTGTGAAGTCTCCTCTTCCTGCTCCTCAGTGTGCATGTCCTCTGGCTGATTCTGGTCTGAAGAAGCAAATATTCTGTTCACGTGGTTTGATTAACATGATCATTCAAACTAAACTCGTGGCACCAGAGAGGCGCACCACAAAGCCAGATTAACAGGTTATGTCGAGCTTGAGCTTTCAGTATCACATAAGTTACCAAGGTCATCTTAATCTTGCTAGATGATGAGGATGACTGTTTGGGATTCAATTTTAAAAAATACATTTGTAAAAATGTGTAGGTAATTGCACAGACTTCCCTGTAATTATAAAACAGGATGGTTTTATTTACAGAATATGTCATTTGTTGTTTTTAAAAAAATTAAATTTCTCAATGGTGAATAGTGAGATTTTCTCTCTGGCTTAAAAAAGAAAGCTTGTGATTGCCCTTTTCCTATCTTTAGTCCTTTCTATCTTTACTTTACATATTTCTTTATCATCCAAAGACAGACTGAAATAGACAGCAATCAATCTATATTATGAGTAAGAAGAGTCAAATAATGTCCCCTTTTAATGTGAGTGACCCCGAATACACACCCTTCAGCATATGACTCACCACAAAACTGTTGACTGGACCACAGCTCCTTACTTCCTTCCTCTGGGGAAGTACTACAGGTGAGTAAATCCTGGATGTTTTCCTCATGGATCTCTTCAGCATTTACCTCTTCATCAGATGTTTTATGACCACTCTGTAACAAATGCTCAGATTTATCAAAGTGTGAAGTTATAACTGGAACAGCTTTAACTGCCTTTCATGATTGCTTGCCAGTGTTTAGATGCATTTAATAAAATACTAAATCTGTACCGTTGTCTGATTGAGATGCAGAGAGGAGATGTCAATGGAAGGCTCTCTGTCCCTGGCTGTCTGATGATCAAATCCATTCTCTTGTTCTGTTACAGGCTGCAAGCCAAAAGCACTAGAAACAAAAAATGGGCTCGGTCAGTCAGAAATGACCATTCCTGTAAGCTATGTGATTATTCTTTGTGAGTGATTCACTAAAATACCTATCTGGCAGTTTCTCGGTGGAAAATGAAGTAACTACTGGACCTGTTCGGACAAAAATTTAAGGGACTGTATACCAAGCTGTAAAAATTTTCAGCTCTAACAGAGCAAAGCTCAAAGATACGAAAGGTTTATCACCAGTAAGATGGTCCAGCTCCTTCTGCTTCATTGTTATTTGTTCATCCCAAGCTTTGATCCTACATTCAATTTCCTCTTTTTCAGCCTTCAGCACGAGGAGCTTTTCAGCAAGAGGATTTTGTAAATAATATTCTTTATGCTCCTGGAAAATCTTTCTGTATCTTGCAATCCTTTCTTGAAAGACCTCCCTGTTTAGGTATAAATAAAGAACATTTAACATGTCTGTTTCCAACACACAAAAGTATTAATCACAAACAAGGCTGCTAAATGAACCCACGTGTCATGGTTGTAGTCGGCTTTTCTTTTCTCCAGTTCTGCTTTCAACGTCTGCTCATATTGAAGAAGCAGGCCGTTAGTCGCCTTCATCCTAAATTTATATAAAAGACAAGCAGGTACTCTGTAGGTTATTTACTTTTACTCTGTCACTTGCTACATATTAATTAAGTAAAAGACTTTTTTAGAACTTACAAAAGAACTAACAAAAAATGAAGCTGTTCCCAATCACAGGGTTTCTAGGGGATAGTGCACGATGGATCAAAATTTGATGAGAGTGTCCTTTGTTCATTACTTCACCAGTTTTGACAACAACACAGGCTGAAATGGAGCCTCAAACCATCATCTAGCCTTAACCATGTGTTATAGCTGGCTGTAGACACTTGACTGACCTCCTCTGTACATACTGACGACAATTTAAACTAATGGGATTCATCACTACATAAGACCTTGTTCCCCGATTTTCAGTCCAGTCCCGTGTAATTTGGCATACCTCAGCCTGGCATACCACTTCTTAGGAATGGCTTCTTGACAATCATCCTTCCAGTGAGACCAATTTTGTTTGGTTTCAGTGAACAGTAGAGATCTATCTCTCAGGTCCTGTGTCAAGTCTTTACTGGACTTTTTTTTCTCTATTTCTCAAGGATAGGACTTTGAGATCCTGTTCATCTTTAGCTTTTTAATGTTTCCATCACTTCTTCTATCCTCCACTTGTCCTATTTTCTATTATTTCTTTTTAAGAACCATCCTGCGATATACCAAGTTTTCAGCTAAGCTCTTTGGGAATCATTGTTGGTGCAAAATGCTATTTCATTTCTATCAAACTGAGTTATCTTTGGCATTTTTTGTAGAATCGACTCAAGAAATGGGAGTAAATTATATGTTTTTAGGGCAGGGTGCTAATTACAAAGTGCCTAAAAATACAGTTTAAAATGACTTCCTTGCTACGTTATCTGTTATGTGCAGACCTTCTATGACTCTGTTGTGGCTTCTGCTATCTTTTAAGGCGTGGTCTGCTGGGGCGGCAGCATCTCTGCTGGGGACAGGAAGAGACTGAACAGGGTGATCCGAAGGGCCAGCTCTGTTCTAGGATGCCCTCTGGACCCAGTGGAGGTGGTGAGTGACAGGAGAACGGCGGCTAAGCTGTCATCCCTGATGGACAACATCTCCCACCCCATGCAGCAGACTGTGACAGCACTGAGCAGCTCCTTCAGTGGGAGACTGCGGCACCCACGGTGTGGGACGGAGAGATTTCGCAGGTCTTTCCTCCCCACTGCTGTCAGACTCCATAATAAAGACTTTAACTGATCAAGCACACACATCCATACATATGCAATAATACTAAGTGCAATAATCCTTTCTGTCATCGTTGTATTTTTACTCAGTTGTATATAGTATTTGTATTTGTATTCTATTTTTATCTTATTGTATATTTATTTTATTCTACTGTATATAGTATTTTATTTTATTCTATTCTGTACAGTTGTGTACTGTATTTATTCTTATTGTATTCTAATTTTTGCCTCATAACTTTTGCACTGTCCACTTCCTGCTGTGACAAAACAAATTTCCCACGTGTGGGACTAATAAAGGTTATCTTATCTTATCTTATCTTATCTTAAATACTGGTTCATTCCTTGATTTAGATGCATTTTTATGCTTGAATGATTCACAGGTCAGTGTTAAGTGGCAGTGTTAATAAAGATACAAACAACAACAACAAAAAAAAACATTGGTCATGAACAAGGACTAGATTGAAAATGAGTGAAAAAGCATCCAAATGTCCAAAGAAAAACTTTAAAAGACCTTCAGAAAGCCTGGAGAAATAATACTCAAGACCACTGTAAAAATCACAAGAAAGTCTGGCTCCTTGGAGCGAAATATAAAGAAATGAGAGGTGGCTCAACACTTTTGCACAATCTTCCTGCACCGTAATCTATCATGGTTTGGCACATTTATTTCCTGTTTAATTTTACAAAATGCTGTACCTTTTTGCATTTGCTTTATTACGTGTTACAGTGCTCTCTTTCACACTGATTTCCTCTTCAAGTTGCTCAATATTTCTGTTGATTGCTTCAATGTAAGACTTCTTCTCAGCAATGTTGGCTCTGGAAACTGTTGCCAAACACATTAACACAGCACACAATAATCTTATATTAAAAGATAAAGTTCATGATACAGGATTCCCCAACATTGTGCTTCTGTTAATAGCTGATAAGGAAATTCAAAAGGACACTATCACTTTAAAATCAAATCCCTTAAGGCTAGTCAGGTGGTTGGAAGTGTACTCAATGGATAGCCTGATCAATCAGTACTAAAGCAGGGATCTTTAAACAATAGTGGGCTAAATGGACCTTATACAAGGGAATGAATGGGCAATGTTTTTAAATGACTCAAGACAAGGTGACCAGATATTAAAAAGAGGATACTGCCACTTAGTATCATAAAATGCTAGAGACTGGACCCACAGGCAAGCATAACAAAAAAAACCCTTTAGTCATTGATCCAAAAAACAGAAACAGAGAAAAAAACATAAACAAAACAAGAAAAACTAAATAGAAATGGGCTTGTGAAACAAAAGGTAGACAAACAGACAAGGTGATAATTGACGTGGCAAGTCTATACATATACACAAAAGAGTAGATTGAGTACAGGAGAAAGTGATCAAATAAGGAAATCTAATGACAGACAGTTAGAAATGAAGGAAGAGAACAAAAGCAGGAAATAAAAACACACCTACATATGAGAAAACCACCCTTCAACGTAATGCGAGAAGTCAGCAAAAGGACAAGTGACTAACAACTACTGAGACATTAAGTATACAGTTGTTGGACATAGATACAGTTTTGTTGATTTTGGTCCTTCACGTTACCACTTGTGAATTTTAAATAAAACAATCAAAATGTGATTAAAGTACAGAGTTTTAGCTTTAATGATGTATTGATTACTTAATTTTGTGTAGTACAGAGGAGAAACTACAAACATTTTGGTGTTGTACAACAAAATATAGACCCAATCATAATATAACATGCAGACAGAAACAGGGAGGACACATCAAGGTGGCCAAGAGGGGCTCTGTGACTTAAACTGACAAAAAAAAAGCTTAATGGTGTTTAATATCTAATAACAAAAGACACAAAGGCCTGTCTTTAGCCCAGTTTATCATTACCTTTCTTAAGCCACTGTTTTACACCAACATTAGCATCAACACATACCTTTAGTCTGTTGGTTAATTTCATTCTTCTTTTGAGATAGCTCCCGAGCTTGAAGAGCTATAAAAAAGTACATATAACACTTATCTTTCATAATAATAACAAAAACAACAATAGTATAAATAAACCTCTAAAACCTTTTTAACATTGTTTAAATTGTCATGTTGTCTAGCTAGCTTCCTGGCTTGTGACTGACATTTAGCCATACAGCTAATAAGCTAATGCTAATCCAAGATAACATAACTGATGTAATAAACTGTAATAAACTGAATAAGTGAATTTACCGAGGTGAAAGAGGAGCTGGTCAATATTATCAAATGAATTCTGGTCATTCATTTTTATACTTTGAGGCTAATATTATCACATCAACTGATCCCGTTCTTTAGAGCTATTGAAGCTAAAGCTAAAGGCTAGGAACTGAGACTTCTTCAGGAAATGACATTGTTTTAATGTTATTTTTAATTAGTTCAATTAGAAGTAAAGGAATCAAAATTCATATTATTTCTACTGACTTTTTTTAAAGGCTACCATATTATTGAATGTTTTTATTAAGAAAAACTTAAAATTCCCAATTCATTTATTTAAATTCATTTTATGTAATTTTAATATGTTATTATTAATAATAATTTTATGTTGGTATTGTATGAAAATTTTAAATGATAAATGATTTTCTGTAAAAACAGTAGGAATTCATCGCTATTACAGCCTACTCATTTCATATATTTAATCAGTGTGTTGTTTACTATTGTCTACTAGCCACAAAAAGCTATTTTGAGCTTCTTTTTTTTTATATATATATTTTTGACCTTATATACTCATTTATTTGCTCATATTTTAATAAGTTTAGGATTTTCCACAAATAGCACTCCTGTCCCAAAGTAATGCTGCAATCAGTTTTTAGCGACTTAAGTGACTTATATCCTTCACTTATACCACTCAAAAGTCTTACTGATATTAAAATTGCGTTAAAAAAAAAAAGAGTGATCTGGCCAATTGAGCAGAGGAAATTGCAACAAGAATAACATAATACTTCTTTAATGATATTTTAAAAGGCCAAAAAGGACTGGGTTCATTACACTGTAGGAAAAATGTGGGGAAAACATCATAGTCTAATATAATACCCGGGAATTATATTAGACTATGATGGTTTTCCCACATCATCATTTTTTCCTTGTTCACATGACAGCCGTGAGGATCACGGATGGTGGGGATTGGTGTGCGGCAGAGGTTGGAGGGGCGGGACTAGTGCTATTCTGGAAATCGCTTTGCGTAGCGCATCTGTATGGACACAGCGCTGAAATTTGCGGGCTCTGCTCCTGTGTGTCAGGCAGATTCAGTAATTTATTCTCACACGGTGCAAGTTAATCTACACGGAGCTCGTCCAGCAGATTGAAGGTAAGATGAAGCCGCAGTGGAAATGTTGTGGTTAGAGCACATTCACCGGCTGCAGACAAAAGAGCGGACATGGGTGGGATTTAAATGGGAGGGGATCAGCTGTATGAAGGGCTTCATTGTCGCTTTCACCCCCTCTTCTGAAAAACATGCATTGTTTTGGACCAACTGTACATTTCCTTCTTTAAATTCCTTATTTTTTCCCCCTATCATGTGTCTGGACGTGATTATATTAGCCTGAGCTTCAGCCTATATTGCTGCGCTGTCATGCAAAGAGACCCCCTCCCCCCCCTTTGAACAATTGTGTCATGCTTTGTTTGTGATATCCTATTTGTTTCCTGTTCATGCCATACCATGAGATGCCATGAAATCAATGATAACATGACATTTGACATCAGCACATAAAGCAAAAATAGGCTACTGTGCAGAATCTGGGCCAGGATCAGTGGGCACAGGCTTACACACTGAGCTTAAAAACATGTTTTTCCTAATGACGCTCTGTGTGTGTGTGTCTCTGTGTGCTAGTGTGTATGTTTTTATGACTTTGCAATCAGCTAGTCATCAGAGTAAAGGCTTAATGCAATGGTTGGAGATTTGTATGCTGCTTAGAATTTCATTATTCATTTCCACACATAACACATCCAAACAGTAGCCTCAGAGTAAGAGTTGGATTGGATGAATGAGAGAACATGGCACAGGTAGAGGAGCCTCAGACTGAGGGGGAAGGCAGCCCCCAGATGGTCTCCTTAAGGTCTGACGTGTCAGGGAGCCATGCGGATGATGGGGAAGTAGGACCCTCCATGAGGAGGAAGAGGAAGAAGAAGAAAGATCCACGTCCTGAGTCCTTCATTGTTTATCGGTCTGAAATGGAGAGGGCACCAGGAGAGGACCAAGGAGGAGACGAAGGAGCAGAGAGGAGCACTGAGGAGGGAACTAAATTCCTCTGCACACCCACAGGCGAAGGTGAAAAAGCTGTCTCACACTGTTAAACTCATGAACCCAACATGTCAGATGTTAGTACTGTAGGACAGGATTTGTGCACAAAATAGACTTCAGTGTTACAGCAACCATTATTCCAAAAAAGCTGGGATGCTGTATAAAGTATAGATAAGAACAAAATACAGGGATTTGAAAATCTCATAAACCCATATTTTATTCACAATACAACACAGAAAACATACCCAGAAAAAATAAAGTGATTTTGAATTTGATGGCAGCAGCACATCTGAAAAAAGTTGGGACAGGGCCATGTTTACCACTGTGTACTGTAGCATCTTCTTTTCTTTCAACAACAATCCTTGCAGGCTTCTACTATGAAGCCATGCTGTAATGGATGCAACTCTTTAGTGTTGTATCACTGAGATATGTGATGCCTTTGCTAAAATGTTGCTGTAAAACCTGTGTCTATCTTTCAGCATTGCTGGAGCCTTTCCAGATGTGCCAACTGCCAATTCCACAAGCATTAATAGAACCCCATCAGAGATGCTTTTGAACTTCACGCTGATTTTGAGACAGATGATCTCTCTCCTCTGTAGTCCGGAGCATTCAGTGCCCATGTTTTCCAAAAAGAATTTGAATTTTCAGTTTATTGGTCCAGATTCAAAATGTGGGTTAATGAGATTTGCAAATGATTGTGTTCTGTTATTATGTTTTTACACACTGCACAGGCTTTTTTACAGTTACGTTTGGGCTTGCCTGTGTGTCGCTTGCTTAACTTCCATGTCATATCCTGTATGAACAGGCTGGAGTCTTCCTCCAGACAGCCGCTACGTGACCCTGACTGGCACTATTACGCGTGGAAAGAAGAAGGGTCAGGTGGTGGACATACACGTCACTTTGACAGAGAAGGAAATCAGGGAACTCGCCAAGTCGAGGGAGCGTCTTGATGCAGCATGCGAAGCGAGCGAAGGCTCCAAGCGCACCTGTAGCTTAGGTGCGTGTCAGGGACCCCATGTGGTCCTGTGGAGCATCTCGTGCGCACCTGTGGTTTTCATCCTCTCGTTCATCACTTCCTTCTACTACGGCACCCTCACCTGGTACAATGTCTTCCTGGTGTACAATGAGGAGCGGACGTTCTGGCACAAGATAACAATATGCCCCTTTCTTATCATCTTCTACCCCATGCTCATCATGCCTTTGGCGCTGTCACTGGCTCTGTACTCTGCTGTGGTGCAGGTGTCCTGGGCCTTCAGTGAGTGGTGGCAGGCGGTGCGCGACCTGGAGAAAGGCTTCTGTGGCTGGGCCTGTGGGAAATTGGGGCTTGAAGACTGTTCGCCATACAGCATAGTGGAGTTGCTTGACTCTGACACTGTTTCTGGCACTCTACAGAGCAAGGCACCCAGTGAACTTGCCCAAACGTCATCAGTGTGAAGTAGTGGGCACTGGGCTCAAGGAGCATATTGCTAATGTGGTCAAAGTTGGGAATTATTTGAATAATTTGAGTGTCAAAATGAGCACCACTACTATCTATGTTTTTGCTAATGAAGGGTTTGAGACTTTCCTGAAAGCCACAGGAGTAAGAAAATTATCTTTTGATTAGAATTTCTTTTCTAAAACTATTTCAAAATGTCTCTTTTGTTAATAATCACACAGTAAGCACTGCCTGAACTCTCCTTTGGTGCTGAACTGCTATCACCTAGCATTATTGGAGTTGAAGCACTGGAGTAATTATTATGGGACTTTTCTTTTTGATTACAGGTTCATTACAGCTTTCACAGATCACTAAATAGCCACCAATAATTATGGAACAGCACTCCCACTCAAAGACCTTTTCAAACATATGGACCTTGGTTTTCACAGCTAAGGCGTGGACACTGATATGCACACACTCCTGAGAGTTTACATCAACTTTCACTTCATCTGTAAATATCTGCATTAAGTATATATGATCACTGTGCTGTTCAATGCCATCAAAAATACCTTCAAAGGCAACACTGTTGTCTTTGTGAAGTAATCATAATCACTTTGAAGGTGGATTTAGAGTGAGGCTGGCATAAAAAATGGGCAAAGGGGGTGACCGTCCCCTGGCAGTGGTGTGGGTTTACTTTGTGTGAGTTGCTGATTTTAGTGGAAATATACACCAAAGAGCACCAGTGTGAAAATCTGTCCTTTTAAGGGGCAGCGTGACCATAAAAAACAGATTCATTGTCATAAAATTGGACTTTTCCTCCTCTGCCTATAGCATGCAACCCCACAGCCATCAGTCACTACAGAATGCATGAATCTTTTGTTTTGAGCAACATATACACCGTATGGGCAAAAGTATTGGGTCATACCACTTGAGTCTTTGAATTCCAGCACCTAGCAATGCAATCTGCCTTCACAAATAATTGTGAATGAGTTGTTGTAAAGAGCTTGCTGAATTTGAGGTGTGGTGATATAATAGGAAGCCATCATTGCAAGAGGACAATTTGTGAAATTTCAGCCCTCCTAGATATTCCACAATCAACCGTAAGTATCACTGCAAAATGAAAGCTTTTAGGAACCACTGCCACAGCCAGGTCACATAAGGTCACATATGGGTCACCAAGTGCTGAGGCGCATATTGCAGAGGTCCAAACCTCCCCTGGCTTCAATACAGAAGCACAAAAACTGTGTGTCTGGAGCTTTTGTGGCATGGGATTTTTTTGTTGTAGGTTAATACACATTTGGATGAAGGAAAATGTTGGCTAAGTGATGTTTTTGTTGGTGACAACAATTCCAGTAAAAGACAACTAAAAGTTTTATTTTTTTATGTATAACTGAACAATAATTATCTCATAGCACTGAAGACCTCCAAGGAGTCTCTTTAGCTTAATCCACTGCTGATTATTTATTTGCAAGGGATTTTTAAAAAGTCATGATATGATCCTTACATCACACTCTGGGGTAAGAAGAATTCTGGCCTGTGAGTTTTTGTTGGTTTCTGGACTCTGTACATAGTCAAGGTATCTAAACAATGCATGGAGATTGAAAGGAAAGGAGACCAATACCTCTTTTCTTATTGAGGGTTAATTAAGCAGTTACAAAGCCATAGTGAGAACAAGCTGACAGATTGTTCTTTTTTTGTTCATGTTTTCATACGTTGAACAGCATTAAAACAAGTGTTTGTGTTGTCTTCACAGTTTTAAATCGCACACACACAAAAAAGCTGAAGTTGAAGAATTCCTGTTACATTTCCATGCTCACATATTTTACATATTACTTCAATTTGCTTTCTATATTTAAGCCTAGAAGATGTTCTAGCTAGGTGTTTTTATACTTCAGCACTTTGAGATATATGTACTGTAAACAGCTATCAAAAAAAACTGATTGAAATTCAAGCAAGACTGGATTAAAACATCCAGATGGTCTAAATGTTTGTTGAAATGTTTATGGATATGACTGGCTGGGTTAAGTGATGCAGTTTTACATGTTGTGAATCTATATGATGCAAACATTTACACAAGTGAAATAAAGTGTTGTGTTATTACATCTCAACTACAGACTAATATTTACTGTATCGTTAAAACCAGCGAGTCACTCTAATCAGCAGACAAAGACAAGAGTCAGCATGTAAACCCTGCATGGTGCACAGCAATGCAGATGGCTCTCTGGGGGCGAGGGGTGCTTTAAATTGAGATTATTGGCACCCCTGTGTTATCCTGCAATACTCACTGAACAAAATCTAAAATCCTTATGCAGCAACCATTCCTAATACAATAAGTTCATGAGAAATACAGTCAGATTAACATTTGCTAATTTGTTCTGCTGTGGCCACTTTTTAAATGTCTGATTTGTTACATTTATGGCCTAAGTTTATTTAGGTTCTAGTTGGGGTGTTAAAATACACAAGCTCTGTGTTAATGCATATATTAAAAAGACACATCTCCATGTTTAGTGATTTAAGTCTAAAGGCACAAACCTGTGAGTCATGGCTGAACATAGCTCCTGGATGATCGAAGATAATAAAATTATGTATTTAATAACCTTTCTGAGCATCTAGCGCTGGTTTGAGGGAACATTAAAAGGAGGGTTTCATTTCAATATCTTGATGTAGGGAAGTCAGGCTTATTATTTCACAAAAACTATTATAATTGCAAATGAAAAATCTAAGTAACGTTAGTAAATAAAACACAAAACAATCAATTTAGGGATGACAAGGTTAAAATTTGCGCAGATTTTGTATTTTTTTAAATTATTATTATTTTATTTTAATACTTATGTTGTTATATTATTTTGTATTTTCAGTGATTAGTTAGAATTATTATTTGTATGAATTAAGTATTTCTGAAATCTTGACCACAGCTCGGAAATGTTTGCATATTGTAGGCGCGCGGTTAGCCGGAGGGCGTTTGACCTACATTTCATTTTAGCTTTTATCGGACCGCCTCTTCAGTCTTACTACCACAAAAGTGGTCTTGACATAACATTGTAATTTAAGGTGAACAACAATCAATAATAAATTCATAAGGTCTACGGAAGAAGTCTCATCGTAAATAGAAACTTAGTTTCGGTTCCTAGTTCATTGTTTCTTTCCGGATCCATAACAAAGTGACACAGTCTTTGCTTTGGTGGAGGGAAAAGAAGAAAAAATGGCAGGCTCAAAAGTAAGTTGTTTTATCTTCAATTGTTAAAGAGATAAGTCACGGACTTATACATGCTTGTTAGATACTATTCACGATATTAAATGTGCAGCTTTTATTCGTTAGGAACATTTTGTTTTTATGTTTCTTTGAACTTTTGAGACGTTTAGCGTCAGCGGCGTGTTGAGACATGTCCAGCCTGAAACGGTCACGCTCCTCATTCAGTGCATACAAGGCTCGCATACTCGTTTTATCTTATCTGCATGAGAAAGCACGACCTTAACGCAGCATTTGAGAAGTAATTTTGTGTTTTTGGCACCTCTAAGTGTCGTAAATTAAATAAGTATGTCCTCTGCAGACAGCTGTGGTGCTGTGCATGGATGTGGGGCTTACCATGTCCAACTCTGCACCCGGGGAAGAGTCTTCCTTTGAACTTGCCAAAAAAGTCATCCAGAAGTTTGTCCAGCGCCAGGTACAACTGCACATTTATAAAACAAAGCACCCTAATGAGGCTGATTTTAGCACCCTCCCAACATGCTTTCCCCTTCCTCTGTCAGGTTTTTTCAGAGACGAAGATTGAGCTGGCTTTGGTCCTGTTTGGCACAGACTCCACAGACAACCCTCTGAGCCAGGATGGCCAGTACCAGAACATCAGAGTACATCGACACCTTATGATCCCTGATTGTGAACTACTGATAGAGATTGAAAATCAGGTCCAACCAGAGAGTCAGCAGGGTGACTGTATCCTTTCTCCCGAACACGTTTCATTAATACCATGTAGAAACCTAACTCTGCAGGCAGAGCACTGTACTAAAAGTCTTGAATTGCCCATCATTTCATTATATTTGCCTTTAAAAAAAACTCTCAGATTTAGCCATTCTTATATTTTGCTTGTTCTTATGGTATTGAAGCTTGCACACAAGAATTTCACTCGCATGTACTGTACCAGTGTACCTCCACATGTGATGTGACAATAAAAGTGATTTGATTTGATTTGATTTAAAATAAGTGCCGAGATTTATAGAAAATTTGAAGCTTGAAAGTCAATATTTGGTATGACCATCAAATATGACTTTATCACAGCTTTAACTCTTATAGGCAGCTTTCTTGTAATTTCTTTCAGGAATTGTTCTCCAGGCTTCTTGAAGGACTATCAAAGCGCTTCTTAGAATGTGGGCCTTTATCCATGTTTGAATGTTTCACAGGTCAGTGTTAAGTAGCCATACAAACAATCCCCCCCAAATAAGATTCTTCTTAACATGTCCAAATAAAATCTGTGACAGACCTTCAGAAATCCTGGAGAACTATAACCCAAGCCCACTCTTAAAAAAATACAATAAAGTCTGGCTGCTTGGAATGAAAATATAAAGAAATGAAGGAGTATTGCACAGTACTGTACATGATTTTACAGTTATCCAGTCCTCCTCCTTTTTTTTTTATTCCATGGGAACATGGATAACTTTGATTAGAACTTGGATCCTGTCTTTATTTTTCTTTTAGTGTTTTTTATGAACACTAATATATATGGCACTAGTGAGATGAAGACTGACCCTTTATTGAAGTCTGTGGGATAAGATTTTTGTGCAAATTGATAAAGTGCTTACATTTTCTCTGAGCCTCCTTAACTGCTCTGTAACAGGGCTGGATGCCCTTGTAGTTTGCATGGATCTTCTTCATACTGAAACAAAGTAAGAAACTCTCTTGTATTTCATAAATAATTCATGCACTTCACTGAAAAATAAAACCTGTATTCAGTACACTTTTAATGGTACCTTTCTAAGGGGGAAAAAGTATGATTGTCTCAACATTGCCCTGCTGACTGACCTCAACACCCAGACCAACGAAGAAAGCCTGGAGGTTATCATCAAGAACCTCACTCAGTCTGGCATCACCGTGCAGTTCTTGTAAGGTTCAAACATAAACATTCACAATGTTTTATTACTTTATATGATACTTAAGATGATGAAAATATTAATATTTCTATGTGATAATCAATATTTTGATGATAACTGGTAAAAATGCAGAGTGCAGGAGAGGCTTATCAAACTGAATTGTAAAGCTGATTGAAGCAGATTTCATGATATTTGGTTACTTTTATCAATCTTTTAGTTTTTTTCTTGATGTAACTGTAATCTTTGGATGTCCAGTTTGCCTTTCCCTGTGGAAGAGGATAAGGAGGGTCAAGGGGATTCAGAGAGAAGAGATCCCGGTCACCCGGGGACAGGCAAAGGTCTGTCCAGGGAGCAGAAGAAAAACAAGGAATTGGTGAAAGAGATGATGCTGAGCCTGGATGTGGAGGACGGCCTGGATGAAATTCACACCTTCAGGTTAGTGGACTTCCTGTTACACTTTTGTTCTCTGGAATGGATTAATGTTCTTTGTAAATTAGGATGAACTTGATTTTTGGTGTCTTAGATTACTTGTTTTTGCCAGGTGAGTGTGCACACAGAGTAATGAGGAGCTTGCCAATCAGACTGTAAGGGAGGGGAAAGTAGAAAAAATTGCATCTATAAGATGGAGAGAAAATGTTATCATACTGTATCAATCAAGAGGATCTCTGTGAAGGGGGTGCAGGAAGTAACCAAAGTCTTGTGAATGCTTTTTTTAAAAGCAGTTATCAAGATTTCTGGAAAACTCCCCCCAAAAATTAACATTTTTCTAAAAATAAAGTGGAAAAACAACATTACCTTCAACATTTAGTATCTCCACCTGCGAAATGCGCTTTCAGTTTCAGTGCGAGAAATATCAAATTAAACATTTCTGTTCTTGCCGTATGTGATCATTTACAAACATTCAGCCAGTTCTTGCCCAATACTTAAAAAATTGCCCTCTCATTCCCATTTTCCTGCAATGTATCATGTAGTGGAAGTCTTTAAAAAAAAAATACATTCTAGAGATGGCGCCCTTAATTGAATCATTTTTGGTACCAAGCATCGCGAAATACTTTCAGTATTGAGTCACCAATGTCTGCTCTGTTTCTAATGTTGGGAAAAGGAACATTCCTTCCTTAGATTTTCAGAGTGTTGTTTATCTTTGAGAACCAGGATAGAATCTGTGATCTATTTCACTGGACTTGAACTCAGGCAAACAGTGGAAGTGTTTTTAATTTATGATCAAGTTTATCTCCTTCCATGTGTTTTAATCTTGTAGGAATGCGATCGAGGAGCTGTGCATGTTCAAGCGGGTGGAGAGGCGACCCGTGGCCTGGCCCTGTCAGCTGACCATAGGCAGCTCTCTCTCCATCCGAATCGTTGGCTACAAAGCAGTAAGTTGACTGTGTATTTTAAACTTTTTTTTTTAAAGCATGTCTAGGGCTATCTCCAAGTTACACATCAGATAGGTTGATGTAAGCCAGCTTTTAGTTGTAGATCCTAATGTGGGGTCTTTTTGAGCACTCTGGTGTTAGCCATGCTTTTACCATCAGGACATTGGAGCTATGGAATGCCAGGACTGCCATAATGAATTAATTAAATAAACCATTAAATAATTAATTAAATGTGGCAATAATTAATTAAAATTGTAAGTAATTAATTAAAATGGGAAAGAATTAATTAAATAAATATTTTTGACACATTTAATTAATTTAATTATTTCATATTTTAATTAATCATTGCCACATTTAAATAATTATTTAATGGTGTATTTAATTAATTCATTTAGGCACTATTGACTCCTTCAGTTCTCACCATTAAATAATTTATCTGTCAACCTCACCCATCAAACCGTGGGGGCGGAGTTAACGCTGATTGAGTCAAAAGCATTGCTTTGGCTTTCGGAAATGTCTGCCCAGCCCAGTCTCAAGGCAGAGCGTGGGACCCGCTCGCCTTGCAAGCAATCGAGCTGTTATTACTGCCGACAAAGTGCAGCTGCCATAATCCCCGCTGTACACTGACTTCATTTACGGAGGTTATATTTATCTGTTTTTTATTTCTTGATGTTCGTATGTGTCATACCTGTTTCAGTCGCCAGTTCTGAATTATAACTAACATTAAAAACATGTTTAAGGAGGAGAGAGAGCAAATAAATCCGATTAACATCTGATCTTTGGGTTTTTGTGTAATAATCAGCGTGACCTGTGTATAAACGCATAAACTTTATTAAAAGAAATAATGTTGGTGTTTCCGTCATGTAGTAACTGCCCTGTACACCACGGAGCGAGGTCAGCATATCCACAATATCTTCAGCTCTCTGAGTTAACCAGAGTTTAAGCATCAAACTAATCTAACGGTCATCTAGGAATAATTCACGGGTCATATCAATATGATTTTACAATATGATTATTGCCAACTATTCCAGAGACGTGAAAATCTACAGTATAAAGAACACAAAAATATAGCAGTTTAATGCAACACTGTAACAGAGATGAGCGTGTCAGTTTGTCGCAGATCAAAGTGGAATGAATGTGATTGGTCGAACAGGCGATCTGTGGTATCTGCATTTTCATCAGCGTAAGAGACTCAGCTGCAGATTAGAATAACATTTGTACATTTAATAAATCACCAAATAATACACGCAAGAAATGATCAAACTTGTTCCGACAGTTTGAGTTTATATTCCCTCAGCTGCAGACTCGCTGCTGTTTAAATGTTTGAGAGGAAGATTAGATATAAAACAAACGTCAAACATAGACTCAGTCTACGTTCACATTTGATATGAGGCCAGCATGTATAGTGGCTGTGTCCTGTTTTAAGATCATACATGTAAAATTTTTGTCTGACCTCCGTCGATCCAGCCGCTCAGATTCCGTGGTTACCATGGTTACTGCATAAGCAGCAGTAATTTAAACAGCTGGCACAGCGGAAACCTACCGGTGACATGAGTGTTTATGTTTTTCATTTCAAAAGAACTGTCTGAATGGTTAACTGAAGTTAGCGTGGATAAATTATAGTTAAGGAGTATCACAGATAACGCCCACATAAGCTGTGTGACTGTCCACCACTACACTAAAATAAATCGGCTATTGCTGAAATACACGTGCTATATTATAAACTATGATATAAATTAGAGCTGGGCGATATGAGATTTTTTCATATCACGATATGTTTTTTTCATTTCAGGCGATAACGATATCTATCACGATATAAGCCAAATAACTATATTTGTAAGATTTAAATGTGCCGTTGCTCACAAGTAAAATGTGAAATAATCAGCAGCTTGTTTTTATTTAAATATTTATTTCCCATAATAAGTTCAACAGGGTAGATGTACTTAAGGAACATGAGACTTTTTCAGATAAATAAAGGCAAATATTGCAAACTACACAAAAGGCAGCCGCTAAAGCGTTTACGTTTCAAAATAGAACAAACGAAACAGACTAAATTGTCAATTCCACTTAGAAACAAAATATTAATTCTAAAAATAAATCTTAGTTTGTTTTACAGAAGAACAGACAAAACTGACTAACTTTTGTCAATATCAAATAAACTGAGAACTAAAAGGAAATTCTCAATCTCTCCTTGTTGTATAGCTGAGCTTTTCAAACAGTTTTAACAGTTACTTTAGTCTGACAAAAGCCGAATGACGAATTAGCGCTTCCAGTCAGAGACTGAGGCTACGTCCACACGTACACGGGTATTTTTGAAAACGGAGATTTTCCGTTTTCGTTTTAAAAAATAATCCCGTCCACACATAAAGGCAGAAATGAAGGAAAACGCTGCTATGAACACGCCAAAGCAGCAGGTGGAGCTAGATTCCTAACCGTGCAGAAATGTTGGCCAATCAGAAGTCTAGAAGCCTCGGTGGGAAAAAGTAAACAAAGCTGGGGCATAGAAGCAGAACCGAGTCGTATGTGTGGAGGGACAGTAACTGTGTGTATATGTAAGCATTTAAACACTGCAGAGAGTAGAATTAACAGTAACAGTATTGTAGAAATTCATTTCACCGAAACAATAACGTGGCGCACAGTGTGACGCATGCACCAGTTTATTGTATTTCCAGACTTGCTTTCGGCACAATTTACAGTGCACGCTACTCTGTTTTTTGTCAGACTTGAAATAGCCGAAACACCTTCACACTACGGAACTTCTATGGCTCTTCCGTTCGACAATCTCTCCGGCATTGGAACCATCATCTGTTTTCTCTTCGGTCACGCTCGGTTGATTTTTCTAGTCGGCACACTCATTTCCTCCATTACCCGCTGGCTGCTTCCCAAACAAACACACGTGCGGCTTGGCACTTGTGCTATACGTAACAAGTCACGCGACGTGACGCTGCGGCTGTGATTGGTTCGGCTCTGCGCTACTTAATTTGGATTGGCTGACCTTTTTTTTTTTAAGAGGACAAGAGCGGCGAGGTCTATCGCGATAGCTTAATTTCTCTATCGAGTAAAAGTTATATCGCGATACATATCGTTATCGTTCTATCGCCCAGCTCTTATATAAATGTTATACATGTTTAGTTTTAAAGGACACCTTCCTGCCTTTACTGTCATTCATGAGCAGTAGCCTATTAGTTTTCTTCTAACATCCAGAAGTCTGCATGATGTGTTTCATAGTTTCTAACAAGCCTTTGACAGTTAAACATAACATGCCCGAACCCCCCCCCCCCCCCCCCCCCCCCCCCCAAAAAAAAAAACAAAACAAAACAAAAACAACAATCACACAAATGATATGTTAGCCTCATTTAATTTTAGTTAAGTAAACTCAAAAAATTCTAACAGGTTCCTGGTGCTTAGAATACAGTTGAATAACTATTAAAAAACAGATGATGTAATATTTATGTACAGGTTGGAGAAGGTTGTACGGGGTTTGAAGAATCACTGACTGTTTTTAAATCACTGCTTAAAACTTATTTTGTTAATTCCCTTTTGCTGTGTTATGCTTATTACACTGCTTTGAGAAGATGCAGTGTATTCATGTAATTTTCTGGTAATGAGTAACTTCTGATTTCTATCTCACCAGTAACGGTCATGTAAATGTTCTCCATGTGAGGTGTTTTGTGACCTAGAAATGTTGCTTGTCGCGTCCTCCAGGTGACCGATGAGAAGCTGAAGAAAATGTGGATTACAGTTGATGCTCAATCTCACCAGAAAGATGATGTGAAGAGAGAAACGGTTTACTGCCTGGACGATGACAATGAGACAGAGGTGCAAAAGGACGACATCATCCAAGGTATGGAGGACCATTTCAAACAGAGTTTAGTTTTGCGTTTTCCCACTACCGTACTTTCCGCACTATAAGGCGCACTTAAAATCCTTTAAATTTCTCAAAAATTGACAGTGCACCTTATAATCTGGTGTGCATTATGTATGAATTCTGGTTGTGCTTACTGACAGACGGACTCTGAGCTCAGGTGATCATTTAAGTTCACTTTTTTCTGCTCCCAGGTTTTCGTTATGGAAGTGACATTGTTCCCTTCTCCAAGGTCGATCAAGAACAGATGAAGTACAAGCACGATGGGAAGTGCTTCGCTGTGCTGGGATTCACCAAACAGAGCACGGTAGTTTACTTTTCTGTGAAGACACAGATCAATTTGGGGTTGCAACAGGAGGGGCATCCAGGGAAAAATGCAAACATGCAGTGCTTTGGCAACCCCGAGTGAGTAAAACTGAAAGTAGCTTTATTGTCTAAGGCTGAGGCTGTTTTTGTTTCTGTTCTTTCAGATACGTCGTAATCAGTTTATGGGTTCTCAAATCATCAAAATCTTTGCTGCGAGGGATGATGAGGTAAGAATGGAGATAAATGCTACACGGCTGTTGAATACATGTTGATACTGACATGTATTGTCAACTTTGTGCTGCGTGAGCAGCACGCAGGAGTGGCTCTGTCGGCTCTTATCCGCGCGCTGAATGAACTCCAGATGGTGGCTATTGTACGTTACGCTTTTAACCGCATCAGCAACCCTCAGGTGGGCGCAGCGTTCCCCTGTATCAAGCAGGACTCTGAGGTGAAGAGCCGCTTTCCTTTATGTATATATTCACTACATTTGTGGCTATTAGCACAGGGCTAACGATGCTTCTCTCACCCTTTGTAGTGCCTGATGTACATCCAGCTGCCGTTCATGGAAGACCTCAGGCAGTTTACGTTTCCTTCTCTTGAAAACAAAAAGTTTACTCCATCAGGTACCGTTTCTCTATTTTAGGGGATAGGGCTGGGCCATATCATACCGTTCACGGTAATACCGGTATAATGTTGGGCAATGATAAGAAAATGAAATATCGCAATAGAATATGGGTAAAACGCGCATGCGCAGTGCCTTTGTTTTCATACGCACATGGAGGAAAAAGCGTGCCGGCGACGGAGAATGAGAAGAGCGAAAGTGGATCGTTGAATGAAACAGATGAACCAGAATTGGTTTGTAAAAATGCTGCAACTTCAGGGGTGTGGAACTGGTTTAGCTTTCGTCTGTCAGATACACAACAAAGCACTATTTTTGGTAGAGCATGCTAGCGGGCCGTCGTTATCACCGTGTTTTTTGGAAAATACGGCACACTTAAAATCAATCCTTTGATTTTTCTGAAAATCGACAGTGCCCCTTATAATCCCGTGTGCCTTATGTATGAATTCTGGTTGTGTTTACTGACCTCGAAACGATTTTATGTGGTACACGGCGCTCGAAAATCTGTCAAATGTTTTAGTACGACTTTGCTAAGCTACGAAGCCGCACTGGTTGATGGATTGTCGGAGCATTACAGCTACCATAGTCAGGAGCCTCGCGGAGTGAGCTTCAACATAATATTACCGTATTGTGTATGTATAACCTCTTTTTAAGTTTTGTGGATATTATACATGGTTATGCTGAGGATATGTCGGCCAGTTTCAACTGGAAATGCCTTTTGGTTAAACTGATTTTGATGGGGTCGACAAAGTTGCTTGTGAGAAGGCCTTCACTGTCAAAAATATTCGCTAGTCTTAAGTTTCCCTACTGAACAACCATGTGTCCCCCCCCCCCTCCAAAAAAAAAATTATATTTAAAGGTCGAGTGAATCTGCTGTTTAATTATACTTTTTTGGCTGTGAGTTTTGCCAAGATCGTCTTACTCTGCAAGTACATTTGAAGTTTTGCAAATTACTCTGCTTTAAATATTATGTATCGGTAAAAACAGAAATGATGAACTTTTGTCTATTTTGAAAGCAAGATGTCTCTAATATCACTGAAAAACAGCCTCAGTGTGCAGGCTTAATGTTTCTGCAGAAGAGATAAAGTGTTCTTTCAGTTCAAGCCAACGTTTTAGTGCATAAGCATAAATCACTGTACACAAACATCTGAAAAAAGTCATGGTTTATATTGGCACAGATTCAGAATTGCTGGTCTAATAACTGTGGCCCCACAGTTCTATGATATCGACTTCATTCGACTTGCACTGTATAGTGTAAATGAGATTAAGATGTAACCTTGAATGAGCCGTCATTGTCGTGTGATTGCTGTAGATGCTCAGCTGTCTGCTGTGGACTCTTTGATTGACTCCATGATGTTGGTAGAAGAAGATGAGAACGGAGAACAAAGAGACTTGTTCAAGCCCCATCGCATTCCCAACCCTGCCTTCCAGAGGCACTTCCAGGTACTGCAGTCCAGATTGCAATAAAGAGATTTAGTGTGGTCTCCTTTTACTTCTGAGTAGAGGCAGATTGCAACTTTTTTTGAAGAAGATGTGGAGTGTTATTTCAGCTTAGACGAAAAAGCTTTCATCTGTCTGACTACAGCTCAACAAGCTAGTAATTGACTATTATTTAGCCAGAATTGCTTCCTGCTCAGTCACTGTTTGGCTCACCTCTCCTACCATCATTTTAGTGTCTGCACCATCGGGCAGTAAGCCCCGGTACCCCTCTTCCTCCGATAGAGCCATGGCTGAAAGCTGCTCTTGATCGTCCTGAGGTTATTACAGAACGCTGCCAGGATCCACTTGACGTGCTGAAGAGGAAATTTCCTCTCACTGAAGTGGAGAAGAAAAAGAAGCTTAAAACTAGTGCTCAGATTTTTGGCAAAGAGTAAGTTTAGCTTCTGTGACGTGGTGCGTCATGGACAATAATGCATATTGGAAAGGATTATATGATTTATGCTGTTTCATTTCACAGTAGTCTGTTGCAAGATTCATTTACATTTACTGGTTATAAAAATGTTAAAACAACAACAAAAAAAGCAGGATTGACTTTCAAGATATTAACAAGCTGCCATTTTTCATTTGAAGGTCAGAGGAGTCCGAGGCAAAGAAAGTAAAAGAAGATGAAGCAGAGGAGTATAACTTGGCCGACATTGCTGAAGGCTCTGTTACCTCGGTGAGAATCAGGGGGAGGGCTGGACGACTTAATAATCCTAGGAGATGGGCCCGCTGTGGTTGTGCTGCAGCTAGCCTCCTCCCCTATGAATATTTTTTCAATCTACATACAAAGGAACGAAAAGAGGAGACAAATAACAGAAATTAAGTCACACCTGCTCCACTTTGTCCACCGTATGTCCCTCCCGCTGGTGCACTTCGCCCCTTTCATGCTTGCTTTTATGCAAGCTCGGTCCTTCCTGTTTGTCTGTCCTATCAGGTACTTAAATGGCTCTTCTTCCATCCTTCCAAAAAACATGCTGTCTTTTGAGATGTGGCAGTATTTTCTGTTGGTGGATGGGCATTTTGATGATAAAGCTCACTGAACCATTATAGGGAGGAAAATTAGTTTAAGATAAAGTTGTCACATGAATATATTTCCAACACATTGTTCCAGCAGATTGTGTAAAGGCTACAGGGCCTCTTTTATCCAGGATCCAGTTGATCTCTATTATAAGAGAGGCTGAAAATTTCTTCTACAGCATGGATGAATTAAGTCTTTGGATCTTCTTGATCACATGATAACAGCATCAAGATAGTGGCTTAACAGTTAAACTTAAGTATTTCTGAACATATAAAATGCACAAAATGTTCAATTTTGCCCTCTCGTGGAGTGGTGAAGTATCCTGAAAACACCTGGATCCACATGGATGGATATGACAGAAGTTATTCAGATATTCTCGTCAACAAACAAGCAGCAGGACATCACGCAGTGTCCTTGATGGAGATAACTATTATCTGTTCTGGATAATCATCAATTTTTTTAACTGACACGTTTTAAAACTTCCATTTCATTCCCTAACCAGGTGGGAAGTGTTGACCCAGCTCGAGACTTCCGCGCTTTGATCAAACAGAAAATTCTTCCGTTCGGAGAAGGTGAGCTCCAGAATTTATTTATTGATTTATTTATTTTTTTCCTGCCTGTACTATAAACCGTAATCACTCATGTACAGCCCCTGTAATTATGTTTATCTCTTTGTTTGGTTGCGGTGACCCTTATGTCCTTCCAGTCTGCCAGCAGCTGACTCACAGGATAGAGCAGTTGCTAAGCAACAAGAACACACAGTACTACATGAAAAGCATCACCTGTATCCAGGCTTTCAGAGAGCAATCCGTTAAGGTAAATAAACATTCACATTGCTCTTCCTTTGGAGGAGCGAATGATGATGCGGTGTTTGCTGTTGGTTTGGCGTTTTTAGGATTATGAGCCTTAATAAGATTATGACTCTGTTTCTTTTCTTGAACACACAATTATTTGCTTATGTGTCTGTATGTAGATTAGAGTTTTTTCAAGACTGTTAAACGGAATTTAAATGTTTTATCTTTCGTACTCAGCTGGGAAATGCTGAACACTACAATAGCTACCTTCAGTCCCTGAAAGGAAGCATCCCAAACAGAGGACTAGAGGTGTTCTGGGAACTGCTCGTTCAAGGTATGATACGCCATTTTAATTAGAGCTGTGGTGTTTCTCCCAACTTCGCAATATCTAACCAAGTCAAGAACACTCAGAAGGAAGTAGGTCCAATCAAGAGATGCCTTCATGAATGGAAAAACGGAGGGTTTACAACTTGGTTTTGTCTTCTTATGCTCAAGAAGAGGATGGCCAAATTAGACTTTGTCAGGAAGCACCTAACAGTGCCTGCAGAGTTCTTTGGACAGATGAAAACAAGATTAATTTGTACCACAACGAGGGACAGGTCATACCACATCATCTGTCAAACATAGTGGAGGCAGTCTTATGCCGGTGGTCACTTGTTGATTGAGGATGCGATTGCTGATAGAAACAGAGTGATCAGTTCATTATCTCTGCTCAGATCCTGTCAAATGCTGAAAACTGATTGAAGAGCAAATTGCAAAAAAAGCAAACTGCAAAAGCAACCCAAGTTTCCCAAGGGAAAGAAATGGGATAAGTCTACAATGGCCACATCAGTCACCATGTCAGTCACTCATTAAAGCAGATTTTCGTTATTAAATACAAAACTGAAACCAGACAGACCAACAAAAAAGCAGCAACTGAAGGTTGTTGAGGTGAAGGTGTAGCAGATCATCTCAAGGGAGGAAATATAACATTTAGTGATGTCCAAAGCTTCTAGACTTCAATCTATTGGCTTTAAAGGATTTTCAGTATTGAAAACAATCCTTATATTTAAAATTATGTTAGTAAACCAGGTAGTTTTGATTTTTTTTGAGTTAGTTTTAGAATCGAGGGCCTGTATATTTAAATAATTGCAATTCCTAAACTGTTAATTCATAAAAACTAGGAAAATTGTTTAAAGAAACATTGCAAACCTAAAATATTCTGATGAAAATGGTGATTTTTTCATTTTATTTTTTTGCGGGGAGAAAAAAAAGTTTTGCCTCAAATTCAGGCAGTTTGTATCTAACATTGAGTTTGATCAACAGATGGTTTAACGCTGATCAGCAAGGATGAGGTGGAAGGAAGCTCGGTCTCCAAAGCCGAAGCTAATCAGGTGACTTTAATTTGAATTTGGTACACGTATGAATTTGAGATGATCTTTAGTCTCTTTCTTTGACTGAAACTGGGTTTTTTTTTTTCTCAGTTTCTGGTTGCTGAGGAGAAGAAAGAGGAGGCAGCTCCTGCACCAGTTGAAGATACTGGAGATGTTGATGACTTGGTAAGCGTGCAGTTTTTATTTCTGACATTTCTTTATTTTTATTTAAATACGTGTTTATGTAACTGTTGTGACTCGAATGGTGTTAAAACCATTTCCTGTGTATCTACATGGGGCGTGTGTGATGTGTTGAGCTCTCAGATATAAACTCTTAGAGGTTGCATGTTTTTTTTTTTTTTTTTCCTCTCTGTGCAGCTGGATATGATGTAAAGAGAAAAAAAGATGGAAGAGGAGTGTTTGCGGTGGACTCCAGAGAAATTAAAAGAATGCACGCTCTCAGTCCAGCCAGACCAAACCAGTTCAGCCGTCCATTGTTCCTTCACTCCCACTTGGAGTCCTGCCATACTTTGTAACTCTGCACTTAATGGATCAACTGTGGTTTACACATGCTGTCTAAAAGTACTTCACTTTAGAAATTACAAAAAATATTCCGCATACTTCAGGCAAAGGCTTTCTGTGTTCTGTTTGAGATTTTAAAAATTACTGCAGTTCTTGTGAGTCTTAAGGTGGTACTTATGTAGTAATTATGGCTACAGTATGCACTGAAAAATAAAGAAACCCTTATAGACTTTACAGAAGACAGAAATGCAGTGCCCAACAAACTGACAGTTTATTATGAAAAATCATTAAAAGCCTTATGGTTGATTAAGAGTGCATGACTTGCATTATATTTTTGTGTATGAAAATACTGATCGGTCTTCTGACAAGATGTAGCAAAGCACAATGCTGTGACATCATTTGCAAATTATACAGTGCATAGCAAACTAAACCAGTTTTGTGTTTAAAGCATAGACTGTATAAAAAAAAAAAGAGAACGTTGCCACCATAATGCCAACCTTTGGTTTGTGGATCACCATGTTGAATCCTTGACTTTAGCACTTTGGAGCCAGAAGTGACCATATTTGGAAAAAAGGGTGAAACATGTGAGAAACTCTTGGAGAAAAAACCCCTTTTTCTGAGGTGGGAATGCCAATTTAATTAGGGCCATGAGTATGCTGACAATGGTTCAAAATGGAAAAGGTTTTGTCCCACTTATCCATATACACTATATACCAAAGGTATTCACTCGTCTACCTTCACATGCATATGAACTTGAGTGACATCCCATTCTTAATGGTTTATTATTGTCAGCCTACCCTGGGCACCTGTAACAACTTCAACTCTTCTGGGAAGGTTTAGGAGTGTGTTTATGTGAAGTTTCGACCATTCTTCTAGAAGCACATTTGTGAGGTCAGGCACTGATGTTGGACGAGAAGGTTTGGCCCACAGCTCACGAGTTTTTCCACACCAAACGCGCTTATCCATGTCTTTATGAACCTTACTTTGTGCACTGCGAACAGGTGTTCCCTAAACTGTTTCTACAACATTGGGAGCATGAAATTGTCCAAAATATCTTGTGTTTTGTGTTGAGGCATTAAAAGGGTAAGGGGCAAAGCCCCACTCCTGAAAAACAACCCTGACACTTTGTGTTGTGCTTGGAAACCTTCTTCATGAAGCTCTCTGTAGACTGTTGTTGGGCTAATCTGAAGGTTACATGAAGTCTTTAGCAATTGACTCTGCAGGAAGTTTGTGACCTCTGCATGCTATGACCCTCAGCAGCTGTTAATCCTGCTCTGTGACTTTATGTAGCCTACCACTTCATGGCTGGGTCCCTGTCATCACTTTGCTATAATACGACTAACAGTTGACTATGAAATATTTAGTAGCGAGGAAATTTCATAACTGGATTTGTTGCACAGGTGACATCCTATCACGGTACCACACTGAAATTCACTGATGTCCTGAGAGTTTTCTTTCATAAAAGTTTGCAGAAACAGTCTGCATATGGAGGTGCTTGATATTATACACCTGTGGCCATGGAAGTGATTGAAACACCTGAATGCAATGATTTGGATGGGTGAGTGAATACTTTTGGTAATATAGTGTATATTAAAAAAAAATCTAGTCCCACTTAAATTGAGTTACACAAGGCAAAGTGTAATTTATGGTCCTGTAAATGTGTCCACCCACCCCAGACACACTCCGGTGCAGGCCTCCCAACATTCTGACTGCACGTGTCTAGAAGCAGATGATGCAAGCGTGTGCCGAATGTTGATTCATTGACAAGAGGGCCAGAATAGAGCAGGGACTGCTAGCGGAAGAATACAACATGAAAAGCACAGACATTGGACACTTTTCATTGTTTTTAAACACTAATTTTCACTTCAGCTCTTTGTATGTTATAAAGTTGCTCTTCTCCACGGCTGTCTGATGTACCAACAGCAGCACAAGCTAGAGTGACCCACAGACTGCTGTACCACATATTTTGCACACTGCCTCCATCTGGCAACAGGCAGACAGGCCATCCTTGGATTGCTACTGGACAGTGAACGCACCACCGTTGCGGGACCATAAATTCTGCTTGAGCTGCAGCTGCCAATGAATTACTTTAACCACTGACAGAACAAGGAAGCACCTAGAGACCCTCAGTTGTATGGCACATGGCTTCACTTTTCAAACATAGTGGGTGCCTGTGTTTCTTTTATATACTGTCTATGGGTTAAAGAAGAAATCTAGTTTATTTCAACCTTGTGTATTCCCCAATCAGTTTGGCCATTGCAGCTCTACAAGCTTCAAGAGGAAACAAGCGCGAGCTCCTGAGGTTATCCAGACAATGTAGTCTTTTAACTTTTGCTTTTGATTCTGACCTAAGCTTAGAATTTAGCTGCCTGGAGTGGACCTGTTGCTAATTGCATCTGCATCCAAAAATGAAAGTGTTGGGATGATTTTCTACAAATTGCTAAAACAAAATCCTGTCAAAGTTTTGTTTTAATTTAAATTTTAGTACACATGTGAGGTGTTAAACAAAGTGGAGGATGAAGTTGGCTCTTGGCTCTGCATGGTCTCAAAGATGGAGAATATCCTCAGAGATATCTGAGATATCCTCAGAGGGTAAAATCAAGGACTGCACTATGACCCAGTATAAAGCTGCAGAGAGCACAGTCTTGTTTCACTGTAGGATGCTTTCCTCAATAGAGCCACAACAGCCACATTAATGTAAAATACTATCAGGTTGAAATAAATTTTAATTATCCTTGAAAATGCTGGATTAACAGCTGTAGCACCAGTATTGGCTCACAGGAGCATTCTCTCTCTAACACACCCACTGGATGAAACGATCAAACATACCGGACCTTAAAAAATCTGAGAATTTTTCTGCTTTAAAGATGGCGTGCTGGTCCCCCATAGCCAGCTTTGTCAGGACTTCTTGATCAACATCACTTCCTGTGGCAATCACCGTGGAGACCACCTCGTAACGACGCATGGCACTGATCGCTTCGTCCAGGTTGTCGCTGTTAGTGACACCATCTGTAATGAAAACGAATGAAATCTCTGCATTGGGCCTCGTTTGCCGGGCGCTTCCTCTAACCAGGATGTTGTTGATGGCATGTATGATGCCGGGCGCCACGCTTGAAGAAGAATCTAGATACTGTAAAGCTGTTAAATTGTTAACAATCTGGACAGGGTCATGTGTTAGAGAGAAAGCCACCCGATTCTCTGACTCCTTGCCAAACTCCATCAGTGCCAGACGGGCTCGCTCTCGATCGGTCCTGGTCCTGGCCAGTACCAGCCTGTCTGCAACCTTCTGAACAAATTCACGAACAAGGAGGAAGTTTCTCTCCCCGAGACGCTCTGAACCATCCAATAGAAATACCAAATCCACAGGCCTCGCAACACAAGGTGCTGAGTCAAGTTCTGAAACGAAACAAAAAAGAGCAATCACTTCCTGAAGTGCGTTTCATCATAAACCAATCATATAACTATGAATAAAACCCACCACTTGTACAGGGGAGATCAGGGCACTTAATGACTGGATCTGGTGAGAAATCATAGGTTAGACAAACACACAAGGACTAGTACTGTCAGGCTGCTGAGATTATTGGTACAGGCTTACCAGGACAGAGGACAGTTTCCATCTTTTCTAAGAATTCATCAGCCACCAAATCGCTGTAGCGCCTCATCTCAGTAGCCCGATCCTTCTTGTTGCATGCAATTGACACCAGAGTCTCGCTGTCGTGTCTGGTGTCAAACATGTCCCCTATCCCGATGGCATTCACCACCACAGCGGGGTCGTTGCAGAGGTATGTGAGCTGATTGTCGTCGTCTCGGGGGTCAAAGCGGCCGTCTGTGACCACGACGACGGACACTTTGGATCGGGCTCTCTTGCTGTCCCTGATGAGGTTATCATAGGCGTACTTCAGAGCAGAGGGGGTGAAGGTGCCCCCAGCAATCCACCTCAGATTCTTCACTGCAGTTTTGAATGCAGTCATGGAGTTTATGTTTGGGTCATCGAGACGAATGCTCTCAAAGGTCCCGTTGTGACTGTATTGTACAACTCCAACTCTTGTGCCTAGGAGATACACACATCTTTAATCAGTCTAAAAGTCAAACTTTTACATTTATTATTTCTGTAAATCTTTTTGGAAAAGCATCACAGATAAATCTGTTAGGGGTTACTCGGTAACACCGATGCATTTACAGCAGCACGGCGGTTGCAGGCTTTACTCCAATCATAATTTATAATGTCAGCAAGTGACAAGTGGCTCTGTAGTCTTAACAAGTAAAACATCCCTGGATGAATCACAGTTGTAATATTATTCATTTTCTCTTGTTGGGTATTTAGCAACTTGCTCAAAAAACAACAACAAACTGTTGTTTTGGTGTTGTGTTCTCAGCATGAATATTAATCAACCATTTTTATGTAGCACGATTTGAAATACTTTAGTCTGTAGTTGTTTCTGCAGAGTCACAGTGTTACTGAAGATTGGTGTGTATTTTAATTTCTTTTGGGTAAATCTGTAGAACGATTGCTTGCTTGACGTTACCTGTTGTTGATGTAGGTTCGGGCGCCATAGATCCCAGCCTGTTGATGGTGTTGATAACAAAGTTCTTCTCCAGGGTAAAGTTTGTCAGCCCGACACTCTCTGAGCTATCAATTACAAACACGATGTCCATAGCTCCACAGTGCTTCTCGCAGTCTGAGAGACAAACAACAAGAAGACCATCAGCGCGTTTAAACACCACATTTATGAAGCTGTGTTTGAGTGCTTATACTTTCTTACCGCAGCAACCACACGTCTCTCTGATGTAGCTCATGACATCACATTCCTGCAGTGACATGTGTGCAGATTAAAGTAATACACTGAAGTGAGTAAAGGAATTCTTGCATTAAAATACATCAGTCTTTTTAAAATTTTACTCACAGTGAGCCCAGGATCGCCTGCTGGTCCTGGATCCCCCTACACACACACACACACACACACACACACACACACCACAGAACAATGCACCTGGATCTCAAACTTGCATGCATGGTCAGCTCATTATCTGTGTGGCTGTAGCTTACATCAGGTCCACGTTCTCCTCTAGGCCCTCTTTCTCCTGGCGGCCCCGACTGGCCTGGTTCACCCTAGATACAAACATTTTTACAGTCAATGAAACCTAAATGACTCACAAAACACTGAAAGCTGTGCAAAAACACTGTTGTTAAGGCACAGTACACCCATGCAGCTGGTGTCATGTGATCCTGTGGGACTGCTGTGGTCTGATCATTTGTAATGTGTTTGAACAGGAAACAGCACCTGGTAAAATATCCAGCAGCATAAATGGCATTGTTCTTTGGCCTAATTCATACATATTTTTTATTTACCTTGCCATATTTTACAACTGTCACTGTGAGGCAAAGACAAAGTGATATGCTCACACTCCAGAGACTAAATTCAACCTCATTTATTTGTTTTTTAACACTTAACCTCAAATGACTTGCAGCCGTGCACTGCAGATATTTTCAGTTTCGTCAGCTACGTTTTTGCCTCCATTACAACACAACAGAGGTGGATAATGCTTAGTTTAAGGTGGAAAAAAATCCCCAGCAACATCTATTTCCAGAAACACCGAGCTTTCTATTCTGATTGGTTAAGGTAGAATAATAACGGTCCATGCAAACAGAATTCAGAATGAACTATTGGTTTCGGGGAGGTGGAATGAAACTTTTCATTAAAAAAATTAAAAAGAAGGAAAAAATGACCAAATAAATGTTTTCACCTGATTACTTTCTGCCCGTGTTATTTCTGTGCATCGTTTTAATATAATGTAATTTGCGAAAACATACTCGTGGTAATTGGGTCATTTTGTGTGATTGTAGAGAGCAAAAACAGCTTGAGCTGATTTGGATTTGTTGAAAATCAGGTCAAGGTCACACTAAATGTGAAAATCTATAAACCTTGCCCTTCTGGGGTTGTTGGACACTCTAAGTGCTCTTGTCTCTTTTAGTTTTAATAAGGAATTGCTCTATATTGGCTTTCTGTTTATCATATTCCCAGATGCTTTTCATTTTCTTTGTTTTTGTATCTTCAGTACCTCATTCACTTATTGGTGAGCAGAGATGGGCAGTAACACGTTAATCTGATTACTTTTTTCAAGTAACGAGTAAAGTAAGGGATTACTATTGCAAAACGGTAATTAGATTACCGTTACTTTCCCGTAGGAACGCTGCGTTACTGCGTTACTAAAACCGTGATTTGTTTGCGAGAATGTCTCATGACAGTGATGTAAGCAAGTGCGACGTTCATGACAACAGCTGTGTGCAGATCAACAATGGATCATATATCGAGTACAGGAGAGAGTATGAGCGTGCATGCAGCGTTTAAAGCGTGGAAGTACTGACCTTAGTTTGAGTTTGATTCCATAAAAAGTGACAAAAACATTAGTGTCCGTTGTGCGTGGGGAGAAAACTTCTTTTTACAACGAAAAAAAACCCCTAAACAAGCACCGAGTGCACTATGACGTAATGGGAAATTCACAGAGAAACTCGTGGATTCTTCAACTGATCGCTGCAGCACACCTGCACCAGGGTAAACCTCCGCCTACCCCACTCCTGCTTTACAGGTGAAAATAGAGCAACAGGACCGCTAGTCTTTGATGTTATTTATTTTCTGCTGTGTTTTACTTGCATCTATTTGAAAGACTGAGTGTAAACACAAAAAAACATTTTATTTTATGTGCTGGAATGTGCAGAAAATAGCTTTAAATGTTAAACTAATTTCTTCAAGTCAGAGAATGGTGCATATAATTTAATTTTTGCTTGATGCATAAAGTTAAAAGATTAAAACTGATAAAACAAGTTTTAAAAAAAGAGACTTTTCCATTTGATTACATTTTGTATGATGGATTATGCAGAAAAAGTAGAATTGGGCTGAAAGATCTATCGCTTTATCACCTATTCAGGTTGTAAATCGTGTTTTTAAAAAGTAACTAAGTAAGTAATTAATTACTTTTGAAAATAAGTAATCAGTAAAGTAACGGGATTACTTTTTTTGGGAAGTAATCAGTAATTAGTTACTGATTACTTTTTTCAAGCAACTTGACCAACACTGTTGGTGAGTTTAAATTTATTAGTTCCCTTTGTGATCCTCCTCTGTTCCCCGAGTCTTTCCTCTGTGGTTGTTTCCAGCTTGTGTTGCATATGAGTCTGCATGTTTAGCTGCTTCCTGTCTTAATTTGGTTGTCTTGTGTGTTTTGTGCTCTGTATCTAGTTTAAATTCCCTGCCTCGCTATCCCTGATTTGTTCCGATTGTGTCTTCCAACTGTTTTCTAAGTCTACTCTTGCCCCTTTGTCGTGCTGTCACACAGTGCTGTGTGCTTCGCTGCTCTGTGTTGGCTGTCATAACCATCTGTAGGTTCACATTCTCCAAGAGGTGAGAAGACAATTTTTGGGATGTGTGGACCAACTTTCAGGTATTTTTTGCAGCAGAACAGCATGGACAACAGGAAATTTAAAGTTTGCACATGAATTTAATCAAGGATCTCGTTGGCTTGTTTGCTGACTTAAAGCCTCTGTGGACAACAGTGTAGGCAGCGGATAAGGCCAAGTCTCTCTGTCCTGTCCTGTTTATGAGTGCAAACATCTATAAAAGTAAAACTGTACATCATCAGTGGTTTAACAATCGCATCTTACAGGCGCTCCTGGTTGCCCTTTATTTCCAGATTCTCCTTTGGCGCCACAGTCACCTCTGCTCCCTCTGGGTCCTCTCCTACCTGGTGCACCCCTGTCTCCCTTTAAATATCAGAGTTGCTTTAGCCTCAAGAAGAAACATCTTGAGACATGCAGGTCATTTTATGAGGTAAAAAGAAAGCTGTTACAGGCGGTCCCCTTGATCCAGGATAGCTGAAACCTTGCCTTCCTCTGTCACCCTTTAGAAGAAAAACAACGTGGATGAGAGTAAATTATTTACTGATAATCATGAACAGAAATGCTCAGACTTTCTTTTTACCTTTGGTCCAAGTGGCCCAATGTCTCCCCTTGGTCCTGAATCTCCAGGATCTCCCGTCGTGCCCTGCAGCCACAGAAGATAAAATTCAAATAAAAAAAGAATCTACTTGAAAAAGCAGAAAATGATGATTAGATTAGATTAGATGAAACTTTATTAATCCCTCGGGTGGCTTCCTCCGGGAAATTCAGTAACAATGATGATGACAATGATGATAAAGTTATAAAGGAACAAACATTTCGTCCAGGGGCGCCTAGTTCTCCTGGCTGACCCCTCGGTCCCGGTAGTCCCAGGTCCCCCTGTCAGAGAGAGAAAATAACAGACAGCCCTTTTTACTGGACTCGACCTTGACTCCAGCCCACACAGGCACATGCAGGATGAGTTTCACTGATGTGGATTTGGCAGTTTCAAGCTAATCATTTCAAATTACTGTATAGTTTCTGATATTTTCATCTGGAAAATAAGTGTTTTTATGATGAAGGCATGGCTCCAGTGTTGAATGTCTAATGAAGGCATGCCAGGTTCTTGGGAAGCCTCTGAGTCATTGCTCATCAAAAATCCACCCACAGCGTGATCTCCTCACCTTAGCGCCCTTGAGTCCATTTTCCCCAGGCCGACCTCTGCTTCCCTCCGGGCCTCGTTCTCCCTCACAAAATAAATGAATGTGTCAGAATTCATACCAAACCATTAATTACTTCCCAATATATACAAGACACAACAGTAACAGGGAGGTAATACTTCTGGCTCAGGGAAATGTCTGAGGAATTTTTCTGAGATGACCGACTGAAAGACAGAACTGTGTTATAGTAGTTGGGATTTCACTATTTCAGTTCCTCAGAATTAAAAACCACAAGCACACTTCAGACTTTCTTCCTCAAAGTTCTTTCTTAATTCATCTTTCTTAAAAGGTCAAAGGAAGCCAGTGTTTCACAGTATTTCAAACCAGCAGCTAAAATGGTGCAATTTTGCTTAAAAATAAGCGGAAAATGAAATGCCATTCATACAATAAGACAATTCATTAAAAAAAACAATGACAAAAGCTTACCTTTTTCCCTTTTGGCCCAGTGTTTCCTTGTGATCCCTTTATTCCCGGGTTTCCTCTCCTCCCCTATGAATATTTATTTAGTAAATTTCTTTTAACTATTTTCCAAATGGGGATTTTTTTTTCCAAGTAAAAACACGAGTCAAATACCTCTTCGCCTTTTGCCCCAGGTGAACCCTTTCTCCCCTGCAAGTGTCAACAGTTTAATTTGAGAGTTGGTTTTGTAACATCGGTTTAGTGCACATGTAAAAAAATCATAAAATAAAATAAATTCAGGGCTGTACCGGACTCCCTCTTTGTCCAGGCTGTCCTGGATTTCCTTGGTTTCCTCTTTCACCCTAAAAAGCAGACATTCAGTTTTAAAGTAAAGAAAAATCTTTGTTGTGCGCTCAGTATTTTTTCCACTTGTTTTTTTAATTTGAAGGTTACCTTCAGACCTGGATTACCCTTAGGGCCTGGGGGGCCTGGCTTTCCAGGAAGGCCTGTGTCGCCCTAAACAAATGCAAAAACAATCAAAAAGAAAAGCCACAAAAAATACATAACTGGACATAATGTAACATTATTAATAACTGAGCTTCAGTGAACTCTAAAAAAATGGTAAATGGCCTGTATTTGTATAGCGCTTTAC
Organism: Aulonocara sp. 'chitande type north' Nkhata Bay; assembly: GCF_057382095.1. Taxonomy (NCBI): domain Eukaryota; kingdom Metazoa; phylum Chordata; class Actinopteri; order Cichliformes; family Cichlidae; genus Aulonocara; species Aulonocara sp. 'chitande type north' Nkhata Bay. The sequence goes on along the minus strand of NC_141359.1, from coordinate 26,851,940 downwards.
TAGTCCCTAAGGAAGTGTCTTGCCCAAGGACACGACGACCGAGACTGTCGGAGGCGGGGCTCGAACCGGCAACCTTCCGATTACAAGACGAACTGCCAACTCTTGAGCCACGATAATAAAATAAGTTTATAAGGAAAAAAATGGTCATGTCTGATTGTCTAGTCATTGATTCTGTAGTTGAGTGAGCATGGGCAAAGATACAGTCCCAATCAAAAATCTAAGACTTTAAAAATGCCAAAATATCATATTTTGCATGGTTGGATCTTAACAAGGTTCCAAGTGGAGTTTCAACATGTAACAAAAAGAAATGGGAGCGAGACAGAACATTTTTTGAGCATGCAATTTATTGAAAACAACGCTTAAACTGTTTTACAGCTGATCAAAAATGTATAACTACATGCCATTCAAAGGCCAAATCTGTGCAAAAATGTGGATTCATTGTCATTTTCTGTCAGGTAGTCACACTGTCATGACGTTCTGATGGCAAAAAAAATGTTCCCTTTTTGAATGTGGTCGGGATGTTGAACTGCCAGGGGTGCACATAAGTGGTCCGCAGGTGCGCATGCGTGGTCAAAATAAAAGACACGCACCAGATAAGAAGTTGCAACGCGCATTTGCGTACATAAGATTTTCTGGAAGAGGACAGACATTTGTTTAGAACTCTTAAAGATGTCGAAGAAGCAAGCTCCTTTAAGCAATTACTTTGGTGTTCCTACACCTCCAAACAAATGTCAGAAGGAGTCAGAACCGCAAAAGAAGCACGTATTCTTGGAAAAGTGGTTGCAGGAAATGAGCTGGCTTCAAACAGCTCACTTATGTGCACCCCTGGAACTGCATAAGCAGGATCTCTTGCAGCACGCCATCGCTGCTGAGGTGGGGCGCAGTAAGACTGTCATTTGGAATTTCTTAAATGACTCCTAGCGTTATGGAACAAAAAAGTCAAAAAGTGGAAGACCCAAAGAAATTTCACCAGCACTGAGCTGGAGGATCCAATTGCCTGCCTGTAAAGACACTGGACAGTCCTTGAACCAAATTAAGGCCGTTACTGGGCCTGACTGGAGCCCCATAAACATCAGAATGTAACCTTGATGGTTCTGACGGTTTCCAAACTTACTGGCATGACAAGCAGATCCAACCTGAGATGTTTTCTACGCGCCACAGTGGAGGGGGCGCATTAATGGTCTGGGGTGCTTTTTCCTTCAGTGGAACAATGGAGCTTCAGGAGGTGCAGGGGTGTCAAACGGTTGCTGGCTATGTCCAGATGTTGCAGAGAGCAACATTGTCTGTGTGGTAACAGCTGGGTTTTCCAACAGGACAACGTTAGGGTACACAGTGCCTGCAGGTTACAGTGTTTTTTTGTTTGTTTGTTTGTTTTTTTGAGGTGTGGTCCTAAACTGATCAGGCAGTTTAAACATTGTTTTCAATAAATTGTATGCTCAAATTTTTTTCCGGCTCATCCCCATTTCTTTTTGTTGCATGCTGAAGCTCTACTTGGAACCTTGTTAAGATCCAACCATGCAAATTATGATTTCTTTCTTTTTTAGGTCATTTTTCAAGTGGTCTTAAACTTTTGATCGAGACTGGATGTCTGCACACAGCCCAAATATTTAGTCTGAGCTGTGCTTTGGCTACATTCATGACGCATAATTACGGAAATCATCAGTACCAACATTTACATCTGCATGAGCTGTACATGTTGAATGTACTGACAGAATAAACACAAATATGTCAAGAAAAAAAATGTCGAAAAAATGTCTGCCGAGCTGCTGCAGCCGTCAGCTATGTCAGATGATTTAATTATGAAAAAAAGAGCATTTCCTCTTTGTATTTATGTGCTGTCATTTCACTGCATAACATATGTTATGTTTGCATGGCTGGAAAAGGGAGGGGGTTCCTGTTTATGAATACAGCACGATGAAGGTGCTAACATGTCAGCACACTGTTTGGTGGCACATGTTAGGCCACATGTTAACTGCTATTCAGACTAATGTTCAGCTTCTCTGTGATATGCATGTCCAGATTAGGAGTTCTGGAATTTGTGACATTTGTTTTAATATTCATGCCGATGCCCAATTTAGAATCACCCATTAACCAAACACGCATGTCTCTGGACTGTTCTTGTTGTGAGGTGAAAGCGCTAACCACTACACCACGTGCCACGCAATACAGACAAGTATTTTTAAGATCAATTTAAAAAAAGACAAAAACCTAATTATAGCTTTTTAAAAAAATCCTTTAAGAAGACAAACTGAAAGATTTGGATTTTTGCTTCCGTTGTGACAGGCATATTTTAAAATGCACCCACAAATCAATGCACATCTCAGTGTCACAGAAGTGCCTTAACTAATGAGAGCTGTTAAACTCTAATTCACTGGCTGAAGCTGCTCTCACGTTCCCTCATTCGTCTTGAACACGACAGTGTTTTTGGTGGAGGGCTTTTCTGTTTATACTTCAATTAACGGTCAGACAGCCCACATAAGCCTAATCTATCAATTTTGAGGCAAACGTGTTGCCACAGAAAGGCAATACATAATATCATAATCTAAAGCTCTTATTAGCACAACAGCAAGAGGCTGCACTACCAAGCAAATTCAACATACCATGGATATCTTTCAGTCATTAATCTGGCTAAGCAGTCACACAAAGTCCTTATCAACAGGATAGCTGTGGGCATGTTCCCATGAAAGTGGTGGTGTTGATAGGTCTGCTAGGAGCAGAGGAGTACTTTTTCAAAGGAAGACAAAATCTAATAATAAAAGATATGAAAAGGTTCAACACGCAAAACAGGCAAAAAGAAATGCAGCTGCTGCTGGGCAAAATTTTGCAGTATGAGCGTAACAGGAAACAGGGGCACATCTACAGAGCAGCAGTGGGTGTGTGTGTGTGTGTGTATGGGGGGCAACAAATTTAATATGACATGATAAAGGAGACTCTCTCTTTCCTTCACAAAACCTTTGTCAACCTCAAGGTAAAGCAGTTATTAAAAGGAGTTTGGGGTTTATATTATCTATCTGACTACAGTCCAGACCTGCAGAAGATAAAGGAGACGTGTGGCGATTTAGAGATCTCCAAACAGCTGGTCTTTAAATATTTTTCTCTGACCTTTCTTGGTGCTTGTACCTTTTGGCAATCAGAGCACATTTTGACTGTTTAATAAACAGTCAAAATGTTATGAATCACGGTATCTGTGAATCATCTATGAATGTGTTGCTGTAGCACCAGCACCACATAGGCAGAAAAGTGGTCTTGAAGTAAATATTGACCCTCACACAGACCAAAAGAAAATACATATTAAACCTTGCCCAACTAAAAATAATAGTAGTTGGTTCACTTGACAGAACTTACTGTTTTAACCCGACAGGCCAGCCTGTGCAGGCATTTGGTGTTTAATCCTAGAAGATCACATCGTTCAGCTGTTCTGACACCTGTTAAAGCTAAAGAAATATTAGAAATGGTTCTTTAAGGCTCTGCTGTGCCACCTTTAAGAAGCACACTGAAAATTTCACGCTGTTTTCTAGTGACAGTACTTTCCTTTCATATATCTGGTGGCATGGTGGTTAGCACTTTTGGCGCATAGGAAGAAGGTCCTGAGTTCAATTCAATTCAGCTAAGTTCAATTGTGATCTGCTAAGATTAAACACCAAATGCCTGCACAAGCTGGCATGTCAGGTTAAAACAGTAAGTTCTGTTAAGTGAACCAACTACTAGTATTTTAGATAGACAAGGTTTAATATGTATTTTTGTTTGGTCTTTGTGAGGGTCAATCTTTACTACAAGACCACTTTTCTGAAAAGGTTGGGCTTGTTATTATCAGGTGAATGTGATAACCACTACAGTACGGAAATGACTTCACTAGAATCCATCTAATTACTGTGAATACTTCACTCTAGACTCAAGTGCTGAAATTACCAACTGACCACATACCAAAATGCAATCGTGTGAATATATTTTTTTGTTCACTCTAAATAACACTCTGTCTCTTTCAGTATGAACCGAAATGATTAGATTATTGTGATTTAATTCAAACCTTTTCTCCTTTGTCACCTAATAGTCCAGTTTCACCAGCATCTCCTGGGTAGCCATCTGGTCCCTATTAGAGACAAATAAAAAGTGTCTCAGTGGTTCATTTAACCAGAAATGCTAACAATACTAGAAAAAGTCAATGTTAAAGAGAATCAGTGAAATACATGCAGCTGTATGGCTGATATAAGTTGTTAAAATGAAACAAAGACATACAAATAAATATTAAATGCTCGACTTACCTTGTCGCCTGGATCACCTTTACAACCGGGAGCTCCAATTCGTCCAATTTTCCCCTGAAGATTTCAAAGGAGCATTCATATAATATCAGTATATTTATAATCAGATTACCATTACGGTAAAAATCTCACCGTAAACACTCACCTTTTGCCCATCAGTTCCATTCTTGCCAGTCGAACCGGCAACACCCTTTAGCGAAGAGATAAAATGAACTTCAGTGCATAAACGCTCTTAATTTTGGATGTTGCGGTGCACGAAGATGAAGCATTAAACTGTTTTTTTTTTTTTTTTTACCTTTGCTCCAGTTAATCCAATTTCCCCCTGTTGAGATAAAACAGACCCATTAGTCCCCCAAAACACTTCCTTCAGTTTAATAAATGAACAGAAATGAGAAATATAAGGATTTTAACTCTTACCTTGTCACCCTTTAAACCAGCCTCTCCCTACGGAAAAGCACAAAAGGACACATTAATGAGATTAAAAATACATCGTGTAATTTTAATTAAATCAGTTAAATAATTTAATTAATTTTAATGAAATAAAATCATCAACGAGTTGGGCTCAGCAAACCTTTGGACCAGGTCGTCCAATTGGACCTTCAATGCCAGGATCACCCTGAAATGTAACAAATATATAACTCAGTAAATAAGAATGCACTTTTTAAAATATATTTAGGTTTCTAGACGTAAATTCTAGGTACCTGTCTTCCTCTTTCACCCTTTGGCCCTAGAGGGCCTCTGTCTCCTTTTGTGCCCTATAAAGATCCAGAGACATACGCATTTCAAAAGATGAATCATTGGCACGAGCAATAATAAAAATTATTGACTTTAATTCAGTTTTTAAGTCTCACTTTTGGACCTGAGGGACCTCTTAGTCCAGGGCGCCCAGGACTCTCGAAACATCTTGGTTTGTAACACTGTGAGATGGAAGAGAAAAACAAAACAATATTAAAAGACTGAAGCCTTTTAAATACCAGAATTGTTTAAAGGAAGCTATTCTGCTAATTTCCAACTTCATTGTTTCAGTCTTGGACTTATAGCAGCTTTGCATGAGTGACTGAAACAAGCCTTTTTAGCTCCTTCCCCCTTCCCTTTGTGGCAGTTTTATTCTGATTGGTTGTCTTTGGTAAAGAGAGTATTTGAAAGGCAAGTGGGCGGGGGGAACATATCCTCTCTTTGACTTCACAAACAGCCAACAGTACAAAAAATGTGTGAAACTGACAGGGTTGGATCCTGAGCTTGTGGCTAATAGGGATTACTTGCACATACACTCATTATGTGGAACTTAACATAATGAGTAACCTTCTTACCTGTAAATATGCTTGGTATTTCTGCAAAAAAAAAGAGAAAAAAGACAGCAGTCAGTGAGAGTCACCTGACACAACATTTTAAGGCTAAAAGATGTCAGCTCACCATTGCTTTTACGATACGATCAATGGTTTTAGTGCTTAGTCTTGGTTTCCCATCAACGATTTCCACCGCTATGTAGTCGTCACGGAACAGCTCATACGGAGAGTTCGCTATCTCCCTCATTCCAAATTCATCGATCTCCTTGGACGCTGCTACTGAGAAAATCTGGATCCCTTGATCCCGGGCCTTTTCCGCCATCACCTTGATCCCTGAACATGGATTTCCTGTCACATAGCCATCAGTGATGACCACAGCAAAGAGAACCGCCTTCGTCTCTGTGTAATGTTGGGTCATCTGGTGAGTCATGTTTTTGAGGGCACAGTCGATGTAAGTGCCTTTGCCCAGGTATCGGATCGAAGCGAGATTCCTGATGAAGTTCTCTCTGGTTGTGAGCTGGCTGAAGACCACCTGCTTCTGGGAGAAGTGCAGCCCACCTATGGACCAAGTGATCTGGATATGGCCCCTGTACTCCTCATCAGCCAGCCTCTCGGCAAAGATCTTTGTGAATTCTCTGATACTCTCCACCAGGCTGCCAGGTGGGGGCTCCTGCAATGCGATGGTTTCTGAGGTGTCAATAGTGAAGTACACCCTGATGGGACAGTCGATTATACCTGCTGGAGGAGAAGACAGCTGTTACTTTTAATTAGAAAAATAATGAAATTGTTTTTAGATGCTGAAATGCATCACTTTCACCCTAATTATTTAATACTTGAAACATCATAATAAAAAGCAGTAAATTAATCTGTGTAGTTTGTGTCCTGGGCTGGTTGATTTTGCCAGGTTACACAGATAGAATGAAAATGATGAAAAATGTGAGGACTATAAGACATTTATGTGTTGTGCTGCAGAGATCTAACTACTACATGCTAAATAGATAGCACAGGCCTCTCAGATTCAAATTTTGCTGACCGGACGTCGTGTTTTTCTTTTTTAAGTCTATAAATGTAAATCGTGGTCACTGTGCAAAAATGACTGAAGCTATTTTTTGAAAAGGGACATGAGGGGAAATAACTGGTCAATCATCTGGCTTAGTTTTTGTTTGTTTGTGTTTTTTAGCTGAGCACAGCAAACCAAGATTGTTTAAGATTGTGCAGTCTTGCAGAGGAAAACACATGTTCGCTAAAACGTGTAGAAATTAAAGAGCACATAGGAGCTGGAGCCTTTGCTTCAGGTTATAGAACCATCTTAATATAACCACCTTATTAGAACCACCTTAAGTAGCAATAGCTTGAAGTAATGATTTTTGGTATGATTTTATCAGTCTCTCACATCATCGTTGACAAAATTTGGCCGCTTATCTTTACAGCATTGCCTTTACTGAGGTTTGCAGGCATTTCCTTCTGCACAGCTTGTTTCTACCAGAGCATTTCAATCAGATTAAGGTCTAGACATTAACTGTACCATTGCAACAGCTCCATTCTTTGGTTTTCTCAGCCATTCTGTTGCAAATTTACTGCTGTGCTTCCTTTAGCTGAGCTTTAGCTGCATGCTGTCACACAGGTATCCTCACATTTGACTCTAGATTACTTTGGTATACAGAGGATCCAAATACTTTCACAGCTGAATCAATTAAAGTCAAAAAAAAAAAAAAAATTACCATTATTTTAACCCAGAAAGAAATTAAGGGAACCTTCACCTTCACAGCCTTCAGGTCTTGGTGTGGGTTCAGGCAAGAGTGGAGGTACCGTTGGCTCTGGACTGTCACCTCGCCCCGGTATTGGTCTGGGTCCTCGAGGTGTAAGTTGAAGGTTTACAGTTTGGACCAGCAATACAAAGACAAACCCTGAAAGCATTGTCATTTTTTTCTGAAAAGAAAAGAAAAGAAACAAAAAAGAAAAACCCAAACAAGACAAGCAGGGATGAATAAAACTGTTCTTCAGAGATTATTTTTGACTGTAAAGCTGTAACTTAATGCAGGAAATAGCTGTCAAACATGTGAGTGTTCACAGAAGGCGTCTACACAGCGCTTAGGAATGTTTAATGTTGTTTTAAGTCATGTCAGTGAACAACCGCACTGTGTGGAAACAGAAGACAGAAGAATGTTTGAAACTGCATGTTTCATCCCACCTGTTTAATTAAACTGAAATCAGAAGGAGCAGGAAAGATTCTGTGGAACTACCATCCCACGAGAGTTACTGTTTGATAAGAGCTGACAAGACGGTGGTGTGTTATTGCTGGTGATAATTTACAATTTTTTTTCTGGAAGTGGAAAATTCCAACAGCATAAACCAACATCAGAAATGACAAATGAATAAAACTCAGCTTAAAACTGCTGGTTAGTGCAACTTCAGTCTGCAGGAGGGGCTTCCAGACTATTTCATGTCAGGAATTTCAAATACAAAAAAACAACAAGATAAAAATCCAACCTGTGGGCGGGGGTGCTGATGTTGATGTTGCACAGAGATGGAATGTAACTTATTTGGTTTAATGCTTCCGCTCTATCACGTCCCAGAGGGCATACTGAACAGTTTTATTCTATTAAAATCATACTGTATTTACACGCTACTTCACATAGCTTGCAAGTACTGAGTTAGGCCCTCTTTTACCTTCAGGACTGACTTAATTCTTCACGGCATGGATTCAACAGGGTGGTAAAAACAATCCACACAAGATTTTGCTCCATATTTAACTGATAGCATCACATCCAAATGCTGCAGCAGGAATAAACTCATCAGACCAGGCAATGTTTTTTACGATCTTCTATCATCCAATTTTGTGCAGGAAAATTCCAGTCAACAGTTTTTTAAACACTCAGATCCTGTCAACAACAACCATGCCATGCTCAAAGTCAACTCTCTTCTCTGTTACCACACTGCACTTGCACTGAAAGCTGCCCAATGCATTCTGAATGCTCCACTTACTTTATTAACATTTCAATGTCAACGTGATCAAAAAAATAAAACAAATAAAAAGTAAATCAGAAACGTGACTCTCTGGTAGAGGAGTCCTGTTTAATTTTATTAGATTATACATTATACAGATTATACCTAACAAAGTGTCCTGTGCCGATGCTTAATTGTATTGTTAAATCCTTTATTTAAACACATTGTGTGCCTCAAACGTAGCTTGAGGCACACAATGGCAGAAAAGCCACACACAGGCACACAAAAATAAAAATCTATCCACTTTATACACATTTAGAAGTTAAGAAAAAAACATGTGAAGACTGATTTCAGACACAGGCCCAATTATAACCTTTAAAACGTAATTTCATGTTTTATGCAGTTTCTTTTCTTTTCTTTTCAAAATAAACATGCAATATAATATATATAAGCATTTAATGAAAGTTAATTTATGTTGTCATGTTAAGTGGAGTACTACAGAGATGGAACACCTTTTTCTTTTCTGAAAGAAGTCAAAAAAAAGTTTTTGTTTTACACCACAGAGAATCTAAATATATTCTAAAATTCACATTAACTGTAGGGAAAAAAAGAGGTAACCAGAAGATTAATTTATACGGTCTATCAGTCGGTATAGCGTGCAGTACAACCCTTTAAATCTCCGGTAAATTTAAAATAAAATGTAGGCTGCTTACCGAGAAGACGGAAAAGAGAAAGTAAACTCCAAGCTGCGATTAGAGACCTACAAGATATTCAAGCAATTTCTACAGATGGTAAACCTGACACACCCGTCTCAGCGGGACTGTTCCCAATAAGAAAACATTAGAGGGGGGATGGAGGGGCAGCTCTGGGTCGTTTGCGAACGAGCGCTAGAGACGCAGGCGTCACTGGAGAAAGAGAGATGTTCAGATGATTGTTTGCTGGCAGCTGGAGATCAGCAAGGTCTCCAGGACAGGTCTGGAGACTTAAGAGGTTTCGAATAAATAGAAAAGGCTGAAATAAGCCATTTATCCACCTGATCAGACGGATTCAATGTCAGAGTCACAGCAGATTCTCTCTAATGGCAGCTTTACAAACACATCAGCTCCCAGTGCTACATATCCTTACATGGAGACAGCTGCTCACACTCACTCCCTCTGTTTATGTTTCAAGGCTATACAGCGTGAGAGATGTCATGCTGGAATTTAAGTGCAGAAGCTTTATTCTTTTTACCATACTTTCACTTTATCCAGTTATTAGATCAGACTGTTGAAAGGAAAATCAAATGATGAGTGTTTTCTGCCTCCAGCCTGTCAAAGATGAGGATTGACTGCTTTTCTTACTTTAAAATCAAAGAGACCCTGAATTAAGACAAAGAAAGATGCTGACAATGTGAAAACCGAGCATGCAGCTTACTTTAATTAGCACGTTTTTGTTGTTTGTTTTTAAAGAAATGTTCCTATTTCCATTTTCTGGGTACATTTTCATGAGGTCTAATTAAAAAAAATGTATATATTTAATATATGGAGGCGTGTTTGCATCCACATATACCTGGTCTTTACCTGTAGTTCAGTGAGAAAGCCAGCATCCACCGGTCCTACTTTGGCAAAACGTCCTACCGTAAGTAGTTTATGCACATTTCTGTTGTCACAGAGTAATTCCAACACAAATTTAAGTACGTATTACGGTTTGCCACTTAACTTTTCCCATCAGACTATGCTTGTAGCTCATATTCATAAAGCCAGGACGGTTTGCCACTTCATTTTACCCGTTAAACTATGCTTGTCGGTCACATTCACAAAGGTAGCATGGTTTGGCACTTTACCCATCAGAGTATGTTTCTAGCTCATATTCACAAAGGTAGGACGGTTCGCCACTGGATTTCGTGTTGTGCGCATGCGGAGAAACAACGGGTAGGGTAGGATGGATTCCTAGAACACCCTGTCAACTTGGCCACAGTGTGCCCCACTCAATTAATGGCTTACCTCATTGTGAACCATTCAGACATCGAAGGAATAAACATTTTTGATATTGAACTGAAAATAAGTCAGTTTGCAGATGACACAGTAATATTTTTAAAGGATAAATCAATACTCGAGAAAGCATTGAATGTCATTTCAATTTTTTCTAAAGCTTCAGGCTTGTGTCTGAACCTAAAGAAGTGTGAACTTTTGCCACTTTATGATTGTTTGGAAAATAGCATGAGGACGATTCCAGTGAAAAATGAAGTTAAGTATCTAGGCATCTATTTAAACAAAGACATCAACACTAGAGAATCAAAAAACCTAAAAGACAAAATTGATGGCATGTCCAAAACACTAAATCATTGGTTGACGAGAGATATTACAATTTTTGGACGCAATCTATTATCCAAATCAGAGGGCGTCTCAAAGATGGTTTATCCAGCATACTCACTATACATTACCCCGAAAAGTATTAAAAAGATTAACTCTATAATCTATCAATTCATTTGGCGCAATAAAACACATTACATTAAAAAATCACAACTTGTCAAAGATTACGCTAAAGGTGGTATAAAGTCAATTGATTTTCAATCAATGGTTGGAGTATTTAAAATAAACTGGATAAAAGCCTTCCTCTTGAAACCTGACTCCATATGGTTCCATATCCCAAAAAATATTTTCAAAAAGGTGGGAGGGTTGGATTTTCTCCTGAAATGTGATTTTGATATATTGAAGTTGCCTGTGAAACTGTCAGAATATCATAAGCAGGTCTTGTCTTATTGGAAGATGGTGTTTGCCCATAACTTTTCACCACATTGCTCCACCTTGTGGAATAACAGAACAATTACAATTAATAAGAAGTCATTGTTTATTAAAGAGTGGTTTGAAAAAAACATAATCTTTATAACAGACTTACTTGATGAAAGGGGTCAGTTTCTCTCAGTGGGTGTTTTTAATGCTAAGTTTAACATTCAGTGTTCCCTTAGAGAATATGACAAGGTTTGTAAGGCAATCCCTTTACCTCTGTTGAGTTTGATTCAAGGTTATTTGTATTACTCTAAGGCACAAATTAGTCTACCTTCTTTACATCTAAACCAGATTCCTTTGACGGATAAAAACTGTAATAATAAAACCATGAACAAGATATTTAAAAACAAATTATTTCACGACTTTAACAGTAACACAAAACTAAAAGGGAGTAATATTAAAATAAAGAAAAAATATACGCACTTTTTAAAATGGCCCATCCCCCCCAAAGTCAAAGAAATGCAATTTAAAATAATTAATGGATATTACCCAGCAGCTGAAATGCTTAAAAAAAGGTTTGGGTTTGAGGTAGAGCCATGTGGATTTTGTTCACAAAATGTGGAAAGTATTGATCATTTGTTTTTTTCCTGCTCAGTAACAACTGACTTTTGGCAAGATCTAGTAGACTGGTTGAGTATAAGAATAGATGGGATGACCCCACTGACTCGAACACAAGTTTTATATAATAATGGTGATCCATCTAAGGAACTGTCCATGCTACACAAGGTGGTGATAATTATGGGCAAATACCACATACACAAATGCAAATGGCAAAGTAAAAGACCTTCCATAACTGTATTGAAAATTGAATTAAAATCTTTTTTGTCATCTTTAGAATTACTGAGGGATTCATGTAAAGAGGCTGCTTTGATATGCGACAATGGGACTCAATCTCTATCCTTTTAATGATTGTGTTTTTGGTGTACTAAGTAAGCCACATGTATGTTAAAGTGATCGCAGAAAGGAAACTGTTTTATGTCATAAAAATGGCCTTCATATATTTATGTATATGTATATATGTGCTTTTTGTTTTTTTTGTTTTTTTCCTATTTCGTTTGGTTTCTTATTCAACCTATTCAAGATGTTGTTGCACTAATGTTGTCTCCCAACGAGAGATTGTAATATGTGCATAAATTTAATTAAAGTATTGGAAAAAAAAAGAAAAAAAAAGGCCACAGTGACATGCCCTTCACATGAACGTGGACCCGCTCATCAAACCTTTGCTCCACAGCGCCACCAGTGGTCAAAACAAAGCAGTTTAATTTTTTCGTTAAATTTAAGCTCTCACGGGACATTTTATTAAGTACACAGTACCTAGTACCGGTTTGACCCCCTTTTGCCTTCAGAATTGCTTTAATCCTTTGTGGCATTACAACAAAGGGAATTTTACATCACACAGCTGCACATGCGTGATGTGAATGTCCTGTTCAACCACATACCAAAGATGCTCAATTTGACTGAACTCTGGTGACTCCACATGCCATTTGAGTTACACTGAACTTGTTTTCCATGTTCAAGATGACATTTTGAGATGATCTGAGCTTTGTGACATGGACAACAACAGCAAGTACGATGGTGTAAGATAAGGATGGTAAGCAACAATACTCGGGTAGACTGTGGCATTTAAATGATGCTCAGTTTGAACTTCAGCAGGTCGTCTTCACCATGTCTAAATGAACTGAGTCGCTGAAATGATCAGGCCAATAAAGTGGCAGACGAGCAGATATTTTCATTATTATTTTCCAGTTTTAATAATAATTTGCAGGTGTGCTAGCATCAGCAAAAGTATATGTCACAGTCAGTGGATAAAGACAAAGTTTTCCTATTTGCAGAACTGAAGAAGCTTCTCGGATGAGAGGTGAAACGTCTTCAAGCAACTTAAAGAAGTCCAGACGCTTTTCTTTGCAAGCTCCTTTGACTATTTGCTGTATAAGGTCACATAATCTGTGAGATGACAAAACAAACACTGGAGTCTGCAGGACTATTTGGACCGTAACTTTATACCATGAAAACGTGGCCCACCAGAGGTAAAATCAGCCATGCACACCATTTAAGTGGATAAAAACGACTGAGTGGGCTCAGTGTCTCTTAAAAGTCAAGCCTAATGCAGTGTCTTAAATATGCATTCCTTACAATGGCCAGCAGGGGGATACTTTGGTTGCACAATGAAATCAAATTGTACAGAAACCTTTGGGAAAATGACCTTACTGCTCAGTTATACTATAACCTCAGTAATCAGTTTTAAAATTGGATCATGGTTTCATTGCATTAAATAAATATTTCATATTTGTGGTCAACCATGTTGGATACTGTAGAGACAAACATGGTATTCTTAAGAGGAGTGGCTACCCCGTGATTGACAAGTCTCAACACATGAGCCTGCAGTCTCAGTTTGTCAGTATGAGCAGAGATCTTCTAATATAATCAAGAACTCTCAGCTGATCTTCTTTAAACAACAGTCCATAAAGATTTGGGAACTGAGGAGACCAGCTGCTGGACCTTTGGGAGAGGAATATTGTCCCATTCTTGTCTGATATCGGATTCTAGCTACTCAGCTTGTCAGCCTTTTGTTTCCCCCCTTCCCAACTTTTTGGAGATGTGCTGGTATAAAATTCAAAATGAGCTAGTATTTTTCATTAAATGATAAACACCTTAGTTTAAGTACTTGATATATGTTCTGCATTTTACTGTGAATACAATTTGGGTTTATAAGATGTGAAAATCACTGCATTCTTTATTGTCAAATGCACATTTTACACAGTGTCCCGACTTTGTTGAAACTGAGGTTACACATCTGGGATGAAAATCTCCATAAAAAAAAACATGTGTACTTATCCAACAGTCCATTAAAAACCACATAAAAAAATCCAAAAAATAAAATAAAAATTTTCTGATGCAGAAAGACCCGCCGGGACTTTGAGACCTTATATACTTTACTATACCATATTATTATAGTATATATTAATAATATACTACATAAATTATTGTGACATACAATTTCAATTGAATTATAAGTTAGCATCATCATTATACTTTTTAAAGTTCAAAACTTTTAAAATAAAATTCTTTTTAAAAAAAAAGAAATTCTTTAGAAAAACACTGGAAAGGTTTAGAAGATACTCTAAACTCTTCCTGTGATAGCATCCATTTGTTCATCATGATGCAGTAAAGATTATGAATCTTCTATTCTTTTGTCTTCAGATAACGTCCAGTTTCCAGGTAATAATTCGGACAGCAGTGAATCAGGGAAGTTTGTAGTTTTCTGTTCACTGCAAACACGATGTCTCAGCATCCAACTGGAGTTACAGCACGTCTGCAGGCGGAAAGAAATTAGTGTAAAATATTATATTATATATTATTATATTATATATATATTATATAATATATATATAATATATATATATATTATATATATAATATATATATTATATATATTATCTCACTGATAATATATATTATATATATTATCAGTGAGTATACCATTCTCATTGTTCTCTGTTATTCTCACCTCTTTTTGGACACAGAGTCTTTCTTTTGACATAAATAACTATAACTATAACTATGCCAATAACTAAAATCGTCAACAAGCAGCCAATGATGATTGGGACCACATTATCCTGATCTTGTTCTTCACACTGAGCATCAGTTGTAGCATTTCCTGGTCTTATCAGCTTAAGGTTTAGGGATTCACATCTGGAAGGACAGAGAGACACTTTACAGGAAAATGTACAGATGTGCCACAATCACTGCTGCTGGAACAAATCAGACGTGTCTGTATCTGCTGTAAAGCTTCACTTACGGTCTGTGTGGCCGGCAAAACTTTAAAGTCCCATCTGAAAATGTCCCATTGCTGCAGTCAGAGCACTCAGTGTCTCTGAAGGCTGTTCCTGCACAAACATGATGTTTACACCATTTTCAGCATGTACATCACGTAGGATCAGTGAGTGACTGTGACATCGGAGTAATTACACGTGCCAGGTGACTCCACCTTTGATTCTGATTTAAAAAAATTTAAAAATACAAATATGATCCTTCTAAACTTTACTATAAAGTTAATAACACCTCATTCAGAGACCACTGCAAGTAACAAACAGATTATTTCATCCAGGTTATTTACACTACAAGCATAAGAAACCAACCTGTTTGGCTGATGTATTCTCCTGGTTGACATTGCCTGTGTTTGTGTGCTGCCATGCAGCTACCAGCTGCGACGTCAACACAGTAGAATCCATCCTCTGGTTTACAAACTGTATCTAATGTTGATGTGCATGTCCTGTTCTCCTTCAGACCAAAACCTGTGAGCATGTAGAGAGGACACATCTTAGAGAGACAAGGCCGCGATGGTTTCTACACGTGCAGGGAGGGATAGGGAATATACACTGGACATAGGATGTTGAAGATGGAGGTTTCAGGTAGGAGGAGGAAAAGAAGAGCATAGACAAGATTCATGGATGTGGTGAAGAAAGAGATGGAGAGATGGTGTGAGAGAAGAGGATGCTAGGGATTGGTGAAGAATGAGCCAGAGGGGTCACTGCTGTAGTGACATTATGATGTCATTCATCAAAAGTTACTTAAGATTATTTTGATTGATTTACTAAAATTTTGTAATAATTGACAGATTGAATGATTTGACATATTAATTAAAATAATACATTTATAGAAAACGTTAATGAAATGATGCTTCATTTTATTTAGGTGGAAATCTAAAGGTTAAGTGGAGGCAACATCATATCGCAGAGCGTGAGAGCTGATCATGAGTTCATGTGGAATATCTTGAGGCATAATTACTTAATCAGTTAGTGTGTTAAACATGTCGCCAGTTTGTCACATTCATTTACATGCAGTCATACATGTTGTAAATCAATGTCAAACCATCTTTAACTGTATTAATTCTTACATCACATTAACAGCAGAACATGCAGTAACAACTTCCCTAGTTTCATAAATAAAAACCTACTTAGGTCACAGATTGTGCAGTGAGTGCATTGTTTGAGTCCACTGGGCTTATCCATGTGGGTTCCACCCTCGCAGGCCACACAGGAAGTGTGTGCAGTCTCTGTGCAATCTGTCTTGACTCGATTTCCTGTTATAATAAAAGAACGGCAGACTATTTTCAATGCATATTGTTTTTACTCATATAAACTGTGAAATCTTTAGAGTTATAAAGGTATGAAGTTGAACTTTTACATACAGAGAGACAGTAAAGAGCAGGACTCCATGTTTAATAACCAAAGTAAAATCAGCCTCTAACATTCAGCTGGATCTTACCTGCAGGACACTTTTGACAGCATAGGTCTTGTGCTTGATACATTGTTGAAGAACACGAGAGAGTGAGGACACTGAAGACTTTCATCATGATTAACTGAAAACAAAGAAAAAGGAATACATTTAAAAGTAGAAGCACGCTTCAAACTGAGAACTAACAGAGAGGAGCAGGAGGTGGAAAAGAAGAAAGATATGAAATGAAATGCACAACAACCTGAAAATGAGAGCCGATGAGTGAAGAAGGAAGATAGTGAGGATTATGATATCAATTTAAAGGAAAAGTAGACAGTATGGGAAATTACATCATGTAATTCACAAGGTGAATTAAACACATGCAGAAGTGATTCAGAAAATACTGAGTGGGTTAAATAGTTGCAGACAAGGAAAAATATTAAGTATGAATTAGTTACATTAAAAAAAAAGAAGCTTTTTGTAAGTTTGTATGAAAAATATTTTACCAGCAACACTGCAGCTGTCAAAGAATTTCCTCCTGAAGTCATTTTATACAGCAGAATGAAGACTTTCCTGAACTGAAGACCGTCTCACTGAGATTTGCAAGGAGATGAGCTGTATGATCTAAAACAGCAGGAGAACATCTGAAAAAAAATATGTAAGTGAGCAGCAGGAAACCTGGTTCATGCGGATATTAAAACCTTACGGTACAGGTTAAAAAGTAGTATCTTGTTGTTTGTTTATCATAATTAACCTCCTAAGACCTGATCTCTTTCATGGCATGCATTTTTAATTTCTCTTTGCTATTTGGGCTGAATGGGACCCGATGGATGTAAAAACAAAGAATTATCTTTTTACCTGGTTTTGCCCTACAAGGGCCTCATATGCACATATGAGGACATTTGTTTTTAATTTTAAAAACAAATGTCAGTGGATATCAGTGGATATCAGTGGATATCAGGCCCTTGTAGAGCAACATTTAGTATTGTGGTCTAGACAACCCAAAATGTGATGTTCACATATGTGGATGCCAGGTCCTAGGAGGTTAAAGAAAAAAAATATTTAAAGGAACAACATATTGGGGTGAGTGAGCATAAAGTAAAGTTGTAGCATAAAGAACAAGAGGACATAAAATAAAATTGTTGTTTCTGGTTCCCTGGTCCGTATTACAGGAAGCGGGTTTACGGCAGGAACCTACCTGCAGATGTTCTTTGACAAAGTCTTCACTTGCTGTTGCACCTGCAGCTTGTTTAAGGTGTACAGCCTGTAAGAACAGAGACAGTGACGGCCGTATATTGTGGATTCACTACAAAATCTATAGGATACATCTTTCCAACACTGATAGGCAGCTGTCAGGTTGTCAGCAAGTTCCTCTGCATGAAAGCATTTACCATAAGCATTCAACTTTCTTGGTCCATGAGATTAAAGTGAGGGCTCAGCTCTTTATTTGCCTGATGACGGAAAGCTTTCACTCATTACATACAGATGTGCTTGAATCAGCTCACTTAATTGAACTAATTTTAATCAACTCTTAAGGAAGTCAAAACTCAGAGTTAGTCATCTCAGATTTCATCATTTCAGAACAGGGCCCTGTTGTTTGACTCATATAATATGCAGAGACCACTGAAGAACTACAGTTTTATGGAAAATTGTTCAAAGGAATGATCTTGACTTTATTACAGCTAGCATATTAAAGTCGCCGCCCTCTTTCAGCTGCTCCCTTTCTAGTCCCTTGCCTCCTCCTCTGACACACCAACCCTCCGCATGTCCTCCTGCTACATCCATGAATCTTTTCTGAGGTCTGCCTCTTCTCCTCCTCCCTGGCAGCTTTATATTCGACATCCTTTGTTCAGTACATCTAGTTTCTCTCCTTTGCAAATATCCTCAGCTCTGCCTCTCTAACTTTGTCTTTCAAAGCGGACCCTCTGATGTACTCTTTCCTCCCTCCTAATAACAATATTAACATCTTCAACTCTCCAGCTCAGTCTCCTGTCATTTTGTCAGTACCACCATCTCCAAACCATACATTATAGCGGGTCTCACTACCATTTTGTATACCTTCTTATCACTCTCACTCTCAACAGCATCCATGGGACGAATGAAGTTAGGTGAATCTGAATCATTTGCTATTATCTTTCTGTCACAAATCCCCCTAACACTCATCTCCAACCTGCCTGCACCGACTTCATCACTTTTCTTGTGCACTGTACATTGCTATGGATATTTGACTCCAGGTAATTAAACTCATCTACCTTCACTATCTCTATGCTCACTTTCCCACCTTCCTCACCTGTCATTCTCGCACATATTCTGTCTCCAGAGAATACCCCCACCTCTCCAGGCTCGCTTCCACTTTCTCCCTACTCTCAGTACACATACTTCTCTTCTCTTGGCACCCATCATATACTTTCTCTAGATCCACGAAGACACAGTGCAATTAACTTCCCCTTGGTCATCAATACCAAACTATTAAATCTAATAATTATATCCGACAAAGTTTTTGCAGAGATCAGTTTGGTTTAGATAAAAGTCTGTATTGTTTCTTGTTACAAAGCATTGCTTGAACAGGACTTTGGTTACTGTTTTATTCACCGTTCACTTTCTACGGACCTGCTTTCTCCACTATGGTCCGCAGCCGCATTACAAACAGCCGAATAGCTGCTTCGTTTAACAGCCTGTAACCAAACATTCTGTAGAAGTGATCTAAGGAACTTACCGTCAGCGGTATAAGACGAAGTTCGGAGAGTCTCCGTCACAGCGCACCGTAGGCTGAATAGTTCAAGACGCACTGGAAAGTAAACATCTGCCGTTTCTTGAAAATTAAGCTTTCAAAAACAACGGCTAAGCTTCAGGGAGAAAGCGAAAGTGCGCAGAACATGCAGAAGAGAACAAACGCGCAGTCCGTCATGACATTATATGGCCGGTTTCTTATGGAGGAGTGTCGAGTTGGGAGCGGTCGGTGGGTAATAGTGCCAGAGGCAAGGTACACCTTGGGCAAGCTGCTTGTTTCATGACCCAAACAATTATTCACACTCACATTCACATCTATGGGCAATTGAAAATTTTGGGTCCAATTGTAATTGATTAACGCCACATTTGATTGAATGTTTAAGGATATGTTTATTTAATTCATTATGGGACTCGTAGACCTCCATATTTTCCTACTGTACTTTCATTTTTATATGACCTCTGTGAGGTAAAAGTGGCTGTCATACACTATGATGAGCTGGAGCAGACTAATTCTGAGAGTCTTAATGAACTTTAAATGAGCTTTAACTCTTTAAAATCTCTTCACAGAACAAACAGATGCTTTTCTCATATATATTGGTACTCTTAGAAATGAAAACATTTAGTATAGATGAAGAAAAACAGAAGTCTGTCGGGTTGCGTAATTCTGAACTCTTGTCTTTCAGTTTCACTTTGTTTTGCTCAGTGTAAACATCTCTAATGGCAGAATACACCTTACTATTACCTTACTACTAATAAACCTTACTATTCATTTCTGAACAGTGATCAGCCCATAATGGAAAGCTTGTGTGCCTAAATGTAACTCCATGACGTACAGAAACATTACACACACTGATGTCAGTTGCTTTTTTAATGTAATAACAAGTTCCTTAAACTGATGTGACTTTAGCTGTATTGTGAATGACATGAATCAGCTTTGTGCTCCAAAATAAGAGGAAATAAACTGTATAATATAAAAATGAACTTTTATTGCGCAGAATTACATAAATAAAATATTAAAAAAGTCTTTTCTTCAGCTTCTTTAGATTGTGGTATGATCTTTTGCTGTCACTCAAAAAGCTCAGTCACAGCAGCATCACACCGAAACAGTGCACATGAATTCAAATGTATGGGATGAAGCTCCTGTTACTAATGCACTATATCACCTTCATCTGATTTTAGCTGTTATCTGGAAAAAACCTATCCATTTTCTATCATCCACACTGAAATATACTTTGACCCAATAAAATATCATTTATTTGCCTTTCTTTGGTATGTTTTTGGTATGATACTTGAGTATGTTTTTACTTTCTGCTTTCACACCACTGAACAGACTGAAGAGGACTAGAAGCTTTCCTAGCTGACATGTATAAATGCAGCCTTTTCCATTTACTGCTGCTTTA
Source organism: Aulonocara sp. 'chitande type north' Nkhata Bay (assembly GCF_057382095.1). Lineage (NCBI taxonomy): Eukaryota > Metazoa > Chordata > Actinopteri > Cichliformes > Cichlidae > Aulonocara > Aulonocara sp. 'chitande type north' Nkhata Bay. The sequence goes on along the minus strand of NC_141359.1, from coordinate 26,831,334 downwards.
TACAGTACTTTTATTCCTCTACATTGCGCCATCCATTATCAGAGAGGCCTCAGTTTCTATTGATGTTAGGCACAATGTGTGATGTGGTGGTTAGTAATACTTGGGCACCACAGGGACGGTCCAGTCTCCATTCATGTTCACTTTGTACACCTCAGATTTTCAGTGCAACAGTGAATCATGCCACCTGCAGAAGTTCTCTGATGTCACTATAGTGAATGGGCGGGTTAAGGGTGAGCAGGAGTCGGAGTCTAGGGAGCTGTCGGGGAACTTTGTGGAGTGGTCGGGTAAAAATCACCTCCTTAATGTCAGCAAGACAAAAAGAGCTGGTGGTTGACTACTGGAGGAAAAAACTGCGACTAGGTGGATCAAGCAGGTGGGGTCTCTTCTGTTAATCTTCATATAGTTTCACACTGAGGAGAGAAAGATATTCAGTTAAATAGCAAACCTCTTGTACGTTTGCAGAGACATCAGGCAGTGCAGGTTTGAGTGGATAACTCATGGCCATCTTACCTGGTTTCTCATTCAGTATTTTCAGTTCTATTTCTGTTTCTTTTTCTTCATTCTTAGTAAAAAACAAAAAAACGAAGACATAATTACTTTGATAAATCAGGTGTTGCCATCCGTTTACAGTCCACACTCCTGTGATATTCAAACATACCTTCCTCAAGTTGATTAGGTGTACAATTATTTTTTCGCCTTTGCAAAAAGAAAAACAATTTAAAAATTAGTGTAAAAATATTATTTTCTATATAGATCATGATAAGATTTTCATTGTTCTGTTACTCTCACCTCGTTTTAGACATCCAATCTCCTTTCTACAGAGACACAAAGCTATAAGTATCACAATTAATAAAATCAGTAACAGGCAGCCAGTGATGATCCAAGAAAGAACCACATTCTCATCTTGTTCTTCACACTGAGCATCAGTTGTAGCATTTCCTGGTCTTATCAGCTTAAGGTTTAGTGACTCACATCTGGAAGGACAGAGAGACACTTTACAGGAAAATGTACAGATGTGCCACAATCACTGGTGCTGGAGGAAATCAGACGTGTCTGTATCTGCTGTGAAGCTTCACTTACGGTCTGTGTGGCCGGCAAAACTTTAAAGTTCCATCTGAAAATGTCCCATAGCTGCACACAGAGCACTCAGTGTCTCTGAAGGCTGTTCCTGCATCAACACGAATATGCACCATTTTCAGCATGTACATCATGAAGGATCAGTGAGTGACTGTGACATCAGAGTAATTATATGTGTCTAATGACAACCAGTTTAAAATACATCTAAAAACATTTCCTTGTTTCAGTTTCTAAATTTGATCTTTCTGAGTTCATTCATGTGGTGGAGTGATGGAGAGCAGCTTTACTACAAAGTAATAACACCATATTGAGAAACCACTGCAAGTATGCAACAGAAATATTATTCCATCCAGTTTATTTACACGTAAGCACAAGAATACAACCTGCTTGGCTGATGTATTCTCCTGGGTTACAGGGTTTGTGTTCTTGTGCTTCCACACAGTGAACACCGTCATAGTCAACACAGTAGAATCCATCCCGTGGTTCACAAATTGTATCTGATGTTGTTGTGCATGCCCTCTTTTTCTTCACATTTAAATCTGTGAGCACGTAGAGAGGACGCATGTTAGACAGGATGCTAGGGATTGGGAAAGAACGAGGCAGAGAGGTCACTGCTGTGGTGATATTATGATGTCATTCATCAAAAGTGACTTATGGTGTTTTTCCTGCTTAAAATTAGACACTATAACAGTGATCAACATTTAATCAATTATTTTAAAATTACTGATATATTAAAAGTTTGTAATAATTGTCAGATTGAACAATTGAACATTTTAATTCAGAAAAAAATATTTATAGAAAACATCAATGAAATTGATGCTTCCTTTTACTTTGATGTAAATCTAAAGTACGGTATATTATCTGTAGGCAACATCATATCGTAGAGGGTAAGAATGTCAAATCAAAGCAATAGGACCCTTATAACAATCTTTACTGAATTTCCCGGAGGAACCTAAAGAGCACGAGGAAATAAAATAAAATGTTCTGTCTGTCTGTCTATCTAACACTTTTAATTCTTATACAGCAGTAACAGCTTCACTAGTTTCATAAATAAGAAATATGAATAAAAACCTACTTAGGTCACAGATTGTGCAGTGAGTGCATTGTTTGAGTCCACTGGGCTTATCCATGTGGGTTCCATCCTCGCAGGCCACACAGGAAGTGTGTGCAGTCTCTGTGCAATCTGTCTTGACTCGATTTCCTGTTATAATAAAAGAACGGCAGACTATTTTCAATGCATATTGTTTTTACTCATATAAACTGTGAAATCTTTAGAGTTATAAAGGTATGAAGTTGAACTTTTACATACAGAGAGACAGTAAAGAGCAGGACTCCATGTTTAATAACCAAAGTAAAATCAGCCTCTAACATTCAGCTGGATCTTACCTGCAGGACACTTTTGACAGCATAGGTCTTGTGCTTGATACATTGTTGAAGAACACGAGAGAGTGAGGACACTGAAGACTTTCATCATGATTAACTGAAAACAAAGAAAAAGGAATACATTTAAAAGTAGAAGCACGCTTCAAACTGAGAACTAACAGAGAGGAGCAGGAGGTGGAAAAGAAGAAAGATATGAAATGAAATGTGCAACAACCTGAAAATGAGAGCTGATGAGTGAAGAAGGAAGATAGTGATGACAGCATCAATTTAAATGAAAAATAGACAGTACAGGAGGAAATTCTAGCATGTAATTCACACAGTGATGCAGATGTGAGTCAGAAAATGTTGACGGGGTTACAAAATAGTTACATAGAAGGAAAAACAATAGTTTTAATTTTTCTTTAAAAAGCTTCTTGTAAGTTTGTATGATAAATATTTTACCAGCAACACTGCAGCTGTCAAAGAATTTCCTCCTGAAGTCATTTTATATGGCAGAATGAAGACTTTCCTGAACTGAAGACCGTCTCACTGAGATTTGTAAGGAGATGAGCTGTATGATCTAAAACAGCAGGAGAACATCTGAAAAAAAAATGTAAGTGAGCAGCAGGAAACCTGGTTCATGTGGATAAAAAGTTAAATGTTTATGATTCAGGGTAAAAAATTGACTTGCTTTTTGTTTTTTGTTTGATTGTTTTTTTAAATTGTTTTTTTTATAATGAAAGAAAAAAGTATTTAAAGGAATAACCTGGTGGTTTGCTTACAGTGCTTAACAAATATATTAGAACAGAGATATATTAGAGATCTGTCAAAAAAAACTAAAACTAAAACTTATATTCTTTATTATCAAACAAATAACAAACTAAATTCACGATTTTACACCCACATTTGAGCTGACACGCTTTACTTCACTGATATTATTCATAAATATTATCCAACCACTAAAACCAGCTATTCTGTAAGTAAACAACTATAATTTGGATTCTAACGTAAAACAGTATACTTTAAAATTCATGGAAAACAACAATATGTGGATTTCAGCATTAAAATGTGACTTTTGCTTAAAGAGGTTGTACATACTGATGTAGTAACCATGAGAGAAAATTAAAATAATTATCATTAGTGTTAATTTAGGGCAGATGTGGCACAAACGTTAGAGCACACGAGGAAATAAAATAAAATGTTAACATTTTTTAAATGTAGATCAAGGCTTGAAAATATGTATTTCCCTCACAAGCTCCATGCTATTGTAAAGATATAACAACATTTAAAAGGAACTTTTTCTTGAGGAAGTCAAAATGTAGTTAATTTATAATCAGTTCAGAATTTAAAGTTAGAGTTTGTTAAACGTGCCCTCTGGAACATGGCCCTAGTGTTTGTTTTGTATATTATGCAGAGTTCATATAGAAATTATAGATGGCAGCCGTGCCTACATATCAGCCTAAGTCCTAATCACCAAAGAATTTCACACAGTACCACTCCAATGAAAAATGTGTGACAATTATTTCACTGAATTATCAATAAAGATCATTAAAACAGTAAAAACTGTCATATATTATTCTGATTTTTTCTGGATTGTTAAATAATATCGAGTTTGTGGAGACAAATGATCAAACGTGAGGGCAGCTTTGGGCCTTGCCTGCTTTGAAGCTGCTTCAGCCTTTGTCTAACTTTCCTTTAGTCAACTGTAACGATTGTAACTTCAAAGTTTTTGAGTAACTGGCTGGATTTAGATACAAGTAAGTATTGTTTCTTGTTACAAACCACTGCTTCATTTACTTCTCTAAAAAACTCTTTTCTTCACTAATGTCTGCAGCTGCATTAGCAACAATTTAATAACTGCATCGATGCTGCGAACACCTTCTGTATCAGATCCTATAAACAAACATCATGCAGAACTGATTCAAGAGTCTTACCCTCAGCGGTATAAGATGAAGTCTTTAGGTTTCCATCGCAGTAAATCTTTGCTGTTCGTGAAAATTAAACGATTAAAACGAAAAGCAGCTTCTCTGTGAAAGTGAAGGTAAAGAAAAAATGTTACAGAGCATGAAGGGGAAGTCCGTGTGAACTATGGAAGTGAAGGTACTGCCTATCACAGCACAGTTTCTCTGTGAGCTTTCTCTCTGTTTTAGATTATCTGTGTTACTTAGGCCACAGGTGGCTGCTGAGTTATGTGAGTGTCTTGAGTTATGATTCGGAGTGGACGACTTAAAACCTGACTAAAGTCTCTTTAGAGCTCTTTAGGGCAACAGAGTAAACACAGAACACAGAGCTTTAAATCCAACCTGGCACCTTTCCCGTACCAGTTTTGGGACTCTTTAAGAGATGAAAACTTTCAGTGTAGATGAAGAAACGCTGAGGTCTTCTGAGAAGACAAAAGAGCTGGCAAGATTCTGGGGAAATTCCATTATCTTTTCTTTCGGTTTCACTTTGTGCTCAGTTTAAACGCAGCACAATACACAATGAACTTACTGTTCATTAACTTTTTGTAGCAAGACAGTGTATGCAAACACTTTTTGGCTGCAATATGCTGTTTGACACAACACAGCCACAAAGTTACCTCTCAAATGTCTCCTGAATGCAAAAATCCTCTCTTTCTCTCTTCAGCACATACAGGGAACAATAGTTGCTCATTGTAGGAGTCATACAGATTTTAGGTACAGACAGCAAACCTTTTACAGTGAGCAAAGTGCATTTGTGTGTCTAATAGTGTGTGTCTAAAACACAGAAGCAACAGACTCACTGATTTCAGCTGTCTTTTATATAATAACAAGTCCCTTAAACAGCTGTGACCTCAGCTGGATGGTTACAGAAATGCAATAAACTGGGGATGGTAATGGGGTTGCCTAGCAGTAGCAGCACTCTTTGTGCTGGTTTGGTGAGTTGCGTCTCCATCCCCATCCCCCTCACCCCTCAAGTGGGTTCATGTAGCAGGGTCTACCAGGCATTAGACCTCGACGCCATCAGCAGTAAGATGTGGGAAACGTTTCCCACTGGACAGCAAATTATTTGCTAAGGCAGCTATCCAGCCATCAGGTTGAGCCTTCAGGTCTTTGGAAAGTGCTGATCCCAGTGCTGCACTCTTAGCACACCATTAATGAAAATGTTTGCACCAACCTGTCTTCATAGCCCAAGAAAAACATTCCAGACAAAAAGACCAAACCAAAGCTGACAATAAACGGCTGATCCAAACAATACAATTCCACAAATAGTCCACATTAACGCTCCTTAACGGCAATTTAAACTCCAGTCTTTAAAGTTTAAACTCACAACAAGTAAATATCCTCCAGGCACAGACCTCATCGTCTAAGTGGCACCATGCTTTTGGCCACTCCATGTGATCAAAAATTACAGAATTAAAATAAATAAATTCTAAATACTTCCAGAGTCAAACATTTAAATTCACACAGAGGCACAGCTCGGCACCTGAGCTGCTGCTGTGACCAAACTAGCATCCCTAAATTTTTAAATCCTCAGTAAATAAAAAACTTAATAGAAGCTTGAAAAAACATACGCTGCAACTTGGCACACATGTGCTGGGGACACACGCACACATTCAACCATATGCGTGCACTCTCACAAACTTTACTACTACTATAGGTAGCTATGAGACCTTAGCTCTGCATTCAATACCACGCCTGATATCCTAATCAGCTTGCTATGAGACTTTGGCCTCCTCATCTTCATCTGCACCTGGATCAAAGACTTCCTCACTGACCGCCCACAGAGAGTCAAAATAGGCCCCTCACCTCTCTTCCTCCATTACACTAAACGCTGGTACAGCTCAAGACTGTGTGCTGATTCCAGTCCTCCACTCCGTCTGTGCTTACAGCTGCATACTAGTCCACCCATCCAACACCATAATTAAATTTGTTGACTGTTGTTGCGTTCATCACAGGAGGAGATGAGTCAGCATACAGGGATGAATGCTCAGTGAATAATCAGACGCTGAAGACCACAAAGATAAATGAATTGGTACGTGACACCGATCCAACCCTTCGGTGCATAAATGGTTTAGATATTTAAACCAAATATTTATGTTGCTGTTTTAGTAGTAACTCAATTCAAAACACTTAAATCTTACCTGCACTGCTTACTGTCCAGTGACCTTGTGGTATAGTGTCCCGCACTTGTATTCTACAAAACTGCACTGGGCTACTTATTAGCTCAATGCTAAGATTTTGGATGTACCCAACTTTGGATGCACTTTTTTAGCATGACTATCTTTTCAGACAGCCATGTAATGCTTTACAACATGCATTAAACCCCCAAACCAAGACGTGAGACCACTTCTGATAACAATGACCTTAACAGCTGACACTGCAGCAATAGACCCCTTCTAAAGATGGGTGTAACACACACAGACACGTACAGAGATTTCTTGATATATTAAAGAGTATTTGTTTCACTCCCACCAAAATTGAATATTTGTTAAAATGCTCACTGAAGGCTCAAACTGTAAGTCTTGAATCTGGCACCGGAGCTTCTGCTGCGTTTAGGTCTCATTGTTACGAGACATAAATCGTTCATTATCTCTTGAAGGACATTTCTCCTGTCATACACTGTGGGTAGATTATTACAGATGACCTGCCTGCCTTTTCATGCTTCCCTGATTTTATTCATAATATAATGAATGAAGGGCAGGAACATGTCTTCTCTGTAGTTGCTGTGAGGAGGTCACTCAGTGGGTCCTGATGATTGAAACTCTATGCTTCATTTAACTTAAGTGTGTAAATGCAAGTGTAGATGTGCTATGGCAAAAATGTTATGAGAGACACTTACAGACCCTGGAGTGTATAACCGCACTGCGCTTGACCAAGGACTCCCACCATTAAGATTAATCAGTTACAACTCCATACTGAGAGGCTGGAGCTGATATGGAAAAAGAGCTTGTTACTGACATTATCCATCGGACTGGAGCCCAGCTACCATAGCTACACCTTGAACAGATCACCAGCCTGTCACAGGGCTAACACATAGAGACAGGACACCATTCGCACTCAAGTTCACACCTATGTGCAGTTTAGAATTACCAGTTAACTTAACCCTACTAAATGCATGTCTTTATGTAAGAATATTTTATATAAGAACACTTTATAAGATATTATACAGATTGTTATACGATCCAAATTGGTTCCTTCATCATATACATGACCTTGGGTGATGCTACTCAAATTGGAAGGTCTTGGATATCTATTGTGGCTAAAAAGGCTAACTCCTTTGTGTAAGAACAAAACTAAAAGAAGATCTTGACATGGCATGAAAAAGGCTCACTGAAATTTTCTGAGAAGGCTCTCATCTTTCCCAGTTCATCCGTCACCAAGCAGCACTGTTAAAAATGGGAAAACTGGGAATACTGCACTTTGAGACCAGACATTTAGAGGCATGATGCGTCCTAGTTTTGGAAATGTCTTTTAATCAGGTCGCACGCTGTAGACTGACACTGTGACTACAAGCGGGGATGCTTCAGTGGACGGCTATCGGCGTTCAAAGACAGCAAGCTCAGGAAATCTCTCATCAGGGACTCAATTAGAGAAGTGCAGGGATACTAGCATTGACCCACCGTGCAGAAGTGCTGCTGCTTTGGGGGTGCATTTCCAAAGGGATGCTGAGTGAGCAAGTGAGCGATTAAGAGAGAGGCAGGCAATCTGAGAGTCTTTCTCCTGGGCAACATTTTTTTTTTAAACCACTGCTGCATCTAGATGAATGTTTATAGAAGAACAGCTGAACATTATGAGAAGGGAAACAGGCATTAGAGACTAAACACAGACTAAGAAACAGCCAAATTAAACATATTGTGTACCTATGAACACTGCACTGTTTTTCACTAAATTTTATGTTTACTTAATTGATACCAATAAATACCAGTCAGGATGGCTTTACTTTTTTTCAGAAAAAAAAAGATATTTTGCATTTTCAGTTCATGACATAATCAGGCTTTGTGATCCATCCACTGGTGTGGTATTTTGAAATACTAAATAAAGTAATAATGTGAAATATTGCTCACAATCTCATTGGTCGTGACCTTGGAGACCTGGTCCTGCTGGTTGACTCACAGATTAGGAGGGTGCGGTTGTAGCCTTCCCATCACCACCCTGCTAACATCAGCAATATGACCAATGCTATGGCATGCAGATATATTCACGTATTTTCATGGTTTCATGGTTTTCTGAGGATGTAACAGCGCACGATCATCCTTGAAGCTAAACACAATGACACCATTTGTGGGATTTATCAGCATGGACAGAGTATATATCCTACAGTTAAAATACATGTAGATATGTAGACATAGGCAAGACGGCCTGTTCAAACAAAGTTCAAACAAAGGTGATTTAATGACATGGCTGATGTTGGCTGCTCTGAGTATTTCAGAAACTGCTGATCTATTAGAATATTTCCACGCAACCATCTCCAGGGTTTACAGGGAATGCTTCAAAAAAAGAGAAAATATCCAGTGAGCAGCAGTTCTCTGAGTGAAAATGCCGTGTTAATGCCAGAGGTCGAGGAGAATGGCCAGATTGTTTCAAGCTGATAGGAAGGAAACGGTAAATCAAACAACCACTTTTTAGAACTGTTAGATTTGTATTGTTGATTGTCATTTATGCTTAGAAATATTTACTTATATATGCTTAGAGTTTTGTAATTAGTTGTAGATTGGTAGAGGTTTTGATCCTTGATAGTCTGCAAACTTTGTGTGTATTAGACAGCACTTTGGGAGCATGAGAGGTCATACCGTGTCTTATTGTTTTATGGTAGGATTAACGTAGTTGCGTCTGTTCTAGTCTAAGTGCTCTTTGTTTAGATGAACTGCAGGACTTCCTCACCGTGTTATCTAGGATGAACCATCTAGGGTGAGGGGGAGGCTACCCTCTTCCTGACCAAGGATGTTTGACCCTTTGATCAGCAGTCCACACACACACACACACACACACACACACACACACACACACACACACACACACACACACACACACACACAGGCAAGGTACTCTTTGTGTGTATGTAGACGTCATATGTTAATGAACTTATGCATATTCATGTAACCTCAATAAAAGAACAGTGGTACGGGAGAACGGACGAGAGCAACTGGGGTCAAGCGAAGGAACGGTGCCTGTCCGGTTCTCTCCCGTGCACGAGAAACATGAAGAAGCTTGCCTACTTGTGTCTTGCTTTGCAGTGTAATTATATTGCCTTTAACGTTCCAGCGGATGGGTTCAAGCTACAAACCTATCATTAATTGGTCCTTCGAGAGCCGGATCCCTGGAATCGCATTCACCGAGGGGAGGAGGGACACGCTGAAAGACTGACGTCAGCCAGGAAGTTCCTGTGGATTCGCGGTCTATCTTTCTCCTCGATGAATGGCGATCGGCGGGATTCGAAGCTGATATTACACGCTAAGCAACGCCAAGTAAGTTTGAAGAGGCCGACTCTATAACCGTGTCGTTGTGCAGTCTCCGCCATTTTGTGAGGCGTTGAGAAGTTCGCTGCTTTGTGGAGCGATAACTGGGTTTGTGTCCCGAAAAAGAGGTTTTGGTTAAATCGCCCAAGGGTCCCAAGCGTCCGGTGAGTGTCCGGTTTTGAAATCGCCCTGGGTGTGTGTCCCGAGCGTCCCTTTGTCGCGCGAGTGGGTGAGCGTCCCACAACTGGGTCAGGGTCCCGAGCGGTCCGGTGTGAGTCCGGAGTAGGCCTATTTTGTGTTGTTGTCATTGTTGTCGTCGTCGTCGTTTTTGTTGTTGTTGTTGTGTGAGTGTGTGCGGAGCAGAACACGTGGTCTGTGACACCGACTGTTGTTGTTATCATGGGTTTCTAAGCAACCAAGAGTGAGTTGGAGGGAGACAGACGTTTGTGCTGGACTTTGCTCCTGGCAGCTGACACAAAATGTTAACTCTTTAGCTTGCCCTGATCGACAACAGCCTGTGTGCCAGACCATAGACGTAATTGAGGTGGATAGTTGTTAAAAGTAATCTACATTAAGCTTGTGGTTGCTTAAATTCAGTACAATGACATGTGAGGTGAAGTGATATAGGTAAATATTTAAACTAATGAAGTGCATAGAGGCACTTGACCTGTGTGAAAGACTGTCGTCTTGTTATGAGCCATTGTTGAGATATACAGCACACCTGTGAAAACAACTAATATGCTGAACCCTGTATGAAACATCTAAAAGTACATGATAGAGAAGCTGTATTGAATATGAAAGTGTAAGACTTTGCCGCTGTGGGCAGAGCATGCAACTACTGTGTGATGTTGCGTTGCAGTTTTTTTTCTGAGCTGATGAGCAAGCTACACATTATCAGATCAAGAGCTGTCTGAGAACTACTCAAAGAGAGGGAAACAGAGCTAGGATAACTGTGATAACTGGAGTGTGCAGCGTTTCCATGAGCAGTTTTCCTGCATCTTGACTTGTGTGTAGAGTGTTCATAACATCAGCATCATGTTTTTGTTTATTTGTTTGTTGGGTTGAAAAATAGTTAAATAAACTGGTGATCATATTTACGGATCACCATGGCACATATCATCAGCCATGTGATTTATTTTTGCAGATGACAAAGTGAGTGTGAATGTGTCTGACGTCACAGTGTTTTTGTGCGCTGTGTAAAAGTAATTGCCTTTGATTGTGAGTGAGAGCGGTGATTTTGCAGGTCACCAGCTATTGTAACGAAAAAAAAGAAAAAAAAGAGTGAAAAAGAAAAATCATAGGAAAAAGGTTTTGTGTTGATCAGCCAAAAACAACTACAATTTCATTTTCTGCTTTTAAGAAAAGACTGTTCACAAAAACACACACAGAGAGAGAGATGTGTGTTGATTAAGCAGTGATGATAATAATGAAATGTCTTAGTTTGTCACTTTCAGGTGAAAAGCAGACCTGAATCAATTTTCCACATGCAGCAGTCGGAAGAAAGTTATAGTTTAACATCATTGGAAACATGCAGGCCAAGTTTCTGGCTGACTTATTTACAGCGCCATGTGTCTCTCAACCTCACAAGCAAGCAAGCTCTCACCCCTCCCTGAAGACAAGGAATGCAGCTCCAAAGCAATAACATGATAAAGAGACAGCAGCAAGTCCTGAGCAAAGAGTCCCAGCAAAGCAGCAGCAATGTGGACAAACAGCATCAGAGAAGAAGAGCAAACCCATCATCCTGACTGATCGGATGGATGGCACTGTGTTTACAACAGGCTGTGACTTCACTGTGCATGTGAAGAAAACGTTTGAGGAGAACTGAACAGTTGGAGTTTGACATTTGCCACCTGTGGAGTAAAATGGCAAGAAGAGACAGTGGAACACAGGACAAAGCTGAAGGAGAACTGCCGGCTGTTGGACTGTTGAAGTGGGAGAGGACAACAGAGTGAGAGGACAACAGAGTGAGAAGACTAGGTGAGAACACAGAGGAATTATTTAATGTGGGAAATCAAAATTTGGGTTAGCAAACCTGGGAAAAACAAAACTGACTGCTTAAGTTGGAAAATTGTGAAGGAGTCTGAAACACTGCAAAAATAGAAACATATACAAAATCACACACACAAGCACAACATGCATTAACCCTACTAACACAAACACAAGAGAGCTTATGAAGATTAGACAACATCTTAAGCGTGTGAGTCTGTTTATCATCTTGTCCAAGTCACCTCGTGTGATGCAAAAACCAGTGGACTCATAGCACATTAGTTAAGAAGTGATCAAATAATAGCAGAGAAATGTGTAGGAAAGGCAGAGAACATGCTCTGTTGGATATGCAGCTCCACAGACATGCATTAAACCTGCCTAATAACAAACACACATGCAATGAAAATTAGCTTGTTATCTTTCATCAGTGTTAAAATAGTGTCAATTTAGCAGACACTTGTTATTAAATACTGAATTTATCCAATGCAAAAAATTGACTCTCTAGGTTGCAGGACAACAATTTAAACTTTTGTGGGAAAAAAGATTCTGGTTTGACCAACCAGTGATCAGACAATAAATTTAGTTGTTAATATAGTAAATTGGGAGAAGCTTCCTGCTTGATTGAGGCAGCACATGTAATTTACTGTATGAGGGAAATTGTCTTTTAGTGATAACATTTTGAACATGCATTTCTGTTGTCCTGTCAACTTAGTGGGTTAATAGCCGATATGCAAATTATTTGATTGGTTTTTAGATTAATGAAAGGTGACTGAATTCTAGCACGAGTGAATGGGATGTGTTGTTGTGTGTTGAGTGGAGACTCTAAAACACTGAGTTTCCTGTTTTGATGTGCGAGTGAATCCTGTATTTAGATACACAACTCTGAATACGTCAGAACAAACTTCTTTTGTGAAGTGCATGACAGCATGTCACATGTTTTATGATGAAGGGAAAAAGGAAAAATTGAATAAAATAGATCTGTGGCCTAAATGAGTGAAGAGCACAGACCTGGTGATTAAACTCATAGTTATGTGGTGTGGTGTGTTGTGCAGCTGATGGTTGGTTTGGAGTGAATCTAGCTGATGATTCTTCTCCTGTTGTGAAGTTGATGAGGAGTTTGTGTCATGACTTAACAAGGCCTTTTTATTTTGATACTTTCACAGTGCACTGAAAGTTTGGTTTGATAATCTCTGTTATTTTTTATTTTTCATTTTTGAACAAGCACTGATTTTTGCTTGTGAATTTCTTTTCTTTGAGCAGATCTGCAAGTCGGGAATTAAAAGCGTTACACGTCGTCAAGACAATTGTTGCAAGTGAGTTTCTCCACATTTAAAATGGGCTCAGGAGAAAGCCACTTATTTGGGACAATTAGGAAATGAGAGTCCCCCCCAAAAAGGATTCAACGAGGAAATCCAGTCTAAATTATTTTTCTTTTTGAAATAACGTCGTTTTGCTGAGCGTGGAAACGAATGCGATGATAATTTCCACAATTAGCAAAAGAAGGAACCACTGAGTGAATGAGTAAGAATTTTAAAATAACTGACTGACTGAACATGATTGTGTGAAGTTAACCCCCACCTGACAAAGGTGCAGATGAACCCATGTGTTTCCTTTTACAGGAGCAGAAAGATGACAGCAACACTCTAGGTTGCATGATGATTTAACCTTTTAAATGCCATTTTCTGTGTCTGTGCATTTATCAGGTGTGTTATTCATAGGCTTGTGTTGCTCACAGAGATAACTGTGACAAAGTATGCATACGCCTGCGCAAGCGCTAATATTTGCATTTTTTTTTCTTACAGCATGCCAGTTCTTCATGTGAATTGATGATGCGATTTATACCAGGACAACTGGTTGATGTTTTTTCCTACTACAGGATTTCTGGGTTTATGTGTGAGGACAACTGTGTTTACAGGTTATGAGTGGTGATGCTGTTGCATTGTGTTGATGGGAAAATGTGAAGGTTACTTTGATAATGTGAATAACATGTGTGAAATTTCCTGTGTTGAGAACTGGTGTTACTTCTTTCCACAGCTATAGATGGCTAACTTTATGGTCTTTTTATGGCACCTCTGGAACCTGTCGACCTGCGTCTGACCACCAATGGTCACTGTGTTGCTAATGTTTGTTTTTCTATGACTGCGTGTAGAGGATTCGGCAGAAGCGGACAAGTGACATGAGAAGAACAAATAAGAGATACAGTGTTTCTGGGATAGTTTGATATGGGCTCATTAGCTGGCCACTTTTGAGCCCATAGTAATATATAAGTGGAGTGACTTTGCTTAAGAGCAGTCACCGATTACATTAATGTTGCCTGAGTACATGGGATGATCCATGTCTGAGGCGACTTATGAAAATAATTGTAGTTTACTGATTTGAGAAAACCTGCACATGACACTTGTCTTGCTGATGTTGAATGCTTATTGTTCTTATGATACAATTGTTTACAGGTATGAAGTTTGATTTTACTTCCAGATTTTGCTTTCCAGGCCATGATGGTGTGTATGCAGGCTCCTGGGAGAGCCAGGTGTTAAGCATACTTAATATGCAAAACACACTAACATTTTTATTGCAGGATTATAGGTCCAGGGTGGTGCTGCTCCAGGGGAGGAGATGCCCTGATGTTGCCTGGGATATGATCTAGCTAATCTTTTTCTTTAAGACAGGAATCCAGGTTTGGTGTGTTGGCGCATGGGTGTGTCCATGCGTCAAGAGGTGGGGTCCAAGGAGTAACATTAAGCAATGTTTACTATTATTGTTGCAGTGATTTGTGTGATTAGCCGTTTTATTTACAAATATTAAACCTATGCAAGTGGTGCACCCATGTTCAGATGAGGCTTTGATGGCCTATAAGTGAAGTTCACTGAACTAAAGAATGTGGTTTGATGATTGTTGACATACTCTCCAAATAGTTTGTCTTCCTAGCAAGGAAATACAGGTGCAGCAGTAATCTCCTGAGAAATCTTCAGAGGCCCAGTGAGAAGCGCATAGCTGACAGGACCAGGCAGTGGTTGAGGTCAAAGGTCAAGCTGGTTGGGGCCCATCATGAGATCAGACCTTGGAGCCACAGCAAGGACCATTTTAACTGCCTGCAAAATAGCGAGAGACCCTCCTGGATTTATCAGAGCCACTGCAAGAGGTCGAGGTCCCAGGAAACCCCGGCACCCTCAAGACAGCACAATAGAGAAATCTCACACTTGGTTGTTTCAGTGGTGAGGGGGGAGTGCTGATTGAGCCCCCGTAGGGTAAGCTCGCACTTCAACCTCCAGCCTCTGATCAACTGTAGGGCAACCAAGTGCGAGGCGTGACGGACCGGTGTGCGACCAGGACCCTCTTGGTTACCTTGACTACGACGCTCATCCTTATAGGACCCCAGCTGGTGCCGGAAACAGCTGAACCAGGAGGAAGGCAGAGGAGATGGACACATGACAACTCTCACCTAAGAGAGACAGATCCAGCAGGCCCAAAATCAGGACTATGCATGACGAGAAGGAGTGCCTGAGAGGATCGTCCACAGGATGGGAGCTGAGGCCAGGAGAGAGGCTTCAGGAGGATCAGAGATCATCTTCAGCACAGCAGACATCACACAGAGAGCTGTGCTACTGAGCTTCCAGGAGATCAAGAGGAGACTTCCCACAGCAAGATGTTAAATAAAATGAAACATTCAATATTGACGCTGAGAAAGACAATTAAGGTGTACGACGTGCTCTGCCTTAAATCTTCAGCAGCGTTGGGATATGAAAACTCGAGGGATGAGGGGAGCATGCCAAGCTCCATCGACAGCGCAGAAGGAGTTCGAGGATGACATCATGATTCTGTGAAAAGCACAGGAACCAGAAGCTATGGTGGTGATGACAGCAGTTTCCTATGAACATCACCTAACGCTGTGCCACTGTACTGTGCATACGATGACACTCTGAAGGCTGCTGGGATCATAACAGCAGTAAGATGACGGAACCCAGCACCCTTTCCACAGAGGGGTTTTTCTGCAGAGCGTGGACAATTAAGGAGTCATAAATATCCCCCTCACAAGACGAAGGTCTGAAGTCAGGTGATGGGGGCTGGTAAGAGGCCATAAAACTAGAGTGCTGAGAAGTCTGCAGCTTGGAAATAGCTGAGACCCATGTTGACGAACAACAAAACCAACTGGTATGTTTGAATGTTTATTCTACATACATTTGGACTCTGGTCCTATGGACAGTGATGGAAACAACTGGAAGAGACATTCATGACGCCCTGCAGAGCTTAAACCACTCTGCAGAGAGACATGTGATGTGCACACCCGGAGGAAGCACCACCAAGCTGAGATGTTTTTGAAAATGTTATCTTCTTATTTTCACTATTAAATTAACAATTTCTTTGAGATGAGATCAATGAGGAATGGGATAACTGCTAATACATTTGTTGAACTGTGTACCTTTTCAGTAATTTAGGGTGATTTGACGTATGC
Organism: Aulonocara sp. 'chitande type north' Nkhata Bay; assembly: GCF_057382095.1. NCBI lineage: Eukaryota > Metazoa > Chordata > Actinopteri > Cichliformes > Cichlidae > Aulonocara > Aulonocara sp. 'chitande type north' Nkhata Bay. The sequence goes on along the minus strand of NC_141359.1, from coordinate 26,815,042 downwards.
TGAGTATAAAAATGTTTGCATTGAAACTGTCAGACATGAGGTATTCATACCTGGGAACTTTTCAAGCATAAAGGTCAAAAAGGGGGGAAATGTTAGATTTGTATTGTTGATTGTCATTTATGCTTAGAAATATTTACTTATATATGCTTAGAGTTTTGTAATTAGTTGTAGATTGGTAGAGGTTTTGATCCTTGATAGTCTGCAAACTTTGTGTGTATTAGACAGCACTTTGGGAGCATGAGAGGTCATACCGTGTCTTATTGTTTTATGGTAGGATTAACGTAGTTGCGTCTGTTCTAGTCTAAGTGCTCTTTGTTTAGATGAACTGCAGGACTTCCTCACCGTGTTATCTAGGATGAACCATCTAGGGTGAGGGGGAGGCTACCCTCTTCCTGACCAAGGATGTTTGACCCTTTGATCAGCAGTCCACACACACACACACACACACACACACACACACACACACACACACACACACACACACACACACACACACACACACACAGGCAAGGTACTCTTTGTGTGTATGTAGACGTCATATGTTAATGAACTTATGCATATTCATGTAACCTCAATAAAAGAACAGTGGTACGGGAGAACGGACGAGAGCAACTGGGGTCAAGCGAAGGAACGGTGCCTGTCCGGTTCTCTCCCGTGCACGAGAAACATGAAGAAGCTTGCCTACTTGTGTCTTGCTTTGCAGTGTAATTATATTGCCTTTAACGTTCCAGCGGATGGGTTCAAGCTACAAACCTATCAAGAACCAAAGCATAGAAGATTTTAAAAACGTTACCTGGTCCGATGAGTTTTGATTTCTGCTGCAACATTCTGTTGGTACGGTCAGAATTTGTCATAAAACAACATAAAAGCATGAATCCATCCTGCCTTGTATCAGCTGTTTAGACAGGTGGTGTAATGGTGTAGGAGATGTTTTCTTGGCACACTTTGGACTCCTTAGCACAGCCTACCAGAGTATTGTTGCTGACCAAGAGCACCAGACAAATCTGTCAATATAGGCCATGTGGCTGTATGCCACAAAGAATTAAGACAGTTATGAAAACGAAAGGGCTTCATCCCAGTACCAGCAAGGTGCACCTAATGTCTGGTGAGTGTAAATTTCCATCTTACCTGTGTACCTCTCCCTGTTAGCTGCATTTCCAAAGACTTCTTTTAAATGTCCTCCTTGACCATCAAATCATTTTCAGAAAGTTAAAACCTCGGAAACACTTTAATTGAAGGACATGATTAAAATGACTTTTCTTTTAACTTAAAAGACAACAGTGGTTTTTGGTGTGGATATTATGTGTGCTGTATATGTGCTTTTTAACTTCATTTAAGCTTCAAGTTATCAAACTTCCCGTGGTTAAGTGTTGAGCTTGAATAAATTATGCCTTTAATATTTTAAAAATCCCAGCAATGCCATTCAGAGACTGCAAAGTCTACTATATTAAAGCTATGGATATGTCATTTAACTCTTAAAGTCTAGTGAGATTCTATAAGGAGAAAGCAGTTGTTCTGTGGAAGGGATTACATCCTGAGTCATCAGCACTAGTGAGTTCAGAAACTGTGTAGCGTGATCACAACACGTGTTACAGCCGACAGCGCTGATTGCGTCACACACGTCAATGCTGAAGGTTCAAATCTCTGCCCATAAATCATATTTTGCCACTTTGGTAAAAACATCACACTGGATGTTCAGTAAAAGGCTCAACAAGTCGTCAGAAGCAGTCTGCCCATTAGCCGCCGAGAGGGGAACGCATGTCACTGCTAATCTTTCCTATTGCAAGATGATGATTTCTGACAAGTAAAGTACAGAACGGCTTTCATCTTTTCAATTGGTTCCACTCTTGTAAAAGTCTATTTAAACATAATGGAAGATTGAAGATAAAGCAATAATCTTTTTATGTGTGTGTGTGTTTTTAACATAGTTAAAGTGCATGGCCCTGGAGTAGTATTTCTGACATTTCACAGTAACTATCCTCGGTGTGACTCTCAGCTCTTGGTTTCCTGTTTGGAGTTTCTTCCTTTGTGTGCAAGTGTGCTCTGAACTATAACTATAAATTGACTATATGTCTGAGGTTTTTTTTCTGAAAATCTCTCAGCAAATGCCTTATCAGCCTCCACCAGCCTCTAAATCTGAACACGAATAAGCCGACGGAGGACAGGTGTAAAGCGTATCATTGCATTGAAAAACAAGAAGAATGTGTCTAGAACTGTGAAAGCTGCTCTCCTGCAATTTGTTGCTGACCGCTGCTGCTTCTAGGGCTTCCCAATAATACCCATCATTTCATCTCACCTGACAAAAAGAAAAACCCAGCTATTCAAAATGCTTCTTTTCATTTTCAGGATCAGAAGAAGTTGCAGTGAATGCAGGGCTTTCTTCCCGAGTGATTCAGACTTCAGACAACTCGCATGAATAGCACATTAGCTGTATGCAATTTATTCAGTTTCAAAAGGTTCATAGGACGCCGAACCTTTGCAAGTGCACCAGAATATGTTTTTAAACACCTACAGTCTGCAAAAATAGTTCTGGGTCAGTGTTCTGGAAATGAACATCATCACCAACCAGAAGAACGGCAGCCCTGCTGATATTTCGCACCTTCAAGTCTCCTCAAATAGCACAAGTACTGGGGGCTTTCAAATTGGATTGAAAATCTGATAGATGCAGCATAATTGAGTTTTTCACGATTTCAGCAGTTCAGCCTTAGTTTCAGTTTGGACTCATTTGTAGCATACAAATAGCAAAATGCAATTATGTGTACTGGGAAAGCAGTGTGCAGGGTATACAGGGACTATTGAAACCCGAGAACCATAATGGAAAAGGGGCTTGAAGCAACCTCGCAAGTGTTTTGCATGTTTAAGGAGATGCACTTAAGAGCAGAGATATTTATACTGAAAACAATCCATTAAAAGTAAGTGAGATGACCCCGAAGCAAATATATGAAATGAATTTAAATATGCAGCACCATTTTATATCTAAAGAATATTTTTTTTAAATCCTATGCATCTGGTTGTTTTTTTCCCCTTGTGTCATATCAAAGCTAGGTCTGCGCATCTGTGAATTCAAAGAGACAAGGTGTGAAGAGAACGGAGACGAGCAGAATCACGGTGAACTCTGTGCAACCTCCCAGCTCCTTGCAAGTGGTTTCTATACAGCCGCTCCCACCCATTGATATCAGCGCTTCACGGCTTAAATAATTCAGCAGAAAATCACGACGCTACCTGATTCTCTGCATATACTGTACTCCTGTATTTAATTACGAGGAGGGGATGGTGAAACAGCAGATCCAGCACAGTAGAGGTTAATTGATAAAAATACGAAAGGCTAAAGAGGAAGCAGAAAGTTGAGTTTGTGAAGATGCAAATATCAAAGCAAACAGGGATATATATTGATATGGCAGGTTTAAATTATGGCACTGATTCCCTGCAAAGACTTGCAAGAACAGAGTGCTTGACATTAAGCACCAGCATCATTTAAATATCTTTTCGATTTGATGCGCTTTAAAGCTAATGGCGTGATTTAATGTAAATCATGTTGGAAAATGCTGAAAGGCACCAGAGGCAGAGCTCCTGAGAAATGCTTCACACTATGATCTGCTTTCGGGTTTTGCTTCTAATGGATAAAATTAGCATCCATTTTTAAAAAATTGTTGTTTTCATCCAAATCAGAAATTGTGCAATAAAGCACAGCGTCTTCACTGTGTAGTATCTCGTGGTCTTGTGTCTTTCCTTCCCAACCTCCATCACCCCCTGCTATGAAGATGTTTTTAACAGTGTTTCTCCCCTCCTACAACATGATTTAGCATTGCCCCCTGAGATAAAAACCTGATCTTTCATGGACATGAAACAAGACCTGGAAAGAAATATCAAAGAGCACATCAGAATCCGAGAGCCAGGAGACGGAGGAAATTACCGGCTTTGTGAGCCGAATGTGAGCCTGAATGTGGGCCTAATGGACTGTAAGTGACACCACTGCTTTGTAGCAGAAACGCGTTTCTGTGAATACAGACACTGGCTGAAGCAATTAAACAAACTAGCTGGTGACTTCCTTTAAAAGAGATTTCTTCTATTGTTCAGCCACATGCCCCCATTTTATGCATCCTGGCAAACTATGCTGCAAAAAATAGCCTTCCTGCAATCAACAAAAATCACATTGAAAGTGACAGACGAAATGCCCATCAAAGACATTACTAAGAAAAAAAGCTGTTTTTGTTTTCTTAAAAAAAAAAGCCCCAAAATCCATCAAGCCTTCTTTGATGTAGTGGGGGGGAAAACCCTGAAAAAATGTTTACAAATGGTTTTAGGCAACTTGTTTACTGCACTACATCTTGCCTGTGATTTACATCAGGCCACATAGCGATGTGCACATCACACCTACTGTAATATTACTGTAATATTCTCTCTGATCACACAACATGGACGAAGAAGTCTAAATTCAACACTAGCATCTCTCTGTAGTGTTACAAACATGACGGTTTATGACATAAGTAGGTTAGACCTGCATATGAGATTTAGAAATGTGATTCCCTCACTTTTATGACTGTTGCAGATCACGCAGAATACATATGATATTCTTAAAACACTGACTAAGCTGCTGCGCGGCATGTTATGAAGTCTCAGTCTATGTGTTGTTCCTAAACAGACTATAGATCAAAACTTTTGCTTTTCTAAATTGGTTAAATGTGATCTTAGTGTGATGTATGGAAGAAAAGGACACCATGGAGTGATGTACCGATTCCTTTTGAACTACTCCATATCTGAATTTGAGTACTTTAAGATTTGGATGCAGATCTAAACATTCAAAATATTTTCTTTGGTTAAATAAAATCTAAATTCAATCTGCAGTCACAGTAGGGAAACCAGTGTAGGAGCCTTTGAAAAGCTTGCTTCAAAGATGAGGACCAGGTCTGTGGCTGCTCACAGACAGTTGCATCTTTGGAGCAACCAGACAGTGAAATAAAAGTGATGAAATGGCAAGAAGACAGAGTCAGTGTGCAAAGGTTGGTAATTACATGCATACTCTTTGTGATAATACAGCAACTAACTGTGACAAATCAGTGAAAATCATAAAATGTGGTGTTGGTTTAATTTACAGATCGAGCAAGTGACCATGTCCTGCAAGGCTATCCTGAGGTCCTTTGCTGCACGTCTTCCTCTACTCTCGCTCCTTGCTTCACTGTACTATCTAGTAAAGGAAAAAATCACACTCAAAACAACAAAAAAGTAAAATTACAAATCTGTTGTTGTCTACAAAGAAAATCACATTAACTACTTATATTCAGAGCCCTGCCAGAATCTCACAGATCTGAAACTAAGAAATTCCTCTACAAATAGTCAGATAATTGCAAATGCAGTTGGTCCGAGCTGAACTGCAATTGTTTGGAGACAAGTTGCCACAAGTGTCCACCAGGAAACCTGTGCAATCACCCACATTTAGCCTGGTGGACAACTGTGCACAGAGTTTGAGGGTGTTGCACGCTTAACCTCTGGTTTCCACAACTGGTTGCAATAGGTCACTGAATGTGAATGGCATTCACTGGGCAACCACCTCATCACAAGGTAGGTTGGTGTCCTATTTTGACTCATGAGCAATACAGACCTACATGTGGAAGATGATTGCAGAGTGTACAGCATACTCAAAAACCCACCCACTGTGAACACACTACCCGTTAACTTTCTTTTTCTTTTGGTTGCTGCTGTTTTGGAGATGCTTGACAGGTTGCCAATAAGAAATTATAGCTGCTGTTACGAAAAAAGTATAAAAACCACAGTACGTGGTTTCCCTACAGATTAACAATTCAAGCACATATTTTTGAACGTATCTGTCAAAATAACCATTTTCCAACCGATTCTGCAAATCAAACAACTTTGACTTTTATTCAATCAATGTAAGGACATCAGAGATGCATTTTCAAACAAACAAGATTGTGTTGATATTAATCCAGTGCAGTTAAGACAGGATCTTTTCTTCAGCTGTCAGCTGGTTCAAAAATCTCTCCCCTTCGTGTGAGATAAGGCCTCAACTGACTCTTCAGACTGTAGTAACCCTCATGACCAGCTCTCTTGTGCTATTGCTGGGTTGGCTGCGGGCCTCCGGCTGCCTCAGGTGGCTGAGCAGGTGGAGGATGTTGTATGGACAGTGTTGGTCTGGCACTGCGCTGCCGCTGTTGGGGTCCACGTGTGTTCCCACTCCTCCGGCGGCCGTCACCACGGTCGTGGAGGTGGAGCCGGCGGCAGTGGAGGCCACCACCATCAGCGAGGAGGTGGAGGTGGATACTCCTATCCCAGTCTGGTAGCCCTGGGTGGGCTGAGATAGAGTCCTGTCTACAGTAGTGTCCTTCAGGTCGTCGCTGTCCATCGATTTATCATAGTTCAGAACCTTCCACTGCTGGTTCACGGCCTGCCAGCGGTGGAAGATGCGAAACACAGAAGGTCCCTCGTGGACAATTAGTGCTGTGGAGATCAGAGCACCAGTTAGACAATGTCACAGTCGGGCTGCAGTCTTGAGATACACTACATCCCAGAACACTGGTAGACACACTGTGGTAAAGCGTGAAGAAAGTATTAGCTTTGGCAGTAACAGAACAAAACAACTCATCTTTAAAGTACTGCGCCACAAACCAGACATCAAATCTTTATTTCTTAGAAAAAGCAGGGACTGGATTTGGATTTAGGTTAAAAAAAAATAATGCATCCGTTCTGCAGCCTCGTTCGATAGCAGCTTATCTCAGATTCAAAATTGCTTATTGATTCATGTTCACTGAACTCAGCATCTGGAAAATTGAAATCCATCTGTAGCAAAGTTGTTTGGACCCCAATATTTTACTGCATGTTTTCCATTTTAAAGGCATGTAAAGGGAAATTCATCATGTATGGATCAGTCCACATTTAGCACTTATAACCATGTTTTTTAACACTACAATATAGTTTGCATCATGGAACATTACATGCAAAGTCCTTTTTTAGTGTTCAAGGTATTTGTTAACAACTTAAACATGATGATTTTATATAACTAATTCTAGTAACAAAATAATACATATTTTAAATAAAATATATCTAAATAGGAGGTATTGTAATAATTAAAAATACTGTGCACTCAAACACTTGAATGCTTTTAAATCTCCTTGTAACGGCATTAAATGCATTTTAATGGCATTACTTGCTTAAATGCTGCTTATAAAAAGGAGAAAGTAGGAGATTATTAAGTGTTACCACTACATATTGATCTTCAAGGAGTCTGCTAGTTGCTCGCCAACTACTTTATTACAGCAGTAATGTAATATTGCTGTTTAACAAGCCAATGACTACAGTTGCAGCAGCTGGAGTTTACTTATAAAATCCTGCCAGCTTTCCTCAACTCTGCTCCTCTCCCTCTCTAACTTTGTGGATAAGTGAAAGTCAGGTCTTTGCTCTTTAACATCCACCAGGTGACAAGTTAATCTCTGTAAAGTGCACCGTTAATGACTCCACAGTCAATCCTTCACAGCACCAAACCGGAGACAATCAATCACCTCTTCCTTACACCCTGCTGTCTACTGCAGTGGCACTTAGAGTCTCCTTAATGCGAGATGCCATCACACAGTTGTCCAAAACATGTGGGCCTCTGAGCGCCACAGGAGGACAGCAGGCTTAAATGCTATACATTTCAATCTGGACGCCCACGCACCAATGCAGGGAACTGTTAGAAATCCTTTGGTGCACCTATCTTTATATATATATATGTATAAAGAAGAACAAAATCCCTCTTGTGTTATGACAGCACATAATGGTCTTTAACGTTTGGCTGAATTTGGCTCCGTAGCTTTTTATTATAGACTGAAATGCATTTTAATGTATGCAGTGAAAGCCACTTTAGCTGAATTTTGAACATTCAGCGTTCATGTTTAATTTATGATGTGAGCTTTGGTGCAGCATCTCAGCCTTGTGAATATAGAAACAGCGATAAAGACAACAACAAATAATCGTAGAGCTTGACCAAACAATGCAATCAAATATTGATATGAAGCAGCTGACTTTGTGGTATGGATTAATTGCACTGAAACTGCCCGTGGAATTTACAGTTATTTGTAGGCAGCTGTTATGTATAATTACCCACTCTCCTGAGCACTTTTGACATTTACTTTTGCCTGTTGAATGCTCATGAATTAATGTGACCAGAGTGAAAAACACTCAATATAATTTTCAGTAGTAAAATGCTCAAACCCATTCAAAGAAGACGTAGAAATATTACATTCAGTTTGAAAAGTGATAAATCGCAACTGCTTAGCGCCTCACCGATGCAGACGACATCCATGAAGCCATACATGCCGTAGCAGATCTGGAAAAGCAGATCTTGACGCTGCCAGCGGGCTGACGGGCTAAAAGACGACCACACCAGCCAAGAGATGCTGGCCATCAGGAAGAGGGAGCCCAAGATAGCTGCTGCTATCTGCACCTTCTCTATCACTGTCAGAGAGATAGCCTGCCACTGCAAGAAGCAGAAGAAGTAGAAGGATTAGCGGTAGAGCTTAGGAGAAAATTGAGAAGCTAATCATAAACCAATTAATGTAAACATTCAGATTATAAGTTAATCGGGCTGAACTCAACAAAAAGACGAAGTCACACATCGCTCTCACCCTCGAAAACAGAAATCTGTGGCCTCTCATAACCCCATCAAATCATAGAAAAAGAAACTGCTTCTGCAATCCTTCTGTTCTAAACATCAGAGGGGAAAGGCCTGTTTAATTCAGATGCTTTCATTTTTTTCCACCCTGAATTTCTCAGTTTAGATTCTCCTTCTTTGGGTTGCTCTCTTTAGAGGTAGCCACAGTGGATCATCTGTCTCTATCACACCCTATCCCTAGCATCTTCTTCTGTCACACCAGTCCCCCCTGCATGTCCTCCCTCTTTTCCTCCTGCTTGGCAGCTCCATATTTAACATCCTTTGTCCACCCCAAACATCCTCTGAACATGACTGCCTTCCTTCCTCATTTCTCCCTCCCCAACCTCCTGCAACAATGGCACAGTTTCCACCTGCACCCTGCTGTTCAACAGCACCGGTGGCGGTCGTTAACCTGGATCTCAACCAATCTTATTGAAGAGCTGCATGTCTGATTTGGCAAAGATGCCCTTCCTGATGCAACCCTCCCCAACCCTTTATCTAGCCTTGGGACTGGTACTAGAAATATACTGGCTGGTCATCAGAGACCAGCTGGAGCTGCGGTTAATGCGTGTTTTCTTAATAAAAAACAAAACAAAACAAACAAAATATGACATGAAAACAAGTAACTCCATATAAGTGGTGTCATGCTCCTAATTACATAACAAAGGTTCTATGATTTGAGATTTTGCAGTGTTCAGTTAGACACAGTGATATTTCTGAATTGGTGAACTTAACACCCACAGCTCACCTGTAGGGGGTTCTTGGTGCTGATGGCAATGACCTGATATTTGTAGTAGCAGAGTTCACAGGCCCAGGAGCCTCTCTCACTGATCCATTTGATGAGGCAGGGCTGGTGAGTGCAGCGCACTGACCCGCTGCACCGGCATGGGCTCAGGAGCTCCCCCTGCAGGAAACAGGCAGAATAAGTTAGTCCCTGCTAACCATGACAAGAGCTTCTCATAATTCAGCCAAAGTAAATGCATAAATGTTCTGCTCTGGTTTGAATATAACTTGATTTAATGGGCTGGTTAACATTGTTTAGATGACCATTTTATGGCCTTATACTACCTTCGTTGAGTACACTCTAAGAAGTGATTTATGATTCAGAAAAAATACCCTTTCTCTCCATCTTATTTACCTCTTGACGTAACCCCTTTACATACAATAATAAGTGCGTTACACTGTGTTTATATTTCTTGCACTTCTTTGTGTTGGCTTATTGATTTTCTGAGCGCTCTTTGTGCACTGCTAGGCACACACACACGCAGAACACTTTGCATGCCTGTTACAGCAGAACAACAGATCAGGTGTGAAATGAAAGCTTTGCCTTACACCTAGTTGACAGGCAAAATGCTTGATTACTAGTACCGCTGAAAGTGGAGGATTAGTCACCGAAGCACCTGTGAAAGAGCAAACCCTAACAAAGCTGCAGCATACAGCACAAAGGGAGCAGACAAACCACAGCTCTTGACATCAGTAGAGCTGCTATAGACATTAACTATTTTATACTTACAGAAATGCAAAAGAAGCTCAAAATACTCGTTCTGGTCGACCTACATTTCTCTACAATTCACATAACAGTTCAGAGCTAGATCCAGTATCTGGTCTAGTTATCAGAGGATGGTTTCTTGACATCCTGTCCATCATAAAGTGACATTTTTGAAGGCACTGTTAGTCACTGAGGTTGTTAAAGGGCATTTCAAATCCCTTCTGTCAGCACGATGACAGCCACATACTGTATGATTAATGTGACCGGACAGCCGAATAAATGTTTGTGTTGCGGGTTTATTAAACTCTAGGTGGCACTGAACTATATCTTAAAGAGGTGGCTCTTATATCCTTTTTTAAAAATGACCTTCACTTTACCACCTTAAAGCAGCTGAAGTAAAGGTCTGCCTTCGCTCCCTGAACGGCTGCTCGGTGGTCAGACGTGTGAACCACATGAAAACATCACTGGTGTCAGGTGAGGGAGCAGAGATCAAGCTGCCTTATTTTTAGCCGTTTCCATCATGTTTTCAATCCAGCTGGATGTGACAAGATTTCAGAAAACCAAAGCATTTACTTTTTTTTTTTCTTCCCCTCTCTCTGTCATATAGAAGGCTCGTAAATACTTAAAATGCAGCGAAACCATGAAGTTCACTAAATTTGACACCTCTCAGGGTTTTTTTTTTCCATTTTGTACCAAGATGTGCTCAGCTATATTCTTCACTAGACATTCCTCTTAAGCCGTATTTAGCCTGAGGAACAGATGAGTTTTCTAATCTCTCACCCCAGGCTCTGAGCTCATTAAAATATATTACTAATCTTGTCATATTGGATATTGATGATGACCCATAAGATGTAGGCATGCCACCTTTTTAAGGTTCTGACCTGCACTTAAGAAACTTGGCTCTATAAAATTCATAGCAAGACCTTCTTGTACAGATATTTTAATCTTAATGAGAATGAACAAAGAGCCTGTAGTGAATGAACAAAAAGAAATTAGCCGGCTGTCTGCTGAAAGAAATCCCCAACACCCCTCCCCTTCCTTACTCTCTGAACTGAGCCACTGCATTTCTAAGGTATTTTTAATTCAGTATTTTCTCTCCATGTCTACCCTGAGTGCAAAAATTGTACGAAGCAGTGAACAGAGTAAAAAATGCAGCAAGTTTCCAAATGATTTCTCCACGTTGTTATTTAGCTGACACCTCTGACAGACGGAGCAGCACCCTGGTTGAAGAGAAGAGAGGAAAAAGCAGGGAGTTAGGGGAGAAAAGGCCCATCTACAGATGGCCAGGGTGGGAGTGTATTGGCAGGAGGACCAGAACACTTCTGTCGTGTCCAGAGGGACTCGGGCCACTCACTGTGACTGGCCTGATGGCAGCCAAGAGCCAAAACCTAGATCACTCCAATACAACCGAGGCTGGAGGGAGCGCAAGAGAGACCGATAACAAACGTGGCACCAAAGCCCACGCATGGAGAAAGTGATAACTAAATGTCCTTTTGTTGATCAAACAGCAATAATCAGTGAAAAGAAGCCCAACACAATGGAGCAACATATTAAAAAGATATGGCTGTGTTATTTCACATCCCTGTGCTGCATTTTCCCAAAACACCTCCCTACAAGTCATTTTCTCCTTAGAAAATTGGATTCCCTCGCAATGTATATAATGGCATAAAAATAAATTAGAGGTGGCTATTCACATTTTCTTAAGGGTCTCGAATCAATGCAAGTGAACTCCATTAACTCTGAGCAAGGAAAAGCTGTGCTATGATAATCTGGCTCGCACAGAAGCAGAATGAAGGAGGATTTGTACAATGATGCCCAATAACAATCAGTCCGCGGGCTTTTCTTCTTTAAGAACCTGCAAAACTGCCGGGAAAAATTTTCATCTATAAACGTAACCATATTAAACCAATTACAAGGAAAATAAGAGCAATAAGTGAAAAATGAGGCAGAAGGCCAATAATATTTAAGTTCATTTAGTTATGATGACTGATCGTAAAATATATGCAGAGGGATGTTCCACTGAGTGCTGATTTTATGGGAACCATCGGGCCTACAGTGGCGGTTAATGACTCTTTAAAAGGTAATTGAATAAAAAGAGAAACTAGGGTTTCTAATTTATGTTCATGAATTTACAGCCTCTGAAAACAGACTTTAGCAATGCCAAAAAAATAAATGAATAAATAAAATCTAACATTTTGGCAACTTGTTTATATCCCATTTCCAACGAACGGGCAAGCAACATATGATGGAACAGAGCAAACTTCAGCACTGTGGGGTCATACAGAAAGAATGATGCTGACGTGACCCCTGGAGGCTTCTTGTTGTGCCTCAGACACAACACACTCTGCAAGTGCATTATCTGTGCTCAGGAGAAAAAGCAAACACATATTTCTACCCAAGCAACAGGCACCCGCACAGTTTCAACATCCAACTGACGTGAAGACAACAGTAGGAGGATTGCCTCAAAGAGCACTTCGGTAACCTTCGTACGTGGAAAATATTCCACAATTTTTCCTTTGCATTACTTAAAAAAAACAATAAACTTCTTTTTTGAAGTATGTGCATAACACGAATGTATCGTGGGAAAATCTATGACCTGAAAACTGCACATTCTTTGAGTGACGAGGTCGAGATTAAGTCTGAAAGCAGGAGCCTGAATAAAGCAAGCTACCGAGAGCGCTCTGTAAAGCTTCTCAGTGACCTTTAGCTAAAAGGAAGCAATAGTGGGTTGAAATACAGTATGTATGTCTCAAGTTAGCTGTTTAGAAAAAAAGAAGAAGAAAAAGATGAATAACCCGAGGTGCAGAGGTGAAAGACATGAATTCATGCAGTTTCATCTGATATTGGCTTCGTTTTTCATTATATTGTTCGCAGTATGTGTCTTACAGAGTGGATTATATTTTCCAGTCAATTCTGATAAAATAGGCTGATATATAAATTTATATGTCAGCTGAAAGAGTTATTCTTTGGTTCTTCCTTACCAAACTGGCCATAAAATTCAAGAGAGGAAAAACAACTCTACAAAACAGTCCACAGTCTGTAAATTGTGCTATCGAGACTATGTGTTCAGTGTTTCTTGTTACTGCAGAGAGGAGGTAATATCAGAGAGATTTTTTTTAAAAGGCATTGTCTCATGGCATACCTTAAAAGTTACCATTACAATCACCAGTACCTCTTAAAATCCACATTTTTGGAAATTCCCTATAGAACTCCCTGAATTTAAAAGGAAAATGTGAAATCCTTAAAACCAGAAGTACTTCTGGTTGTGAATCTCACCTCAAGGAAAACGGCACTTATAACTCTGACAGGTATCCGATTACATGGACTTATTACATTGTTTGGTGTCATATTAAATCACAGTGCAATCATTTTTCAATGGCTGCCTCTCCTAGGCACTCAAGACTCTTTTCTAGTGGGATGCTTGAGGAAAGCGATGTCTTTCACTCCCTTCTTTACTCTGTCTTGCCTATCTCAGCCTTGGGGATGGAAGTGTTTTGGAGGTGGGTTGTCAGATCAGATACTGGCTGCTTTGGTCTATGTGACATCCTGAAGGCTAAGGAAGAATAGAGGATAACTAATGTCCCCACTGCCTGTATCACAGAGCGATACACAGAAAGTCCACTCATCCCTCTTTTTTTAAATGGAGCCTCATTCTCCTTGTACCCATTTACACCTCAGCAGATCCATATCTGGACTTCACCCAAGCCAACAACTCAGACAACAAGAAGAGGAAAGCTGGCAAAAGATAAAAACTTGCATAATGATAAGACAGCATGAAATCAAGTGCTATTGACTTGCTGCAATGTCTCAAGGAAGAATTAATGAGATGTGTTGGAGGAGGCCATGGGAAATACTGCAAATTTTCAAGGCAGTGTTTTGTATGCAGTGCAGCATGTGCTGACTATCCATGGAGTTTGGGGAGAAAAAAAAAAAAAAAAAACCAAGGATGAAGCCTTGTCTTCCAATCTCATAACTAGACCCCATGTCAGTAATAATTACAAAGTCTGAGCTCAGAGGTGGAATGATGCACAAAATTGCTCTTGGAGTAATTAGTTGATGAAATACAGAAAGATCATAGGCTATACACTGTGCAATGACCATGAAATGATGCAGTAAATCTTCCGCTTAAAGGAAAAGCAACTGTGAGTGCAGACTGTCGGATAAAAAAATGATGTTCTACACCTCGGTTATCTTGCTTCTTGATTTTTTTTTTCTAACCTCTCTACCTCCACTACCAACAGGCGAGGTGTGACGTATTTGTCAACGTGCTCTCAAAAGCTCTGTCAAACAGTGTAACTAATGTGCCTGCAAATTGCTAAGTGTCTGCCTCTCTGATATAATTTAATGTTATTTCTTCGTGGCCATCTTTTCACATTTTCCTCTTCTGATTGATGTACTGTGACATTATCATCAATATGGCCCCAAAGGCGGAGGCAAGCGGTGTGATTAACTTGAAGGCTCTCTTCCATCTGCTTTGTGCACGTTATTATTATGTTGCCGTTTCCAGGTGGTGTGCGTGAGAGGCAGACTGAGAGGTATTTTTTATTTATTTTTTTATTTTCCATGCATATAATGCCTCGATGTGAATTCAGTGTTTGGCTATAATGAGTTGTTACGGCATCCCTGCATATCCTCCACACTTGTCAGCCACTGGGACAAGGTCTTTCATTATCCTCCCACTGCTAGCTTTAGCTGTCTTTTCAAGCCATGCAATGGGATGAGTGCAAGATGCAGTGGGGCCCTATGCTCAGAGAGCTCTCTAGCCCTGCAGCTGCCAGTATTGGGGTCGTTCCTTAAATAATTTTGAAAGTAAGATTACACTATTCTCGATTTTCCACACAAAAAAGCACCTAAGTGTCATGTAATTATAGTTAATAGCATTAAACCTTAAATATTGGCATAATCATGCGAGGTCTCTTTTATACTCTTTACCACAAAGTTGGCAATAAAAACAGACCAAAGAACACCTTTCAGGAAAATCTTGTAGCTAGAACAAGGCTCAATTGTGCTGCACCAGCCAAACTGCAACTGATGAGTTACTGTAATGCGACTCATGCTGAGTTGTAGACCACCAACACTGCTGGCTGCCCTAACAAGACACTACTAGTGTTTTTCTTCTTCACTGTATAAATAAAACCTGAGCAGTGCACCCTCATCTAATGAAAAGTCTGCAAAATGTGCAACATTTCCAACACCTGATCCGGCCACTCGGCGGAAGGACTTGTTGCTACAGTTAACCTATGCTCCTCCAAGAGCAGCAGCACCAGATTGCATTGTGTTACAAACCCCAGGAGAGCAGGTGTGGGTGAGTTATTATTAATTGATGGATGAGGCTGACATTGCATGGCATTAATCTAATTTAAACATGCAGGTGGACATTTTTCCTTCACTTACATGCTCTGGTCCCTGGAAGCAGATCCTGCACACAGGCGTCCTGAAGCCACTTTCCGTGTAGCTTGTGAGAGAGAACCTCTCCTCCAGTTTGCCCTTTGAGCAGTCATCGGAGGAGCTGCTGCAGCCGCGCAGGGCCGCCGACAGCTCTGCAGCATCGACCCAGCCCGCCACCGGCCGCTCTGCACCCGGTGGCTCGGTGGCTCCCGCAGCAGGCTGGGCAGTTCGGTCCCCGGGGTGCTGGTGGCTCCGCGTTAACGTGTTGTTGTTCTCGGGGACGGTGACGCTTGTTTCATGGCTTTCCGAAGCCTGGCCGCTCATGGGGGTCAGCGGAGGAAGCGTTGTCGGCGGCGCCGGTGGCCCGAGCAGGAGCACCCTCAGGTCACCAAGCAGGACGCAACAGCGGCTCTTCAGCATGCCCTGTCTGCGCAGCATCAGGCTGTCTCCGGCCAGAAACTCACAGTACCATCCAAAGGTGCTGGAAGAAAACAGTATGTACTCTATGCGTCCCCGTCATAAGCAAACACTTCTTCATATGTGGTGGGATGGGATAGTGGGGGCTGAGGTGCGTCTTCCAGCGCTTGTTTGGTTTCAAAGCAGCCTTTTAAGATTTTTTCTTTTCTTTTTAAATCCACTTTATTTAGGTTGGGTGCTTTTTATTGTCTTCCCACGAGGGTGTGGATATAAAATGCAAAAAAATCCCTCCTATGCAAACAAGTGTCTGAAGCCATTAGCCTAAGTTCAATGAATGAAACGGCTATTAGAGGAAAGTCAAATATGAGACTGACAGGAATATGCATTCAAGTAATAAGGTTATGGCCCGCTCACTCAGTGTCCACTGTCATTTCATGGCCTTAATAGTCTGCCTGTTCTCTACAACATAAACTATCTCGACGGGCTTCTCCCTCCGGATTCGCGACGTGTGCAGAGACCAAGATTTAAATCTGCCTTTGGTTCAAAGAACTGAGATAGAGAACAAAATGTCAGCGCTCAATCTTAAAATTAGAAATTAAAAATAAAATCCAGCCACAACAACGAAAGCCACGCTTTAAAACCGGTGGAGCTGTCGACGTCCTGTAAGCTTTTCACACCACGTTAAGTCGATCGATGGCGTGCCATGTTAGGGAAGCGAAAAAATCTGTCTTACCTGGCGAGCTACACCGATTTCTACACGACTCACAGTCTCGTTTTTTTTTTCCCCCCCCATAGATTTTCAGCCAGACTGCAGGTCGCTGGCAAGTCTCAGTGAGGTTTACATCCCTAATTATCGAATTTCCAAGCAAGCAGGAGGGTTTAAATCCGTCCGTTTAAATCCAACGCGATGGTCGGACTGTCCTGCTCCGGGTGAAAGCATCCGTAGCCCCGGATTCTCCTGTGATCATTGGCTGCTGAACTGGTGCTGCAGCTTCAGCACCATGATTCCTGGGACAGCTCCCAGACGCCACACGTCACCACCGCACAGTGATGCAAGCAGCCAACTCATTACTACAACTGTGGACGGAGACAAATATGCTTCCTTATTTGTTTCAGGGATACAAGAAGACGTTAAGTTAAAGGTGACACCGGTGTTTGTTTTATCTTATTTTAAGGGGGTAGGTGTTTTCTGCCTTTACACCTGGCAAAAAGAGGCGAAACTAAAGTTGTGGATTCCCTTTAATTATTAAAAGAATCCAGTTATCACACAGCACAAAAAATTTAGCAGAAATGATTAGTAATATCTCAGGTAAATGGTGTAGTTGTGTGGCATGGATAAATAGGGTGAAAGAGGATACAATATTGCAAATCATCAAGTATGAACAAGGAAAAGGGGGAGGTGCAGGGTTAGATGACAAATTTAAAAATGCGTCTGATTTTAAGCAGTATAGCAATAAAAAGATGCATAAAACAAATGTTCAAACCAAGTTGTGAAAGACAAATTATAATGAGAATCTTAAGAAAAAGTAGCACGACTGTCTTAATCTGTTTTCGTTAAAAAAAAAAAATCAATTATTCATTTGGTTCCCAAGTGGAAGAAAAAAAACCCCCAATCCATCAACCACTTCCATCACAAATCCCAGAGCACACGATGATTTATTAATATTTGTAATAATTAAACAAAATAACATACAGATGTTATTCAGAGTGAGCCAAAGATTTTCCTGGTAGTTTGACATTAAAGATGACACATTCGAATTACACTATACTACTGGGTAGTTTCTTTTTCTTCTTCTTTAAGCTGCTCCCTTTAGGGAGATCAGCTGATCGTCCGCTTACATCTCACCCTATCAGATAGGGTGAGATGTAAGCGGTGGGAGATGTAAGATGGGATAGGGCCTATCCCACCTTCCTCTGTCACACAAACCCTCTGCGTGTCCTCCTACACTACATCCATGATTCTCTGCTGTGCTCTTCCTCTTCTCCTCCTTTCTGGCATCTTTTTCTAATATATCAACTTTCCCTACCCTGCACATGTCCAAGCCATCTCAACATTTTCTCCCTCTAACTTTGCCTTCAAACCGCTCGACCTGGCCTGTCCCTCTGATAAACTCACTTCTAATTCTGTCTATCTTGGTCACTCCCAATGAAAATTTAACATCTTCAGCTCCGACACGTCTTTTTGGCACTGGCACCACATCCAAGCCATTCATCAGTCTTGCTTCTACTTCCTCATCACTTCAGTGCATACCTCCACCTCTCCAGGCTCTCCTTTTCCTCACTCCTACCACACACCTCACCACTATCTCGCTGTTAGATGTCCTGCACCACCCTCACATACAAAGTTCCTCTCTCATTACTTTCTTTAATGCAGCTCCTTCGGACCTTTATACTTTTTATTCTACTGGGTAGTAATTTAAATCTAAGAAAAAGCAGTCACTAACTACCAACAAATGCAGCAGAATAAAAAGTATAATACGTTTAGCTGTAATGCGGTGGAGTAGAAATAGCATCAAAAATATTCAAAGTATTTTAAAGTTGCTACTTCAGAAAATTGCCTTGGTTAATTTTTTTTTGACAAAAGAGAACAACTCCAGGGAAGCTGGGTAGACAAGGGTGAGCAATTATCCGGCTTGTCAGGGCAGCTGTGCAGCTTGATTGAACAATTGAAATGAACACACCTGTGACTGGACCCTGTCAGCCAACTGAAATGTGTTTTTTAGGGGGGGTTGTCAGAATTTGTATGACTGTGGTCAAGCTGGTGGCCATGGGGTGAGCATTTAATGGATTGCCAACAGTAAACTGACACATTAAACTGGCACCTCTCACTCCTGCTGCTTTTCTATTCTGGCAGATAATTGCCAGTGATTGCTCTTACATCGCATCTCAGGTGCAAAGTAGTGCCTGATTAAAGTGCTGTTGAAAATAAGCCAACCGTCATTTTGGACTTTTTGAGAAAAACAGCAGACACAAACTAAGATTATATAACAGCAGAGGTGGAGTAAGTAATTAGGCCTTTTCTTAAAAGTCCCACTTTACTTGGAAAAAAAATGTTTGTATGTTTGATCCTCTCTGGGAACAATTCAGTTTTACACCTCTGCTGAAAAGTTTCCCCTGAGCTCGACACCTCCAGGCAGGATTTGTGGCATCACATCTGGTTTGGGAGTCAGTTTTTGTCTTATAGATAGCTAAGAGCTGACTTTCACTGATGTAGGAGATATCCCTTAGTTAATGGTTAAACTTTTGAGACAAACTTTTTTTTTTTTTTGCCTGTCCCGTTTGGCTCTTTTGCCATCAGAATTATTGTCTAAAGGCGAAGAAAGATGCCCAACGGATTTATTTTACCAAACTGACCATCCCAGCCTTGCCGTAATGGTCCATTTGATTCACCTTTTATTGTTTATTTTATTTTCACTTGCTGAATACGGGACAGACTTAACTGGGGGAAAGAAGGGGAGAAAGAAAGAGGGAAAGAAAAAGAGCTGAGAAGAGGGACGGGGGAGAAGGGCAAAAGACAAAAACCAACAGAATAAGCAGAGAAAAAAAATGCATATATCGATCACCTGGATCACCTGTTGAGAAAGAAAAAAGAAAACAAGCAGAAGAAAACAAGAGTAATAGAATAAACAACATCACAATGATATATGGGAATATGACAGTAAATACTAAATGTTAAACATTATTGTGCAGCACATAAGATGAACAGAACACAGTGTGCTTTGAGGTAGGAGCCAAAAAGGGTGTAGTTTGTGTGTGTGATCACCCGTTTGTACACCTGTGAGCATGGACGCGCTTGTTTTTTTAAAAGGTTCCTTCATGTAATGATCTGCTAGAGGGTGTGGGGGGGCCACAGCCCCGTCCTCCAGGGCATGAAGCAGGTATGGAGGAGATCAAAACTCCAGACATCCAGAGGCCCCCAGAACACAAGAGACCAAGGAAGACCAACAGAGGGGCAGCCGCGCCACTGTCCCAGAAAGAGCTGAGGAGAGTCCCAGATGAGGGCTCACTCAGCAGCCGCAGAGCAGAAGCCAGGGGGGGTTGCAGTGACACGCCCGTGAGCTCCGCCGGCAGCCAGCTGCGCCTGAGTGACCGAGCCCCAGGCCGAGAGGCCGGGGGCACCCCACCTCCGAAGTGGCCCGAGCGAGCCCCAGGCTCCAGGCCCCGATAAGCGGCCGCCAAGGAGTGAGCCGGTGTGTACCTGGACGCCCATCCCCAGACACAAAGAACCACCAACGCACCGACGTCTGAGGGGGTCCGCCACTGGCAGGGGAAGTGGTGGTAGGGGGAGATAGGCCTCCAAACCTTGGAGGGCCTGAGATGTCCCCAGAGAGGTGGCGCCTGACACCCAACCTGACATATAGACACAGACATACAGGCACACACAGATACAAACATCCATTCCCACCCTCATGCTCTCATATGCACTTACTCCACACTCAACCAACGTGGAGACAGACATGAAGAGACGCTGTACACACGATCACACTCCCCAAGCGTACTCTACGAACCGGGTCTAGGTACCCTTGCCCCTGGAGGGGGGAACTGCACCCAGACCCAGGTGGTGTTACCCTTTTCCCTGCGGTGGGGAGAGGCAGACCGCCCCGACTCCGCAGCAGCAGGGAGGCCCCACACTCCAGACCCCAGTCGGACGGCCAACTCCTCCTCCCAGCCCCCCCGCTCCAGCAGGCCGCAGAGAACGGGGGTGAGAGAAGACTCCAAACCTCCCTCCACCCGCTCATTGTAGTGTTGATGCATGTGTGTTCTAAGGTGCATTTAAAACCCAGGAGGGCATGGAGCTACCTGCCAGAGAGCAGCAGGTAAGTTGAGACAAACTTTAAAGCGCTGATCAAACATAGCTAAGGAAGAAGAGGCTGACATTATCTTCAAAAGACATGAAGTTAAATAAGAAATTTCTTCAGTACTTGAAATAAAACTTTTTTTTCTCTCTCTTTTTTTTAACAGTTTCAAACATAACCATGAAGAAAAAGAGCCAGAAACAAAACTTTGGGGAGCGTGCATGGCCAGTGCTTTGTGACACCACCTCTGACAAGTACCATATGCTTGTAAATGCAGCTCGTAGTCAGCTAAGAGGCTTTTAGTTCATGTGTGGGGGGTTTTTCCACCCATTCTTCCCTCAAAATTCTTCGAGCTCTGTAGATTTTAGGGCTGTCTTGCATGAACTACACTTCTGAGGTGAATTTTTTGATGGTGTTTCAGCTGGAGGACTGTGATGGCCATGGCTTGGCCCTTTTGAAGCACTCCATTGTAGAATTTTAGATGTGTTTGGGGTTATTATCCTGTTGCAGGAGTTATCCTCTTTTCATCTTCAGCTGTTTTTTTTTTTTTTTGAACAGACAGTATGATGTGTTGGCTTGCTGAATTTGCTGCTATTCACTGGGATCCATTCTACCTTTTACCAGGAAATGTTATAGCTACAAAATTCTGGTGCTGAATTTTGTTAGGAGACCTCAGAAATTTGTTTTCTGATGGTTTTTCTGGGAAAAAACTCATATTTGTACACATGTATCTGTATACCCATCACCCAGCACTTGAGACTCAGACAAAGCTTCTTTAAATCTTTAAAGTGGACTTATTATGCTCTTTACAATATTTTGTCACGCAGATCCTGTGCAGTGCCATGTATAAAATATAGGCAACGTTACTAAATGAAACCCTTTTTGGTTTGTTAGAGGTAACCAATCAGAAGGAAAAAATGCCTTAAAGGAAGATGATGAACTGACGGACGCTGGTGCAAGCTGAACCACGCTTGGAATAAAACAAATGGGTCATTCTATGTCAAATTACTGTTGTGCTTCTACTTGATTTGCCAAAAAATGTTATAACATATACAATGATTGCTAATATATCAAAATACTCCATCAGGTACTTCCAGCATGTTCTTTCATATCGAGGTATTTTCTGAACATGAATACACCAAAAGCGATTAAAGATCAAAGCCTGAAAATTTGACTGGTCATTCTCTGCATAAAATCAAATCAGGATCTGTAATTTGGGACACGACACACATATCAAAAAATGTCTGAATACTGGCTGATTAAATAAACCCATTTTGTGTGCACAGACATTGCCAAAAGACTCTAATAATTCAAGTACAAGTACCAATGCAATTTTGTACATAAATATGGCAAAACAATTAAGAGTAATGGGAAAAAGGATTTAGGTGTTCACTTCATGTGAGTAGTCCTGCAAGGCAAGGTTTCCTTGTCTACTTGGTGTGATTGGTAGTCTAACACAAGACCCTAAACCATTGAACCTGACAGCCATGAAGGGATCAGGCAATCAGCGTCCTGACTGCCACAACGAATGCTGCAATTATTTTGATATCCATGAAAATTCTACATTGTTGTGTTTTAATGCCCCTTGGTATATTTTAATTTGACCTGTCTTGAAATCTAAGTAGAGTAAGTCTCAAAAATGAAACATTTTCTCTTTTCCTCATTCTTAACTCTCCTTGTCAGTGTGTGTGAATGAGTTAACCCTGACTTTGTGTTTCAGGGGTAGGATTACTCCTGGGGTCTTTGCCCTCTGGGCTCATGCACCTACTTCCTCGCCTGTTCATCATCATCTGCTATTTAAGGCTGAAGAAGTGCTCCGGTCGATCCCAGATTGTTGCATGAACTGTTCTAGTGTGGTTCATCTCCTGATGCTTCGTTCACATGTTCTGCTGTTCTTGAACTCATTAATCCCTCTTCTGTCGAGAATCCATAGTTTTAAAAATTTGGAGATGTTTGTGGAGAGTATTCTGTGGAAAAGAAATATGTGGGCTTACCTTCTTACTTGACCCTGGAACTCCTTGGAAAATAATCAAAGTCTAAATAGATGGTAAATGGCCTGTATTTATATAGCGCTTTACTAGTCCTTAAGGACCCCAAAGCGCTTTACATATCCAGTCATCCACCCATTCACACACTGGTGATGGCAAGCTACATTGTAGCCACAGCCACCCTGGGGTGCACTGACAGAGGCGAGGCTGCCGGACACTGGCGCCACCGGGCCCTCTGACCACCACCAGTGGTCAGAGGGCTAACCCTAACCCTAACTCCCAACTCTTGAGCCACAATCGCCCTTGTGACCATATATGAAGGTAAGATTGTGAATGACTGCTCCTCCACTGGCTGGAGAAGAAATCATTTTATACGTCTAAACTTTCGACCATAAAATGTTTAGGCAAATTAGAGATGGTCCAGCAGAAAATGATTAAGTTAAACTATAGAAATACTGAGCTAAAGTCAGCATAACAGCATAACCCCCCCTCCAAACCTCTCCATTTTCTCTTTAACTAGATGTCTTACGTAAGAAGTATTAACAAAATGTGCGTACTAGAGCAGAAAAATACTCACATTAACTGATAATTAGAGACAAATGTAAATGTTTTACGTAAACTTCGGTAGCAATAGTGTCACCTTCATAGTGGAGAATCACAAATTGCAAAATAAATAAATATTTTCCTGTTTTTTTAAGATAACATATTCGCGGTTTTTATCAGTACAAAATGATTTTTTAAAGCCGTGGTTAATGGCAATAAAAACGTCCCTGTAGTCGTTGTAGTTTCTCAAGAGTAGATTATTTTTGCCTTCACTGCACGTGCCGACTTGTTTTCCTACGTCACTTCCTGCGCGCCAGATCCTGAACCAAGAAGTTGTAAACTAGCGTTAAAAGTTTCTGCTGACGACATTCTTGCAGACTTCGCTGTTTTTAGATTGTATTTTGGGGTCATTCGCTTCAGACGGCTTAAAGTTCAAGTATCTTTAATGCTACTGTGGTTGTTCCGATAATATTATGTTGCTAAGTTTGACTGTTAGCAGCCAGATTAGGGTCGCTAGCTGCTACCATTAGCAACAGAAGCAGCAGTGCAGATAACGTTAAACAAAACGAAGTTAGTAGCTCTAAAAGGCAACATGGATCTACACAGATCACCTTTTTGCAGACGTAGGGTGTCTTAGATTGTAGCCGATGTCTGCTAGATAGCTCTAGCTGTCAACATGTCTAATCAGCTGACTGCAGAGCAACAGCGAATGATTGAGGAGAACAGGCGGAAGGCTTTAGAAAGACGAGCCCAAAGACTTGGACAGGCTAACAGCACCAATGTTAAGCCCTCAGTAGGCTCCAAAAGTACTTCAGTGCAAACACAGCTCCCCAAACAGAGTCCGGATCCTGTTGCCTCAGTTCAGCACAGAGAAACCTCAGTCTCGGGACCAAAATGCTTCCCCCCTCCCTTAAAAAGGGAACCACAGAGCCAAAGTCAGCAGCAGCTGCCTGGCACTAGCAGCCACTTCAACCAAAGCACTGTGTGTAATTCTGCATCTTCAAACCAGGTGGGGTTTATGCTTAAATGTGCAGTCATTTACTGTCGGTGAGGATAGTTTTATAATGCTTCGTATTATATGTCTCTGCAGACTCTTACTAACTCAATTCCTCTGGTAAGTCAACATTTGAGGAGCTCCGTCTTGTCTCCTGAAGGAAGCATCCCCGTGGGGCCAGCTCAGGGCAAACATCAACTCTCATCCAGCAGCTCCGGAGGTGCAGTTGGCTCATTTTACAAGCAGCCCAGTAAACCTGCTCAGAGTCAAGTGGCACAGCTTTCCTCTAACCCCACCTCTACAAATGTCGTACCTGCAAAAAAGCCTGCCATCTCTGTAAGGGGAAGATGTGTACCTCACACAGAAGACCGTTTCAGGGTAGAAGTGAGCTACCATGCAGGGCTTATTGCTGTTTTCAAGTCCATCCCCTCAAAAAACTATGGTAAGTGTTTGAGATGCTTACTGTGCTGTTTTGCAGCTGATATGTTACTCCGTGAATTTTGCAGTGAATTTTCAGTGCTTGTTACTCTTGAAGACCACCAAAAGCCATTGGTATACAGTCATATCAACCATGTGACTAGACATTTACAATGTGACACCTACCTCCTAAAAGTGTTATTGACTTGGTTAGATGCTGTCAAGTTGTTTTCTTGAGTTTTTCTTATGATCATGCACTTGGCCTCCCTCACTGCACTGAGATCTCATTGGATGTCATATTTAAAATTACAGCACAAATTCAACACTTTGGATCAGCTTTAGATATTATGTCAGTTTCTTTTGTCATAAAAGGGAACAGGCCTCACCTGGCCATAAAACTGCTTACCAGTCAATTATTCTCTGCTTGAATTAGTCTCTGAAAATATATATAAAATTTTTGTAATTCCTAAACAGTTAATGCAAAAACTGTAAAAACTGTTATCTTCTTTTATGAACATAAATCTCTAATCCTATATAGGATGATTAGCAATTTTAAAATAGTTATTTTGTATTATATACTGATTTTGCTGGCTTTTGGAATTAAAAATGCAATTTTCTGCCTTAGATCCTGCCACCAAGATGTGGAACTTTAGTCTAGAAGACTACCGACAGCTAAGTACGGAAGTATTCACAGGATCTTCCATATTCAGGAGCTCAACTCATGCACGCTGCTGTTTTTAAACAAACTCTGTCTTAAATCATTACTTTTTTTCTTGACCCCGCATTGCAGTGGAGGAAGCAGCTGCCATTCCTTCGGTGTCTTTGAGACCTTTGGAGGGAATGGAAGCGGTGGACGTGACGGAGGCCACCAGCCGAGCTCGGGACGGCACGGCCCTGGCAGCGCTGCTCAAGTTATGTAATGGCTGGCAGAAGCCCGGAGCCACTTTGCAGGGCCAGTGCATTCTGGTGTCCCAGACAAAGTTTGAGGTGGACATTGGCTACCATGTTGATGTCATTGCAGCATTCAAGCAAATGCCAACAAAGAACTACGGTAACAGTGGCTTTATTTGATTATGTTTGTTTTTTTGACAGTCTCTTTGCTTTTGTGGTTTCTGATCTCAGATTTTTTTTTGTCTGTGGCAGACATGAAAACAAGAAAGTGGAATTTTTCACTCGAGGACTATAAGAGACTCAGTGAGTAATGACACTGGCTTTATTTAGCAGGTCTACCAATGTCCCTGTTACATTTGCCATCTTGTCTTACCGCGCTGTGTTCCATACCCAGTGGATCTCCTCAGTGGGATAGCAGCAGTGGAGGTGGAGCCTCTTCCCAGGGCAATAATCCAGGCTTTCTCTGCCAGGTTTGATGGGACTGAAGCCAGGATTTTAAACGTCCCTGAGGCAGACCTCTCTAGCATCGACCCCTCTCTCACCCGAAGCCTCATGCCCTTCCAGAGGGAGGGAGTCAAGTAGGTCTCTTTGGGTAGTCATTAGTGCTCTTTCTAAGCAGTGTAGCCAATAATAACAATAAACAGTTATTTATTTGTAATTTCTTCTATGTGTGCACATTAAAAGCCACTGTTTGTGAGACATTCCAGTAATGACCTTTTATCTTAAATATTTCCTTCTGTCTCTGCAGCTTTGCAGTGTCTAAACAGGGCCGCCTCCTCCTGGCTGATGACATGGGCCTGGGAAAGACTATTCAGGCCATCTGTATAGCAGCTTATTACAAAAAGGAGTGGCCTTTGTTGGTGGTGACTCCGTCCTCTGTACGATTCACCTGGGCTGAGGTAAAAACTGTGCCTAAAGAAAAATAAGCTCATTACTTAAGAGGTGCTAGAGTTCATCGCTTTGTTTCCATTTAATAGCGTCACGTTCGGTCAGCACGCGCCGTCTTAAGGATATCCTTCTACTGTCCTTTGACTCAAACTCTGTTCTCCACATTATAATCCTGGTTTCTGCTTAACTCTCTCTGCATTTGAAGAATGTTAATGTGGTTCCCTGTGGACTTCTTGCTCTTTGTTAGGTGCTTTATCTTAGCAGCGAAGATGGCAGCCTTGAATTTAATGCTTCCATTTCTTTGTCTCATGGGTGCGTTTGATAATTAGAACTGTGAAGCACTGATTTATGGTGGAGGTGTTAATACATGGTGTATTTATTTGACTCCTTTCCTTTGACTGTTTTTATCCTGAAATCAAATATTTAAATGCACTGTTAATTAGTTCTTTTCAAGTTAAATGATTACTTGTTTCATCTTGAACTTTTCAAAACAGAGAAAAATATCAGTTATTTGTTACCAGATCCACAGGAAACATATTCACATGGCTTGCTTTTTATCTACTTAAAAATAAAACTGATATTAAGTTTTCTGTTTCTTTGTGACAAAGAAAAGTAGACTGGGAAATTGTAATCTTAGGTACAGTGCTGTGCAAAAGTCTTGAGTCACCCCTCATTTCTTTATATTTTGCATCCAAGTAGACAGTCTTTGATGTCATTTTTAAAATGGCTTTCTGAAGGTCTTGCCAAGTTTTTATTTGGGTATCAACTGCTTCATTTTCAGCCCAGTCCTTGTACCTGACCAGAGGATTTCTTTTTTGTGACGCTACACAACACTGGGGTGAAACATTGTTGTCTCTACAAAGACCATATTCACAAAAAATCATAATTTATTCCAATCTCTTTAGTTCAGTCTGCAAAAATTGCCAATGTTAA
This sequence comes from Aulonocara sp. 'chitande type north' Nkhata Bay, assembly GCF_057382095.1. NCBI lineage: Eukaryota > Metazoa > Chordata > Actinopteri > Cichliformes > Cichlidae > Aulonocara > Aulonocara sp. 'chitande type north' Nkhata Bay. The sequence goes on along the minus strand of NC_141359.1, from coordinate 26,787,657 downwards.
CACAATTTGACAAAGGGGAAAAAATAGTATTGTTGCACCAACAAGGTGGTTCAAAGAGCTATTAGCCTCTAAAGAATAGAAGAAACTGGAGAAAAAAGAAATCTCAGGCTCCGACAGTCTCGGTCGTTGTGTCCTCAGGCCTTGGGGCGATCGTGGCTCAAGAGTTGGGCGTTCGTCTTGTAATCGCAAGGTTGCCGGTTCGAGCCCCGGCTTGGACCGTCTCGGTTGTTGTGTCCTTGGGCAAGACACTTCACCCGTTGCCTACTGGTGGTCAGATGGCCCGGTGGCGCCAGTGTCCGGCAGCCTCGCCTTTGTCAGTGCGCCCCAGGGCGGCTGTGGCTACAATGTAGCTTGCCATCACCAGTGTGTGAATGTGTGTGTGAATGGGTGGATGATTGTGTATAGTGTAAAGCGCTTTGGGGTCCTTAGGACCAAGTAAAGCGCTATACAAATACAGACCATTTAGCATAAAAAAACTATCTATAGCAGATGAACAGCAACTGACGCAGAACGTGAGCGTGATCCATATTAATGAAGGGAAGCAGGCCAAAAAGGTAACACTGAAAACCAGTGGCAACTGGTCTGCTAGCCAAAAATGGTTGACTTTGAAATATTAACATCTCTTTGTCCCTGTCTTTCAGTACTTTCTAGTGTCAGTGACCATCCGTGTCTTATGTTCTGTAGCATCTATTTTTTTTGTTTAACTTGCAGCAGCAGTGCATTTTCAAAACCAATTTCACTCACTTTCACAGCCCCCCCTCCCGCCCCAAAATAGGACGAAACGCAGTCCTCTTATCAGAGGTTGAAATCCCAGTCACCGGATGTCGTCCCATTAAAGGACACTTCCTCTGTCTGTTAGTCTTGTGCTTTGGGCCAAATGTACAGCACAGCACAGGAGCTATAATTTAATGAGTTTAAACTGGGCTGACAAGCGAATGGCAAGAGAGTAAGCGAATTGTCAGTGGGCAGTTTTTCTAAACTGCATGATTGATTGTTTTTCAATGGGAGCACTCTTGCAGTGGTTACCATGAATTATTTGTGGTGGAAAAACATAAATTGGCTGTTATTCACAAAGTAATGTTGGCTATAAATTTAAGAAACTGGTGGGATCCCAGTGCTAGTTAGACCAATCCTGATGCTTTGAGAGTGTTTTTTCAGTCTGTCTCTCTCACACGAACCTTTATCTGTGCCTGCAGGCCTTCAGACGCTGGCTTCCCTCCTTGACTCCTGACAGCATCAACGTAGTGGTGAAGGCCAAAGACAGTCTGCGGTCTGGTTTGATCAACATCATCAGCTATGACCTACTGAGCAGGATGGACAAGCAGCAGCCAGGAAATCCCTTCAATGTTCTCATCATGGTGAGCTTATTATTTAAACATGGCTGTTTTCAGTTCACATTCATGTTCAGGTTAAGGTTCCTAAATCCTCGCTGACGTGTCGTTCTGTGTAGGATGAGTCTCACTTTCTGAAAAACATGAAGACTGCTCGTTGTAAAGCAGCATTGCCTCTGCTGAAGGTACTTTTTTTTTCTCTCTCTCTCTCACTTTTATTTAATGTTTTACTGGGATTAATAATTTTGTTAGATACACCATAGGGATTGTTTGTTTTTTCCTCCTTCCTTTGCATGGGTCACAAATTAGATTTGTTATTAGATTATATTTGAACGGTTTCCCCTCATAATTCATTAAAATTCAGGTAAGGCCCAGATTTCAGTAAATCTGTGTGTCAGATAGCCCATAGGCTGGCTGAACAATTGATTTAATTTTGAAGGCAAACAGATCTGGGATTTCTGCCATCAGACAATTATCTGTTTCTCTGCAATTTACAATTTAAGCGAAATCCACAGTCCATGCAACTATTAATATCATGGTTATTTTTCCACCAAGATTAAAAACATGTACCGTAATTGTCGGGCTATAAGCCACTACTTTTTGCACAAGCTTTGAACCCTGCGGCTTTTCTATGGATTGTCCAAGATTTTTGTCATATCGTAAGAGGATTTATTTTGTTTGTTCCGCTGTTGTACGGCACTACGTTGACTGGCAGGAGGGCATGTGATCAGACACACAGTATCGGGGTTCAAGAGTGGTATGTTGGTCACGTGTCCATCCGCCAGGCAACATAGTGCTGTACAAGTAGCGCGAAAAACAAACTTCAAATTAACGCTACGCGTTCAGCGGGAGTCGTGGATGACGAGCGGCGATAAACTTGCGAAAAGCAAGTTATGCTCAACTCCACCGGTGGAACCTGACAGCGTGGAAAAGTGTGAAAACATCCACGATCACCAACGGATTTCAAAGGGCTGGACTGCTGCATTATGGAGAGGAGGACACCGCCACGGCCCTTCAGAGGGGGTTCGACTCTGACGCTGACAACGAGGATTTCTTTGGTTTTGTAAGTGACAACGAATGAAAGAAGCTGAGAGTGGATGACGTAGCCATCCTGAGCCTGTTCGTTTCCGACACTGGAGAAGAGGACTTTGGTGGTTTTAGTGCGCAGGAAGATGGTGGTGAATGACTGACTTTTCTTCTTGTTAAAGCCGTGTCGCTGCACCTGAGCCTAAAAGGTAGTCCGAATCTATTTTTCTGGTGTGCTGTAGGTTATTGTTATGTACTACATTTGTTACTCATTTATGAAGCACAGTACATGTTTCGTACTTGTAATTACCGCTACTTGCACATATACCTAAAAAGTTATGCAAATATGTACCCATAACTTGTTTTTCAAAATATTAATAAAAGTGATGTCTCCAAACAGCCATCTCTTTCCTGACAATTCCCTTTGTGCATATTCTCTTACATATGATAAGTCAACATTGAAACACCTGCGGCTTTTGGTCAGGTGCGGCTAATGTATGTACAAAACAGGATTTTCCACTGATTTTAGCTTGTGCGGCTAATATTCAGGTGCGCTTTGTAGTCCGGGAAATACGGTAATCAAATCAAAATATATAATTTGCTCCCATGGACTAGACTGAGTAAACAGTTCTCTGTGATCAGAGTTGTCCGTCTTTCCATCCTCAGGTAGCGAAGAGAGTGATTCTCCTGTCGGGGACCCCCGCCATGTCCAGACCGGCTGAGCTGTACACTCAGATTTTGGCCGTCAGACCGACACTCTTTCCACGCTTCCATGAGTTTGGGATCCGCTATTGTGATGCCAGACAGGTAGTCTGTTAACTATAAAGAATTTTTGCTACACTAATTGATGTTTAGTGCTGTTTACTTGTATGTGGCTGTGACTCCAGGACACATGAGACTATTAGAAGACTAGCCAGCAGATATATCTGTGCCTCGCCTACTTTGTAAAGTGTCCAGTTCTTGATCGGAGATGTCTAGCATTTGCAAAATGGGTTAAATAATTCATAGGACTGCTGACAAGTACACAACAGGTTTATGAGGTTACAGTTAGTGCATGCTGTAAAACCAGTGTAAGCTTATGACTGGTGTATTGGTGTTTAAACACATGTTTGACTTTTATTAAAGCAAATTTTTGTAGAAGAAAGAAAAAATCTTAAAGTTTACATTCAACTCTTTCTAAGTATAACATTTGAACTTTTACATGCCACATTTTATTTTCCACCAGTCATTCCCACTATCACCTGTTCTTTTATTTTTTTGCCTTTCACTGCACCTACAGATGACCTGGGGCTGGGACTACACAGGCTCTTCTAATCTTGGAGAGCTGAAGCTGTTGTTGGAGGAGTGTCTGATGCTGCGCCGTCTCAAGTCTGAGGTCCTTTCCCAGCTTCCCGCTAAACAGCGCAAGGTGGTCACGGTGACCATCGATGGGATCAACACCCGCACGAAAGCTGCTCTGTCAGCTGCAGCCAAGCAGCTGGCCAAAGGACATCGCAATGTAAGTCATAGGTGTTGAAACCTTTGAAACCCGGGAAGGTAATAGAATTTGAATACTGTGTTTTCTAATCATTTCTACATAATCAGGAAATCATAGAACTGATGGATATACTTTCAATGGACACTTTATTGAGTGTACCTTTTCAACTTCTCATCTAATTAGCCAATCACATGGCAGCAGCTCAATACATTTATAGTCATGGTCAAGATGAGCTGGCCTGGTCTTAGTATTCCCAAAACTCCTGATTTTCCCGCACATCCATCTCTACAGTTTTCGGAGGATGGTCTGAGAAGGAGAAAGTGATTATTTATTATTAAGTGAGTGGCAGTTCTCTGAAAATGCCTTGTTGATGTCAGAGGTCAGTGGGGAATGACCAGACTGGGTAGGAAGCCACTCATATAACCACTCCTGCAGAAGAGCATCTCTGAACACACAACACGTTGAAGCAGATAGGCTACAGCAGCACTGGGCTAAAGTTCACAGGTGCAGCAAAATAGGACAACAGAAGGGTCATAATTTGGTGTAAACAGCATGAAAACGTGGATCCATCCTACTTTGAATCATTGGTTCGGGCTGCTGGTGGTGCAATAGTGTCAGGGATATTTTCTTGGAACCCTTTTGGTTCCTTAGTACCAACTGAGCATCCTTTAAAAACCAGACACTACCTGAGTATTGTTGCTGACCATGTAATTTATGGTTGTACAGCCAAAAAATCTGCATCAATATGGACCAAAAACCTCTGAGGAATGTTTCCAGCTCTTTGTTGAATGTGCCACAAAGAGTGAAGACAAAAGCAGGTCAAAATCAAAGTGCCTGAGTGTATATTTCAGTAGTTATAAAATATCACAATATCTGCAAAAGTAGGATTTGTTTTATGTCTTCACTTGTATTGCTTGTACGCTCCTAAAATACAAAATTCATAACAAAGACTGTGACTAAAAAGACAAATCTGTTAAGAAGAGGCTGAGGAAGCTTTTAGTTAGCCCAAGGTAATCAGATGTGTTGGCTCAGTCCTCGAGCCTCAAGCGCACACAAATGCTTTTAAACGACCCAGAATTCTCCGGCCCAGCCTCATTGGAGTGTTTATACGGCCCGATGGGAGTGAGTCGCTGAGCTTGATTGTGCATAATCACAGTACTCCTCCGAGTAATGGCAGTCTTATCAAATCATCAAACAGAATCTCCTGTCAGTTCTTATCTTGTGATGTTCCTTATCTCTTTTTCAGAAAATGGAAGAGAAGGAAGCCCTCCTCGTCTTTTATAACCACACAGCCGAAGCCAAGCTACAAGCCATTATGTAAGTACAGACTCTCTAATGGTGGGGATCAGTGAGTCGAATCAGCTTATATTTGATGAGCGCTGAGATTAAAATGTAAAATGAAAGAGAATCTTTTGTCAGAGCATTATGATTGCACCGCACTGGAGATAACCAAGACTTCAGATAAAGACTGAATATTTCAATGTTTTTTTGAAATGGTTCAGCTCTGCAGTATGTTGTTCTGTCCCTCTCAGGGAGTACATCATAGACATGCTGGAGTGTGGGAGGGAGAAGTTTCTGGTGTTTGCCCATCATAAATTAGTCCTGGATCATATCACGACCGAGCTGGGGAAAAAAGTAAGGAAGACACATACTGATGATACCCCACACAAAGGGCTAGTAGTGGAAAGTGATGCAGCTGTGACGTAGAAGAATGAAGTTGAACTTTTTTGTTTGTTTGTTTGTTTGTTTTAAACCGGTTACTCAGATGAGATCTTTTGTGGGAGTAAACGTCAAACGGGTCAAGTCCTTCAGTAGCTGTGGAGAACAAGTGTGGGCGGCTCTGAGCACATTTGAGCTTTAGCACTACTACTATGACTTATTGTTCTTTCAAGTTTAATAAGGATGGGATTATTTAATTAATTTGGTGATTTATCTTGGTCTGCTGCAATAAGTCATTATTTTTGAGCGATTGTTTTCAGAAAATAACAAAGGTTTACTTCCTCCTCAGAATGTCGGTTTTATCCGCATTGATGGGAGCACTCCATCAGCGGAGCGACAGCAACTGTGCGAAAGGTTTCAGTACTCAGCCAAGACCTGTGTGGCGGTACTGTCCATCACTGCAGCTAATATGGGCCTAACCCTGCACTCTGCAGACCTGGTGATCTTCGCTGAGCTTTTCTGGAACCCCGGGGTGAGACATGGAAAGCTGTCCCTGCAAAACACTCCGCTGTCACTGAAAGGACACTGTCAGTAACACCATTCTTTAATATTTTGGAATCCCGCTGTTTAAAAAGCTCCGGTTTGCTTCTCGGCCCACACATCAAATATAGAACAAGAAGTGTTCTAATGCTACCAAGCTGAATCCGAAAATTAGAGGGCTACTGTATTAATACTGGTTGTCAGCATTTAACTTTTAAATAGGGAAAGGAAATTGAAAATATAAGATATGAAAGCACTTTTGTTATGAAAAGATAAATTGGTTACCGAGAAGAAAAAATAAATAATAATCTGCTCTTTACAAGACAATAAATGTGTTAATTTAATCTCTAAAGCAGAGTAATTTTAATATGGGAGTCTGTGGGGATTGACTCACGTTTTAAGCTACCCTCAAGTGGCCTTTAGAGGAACTGCGCTTTCATGAACACCACAGTTTTTCTGGTAACAGAGAACACAAAATTACATTATGACATTAGATTATATGTTATAATCCAGCCATAGTGTGTGTTTTAGTAATCATCCATGTGTTTAGGTTATTTTTTCCTGGTAGCCTTCGAAACATTATGTCGCTCTGTTTCTTATACCCACAATGTGATAAATTCCCCCAAAACCTGAAAGGAGACATTTCCCAGAAGCACACATCTTATGCGGGTTAGATTTTTATTTATTTATTTTTTTAAAGGAGTCGAATGCAGAAAAAATGTGACTCATTATAAGCACATATTCAGCCACAGCTTCAGTTCCAGGTGGAAACTAGTGCTTTAATTTCAGCTGTCGGCAGATAAATTAAAAGCTTGAATAATGTCTTTTCATCGATTTTTCTTCTTGAGGAGTCTTTGGCCTTTTGGGGTCACTGCAGCTAAATGAAAAGCCAGAATCATTCTCTAAAGCTGTGAAACTCCTTTGCTCTTTTTTGCTATAAAGGAAAAAGCTTTTTTCCTCCACTGCAGGTTCTCATTCAGGCAGAGGATAGAGTTCATCGTATTGGACAAACCAGCAGTGTGAACATTCACTACCTGGTTGCCAAGGGAACTGCTGATGATCACCTATGGTATGTGTCAATCAGGAGGAAATACTGTATGACCCAACTACAGGCATTTATGTGGCTATTCAGACTGTTTCCTGCAACATTCATTAGTCTTGGTCTGTAACAGCAGAGGGAGGAGGAGGGGTTAATGTGGGCTGACTGGTGTGCATATTGTGACAAACAGTGAGTGAAGGGCTGGACTGATATTTATTTATGTATCATTCCAGGCCCATGATCCAGGAAAAGATGAATGTCCTGGAGCAAGTGGGTCTTTCTGAGGCAAACCTCTCGGAAACTGCAGAAAACACCAGCTTCCACTCCAAGGTAAACTGTGTATTTGTATGTAAATTAATAATGTATAGTGTTGTTAAGAGTTTTTACATATACATTTATGTTTTAAAACACACTGATTATTTCTGTTTGTCTAGGATCCTGCCCAGAGGAGCATCATGGAGATGTTCCAGAGATCATTCTCTGCAGATGACGACATGGATGAGGCCATCTTGTTGGAGGCCGCAAATGACTGGGAGGACACTCCGCCCGAAACCACGTCTGCTCAGCACCACGGCACCAGTACGGGCAAGCAGTGGAGCTACAAAGACCGATGATTGACCAATTTTATTGCCATCATTTTTTGGGTTTGCCCATGGAGCAAAGCCTAGTCCTACATCTCAGCTACATCATGCCTGCACTGAGTTGAAAGTTATTTTAATGGGTGAAAACTACAATAAATCTTTTTGTTTTGCTAATACAGGAAAATGTGAAGATTTTTTTCTACCATCCTTTTGACATCCTTTAAGTTGCATGGTGGCCAGATTACATGTTTAAACTCCTTCAAGATACTTCAGATTAACTTGGATTATAGTCATTTATAGGTTTTAAATTTATAGACTGTATGTAAAAGAAGGATGTTACCACCTGTGATGTAACTGTTAGTTTATGAATTTTTGATTTGAAGCCAGAAATGACCAAATTTACATGAATGTGGCGTGCTAAATTATCAGCAAATGATAAGTCTTTTTTTTTTTTTTTTTTTTTAACAAGATAAGCCATAAACTAATACACAGTACAGACAATTCCAAATACAAAACACAACCAAAGTTTAACTTTGAAACTCAAAACTAAGATGGGCAAGAAGTCCAGTTCATTGACTCAGATTAGATTAGAGCAGCATCTATAAACTATTTAGAGCTAAGTAGGAGACTGATAAAATATTTGTTTCACTCACCAAAACTGAGCAAAACCTTTGTGGATCTTTTAATTTTACCACATACTAAGCTGTCTTATGAGTCACATATTTCCACTAGAGACGCTCCATTAGGCACCTTCACTACAAACTGGAAGCAGCATATGTTGGCCTGTCTGTTAGTAAAAGTAGCCATGCCCCTAATTTTAAGCTTTAACAGTCCCCAAATGGGTGAGTTTAACCTTAGCTTCTCACTGCCCTTGTGCATTTACTATGAACAGGGACATTAGTTCCTTATTCATTTTCTTAACAGATCATCCCACTCAGGGTTGTGGGTGGGCTGAAGCCTATCCAGGTTGTCATATGGTGAGTGACACCAGACACCAATTTTTCATACCAGGCTGAAAACATGTTATTTAATTGGCTGAAATCAGCAATTTTAACATGAGAGGCTATGGGGATTGATTTACTTTTGGAGCCACCCTTAAGAGGGAGGACAAGTCTCGAGAGGAACTGCAGTTTCTTTTCCTTTTCCATGTTGCCTTCATTTTTCAGTCCTGGAGGTTGCAAGGTGGTTGAATTCTGAAATCCTTTTTCAAATGATCTGCAAGAAATACCTAATACTAACAATTATGTAGCTTTTTAGAGCTGTTAGATATTTTCTTTATTCATGCACCTCATTAAGGTAGTTTCAGTGTGTAATTTATGTCCCATTGTTATAGCAATATCCCGCAATAATTACGGTAAAAGGAAAAAACTCGAGCCTAATTGCTCTGTTACGGTCCCCTCTACTCACCCCTTGAATAAACAGGAGTAACACTCTTTATACTACCTTCATATTGTTCATATTATCACAGCACTGTGGTAGTAAATTACAGGAGACAACCTAAGGTACTGATAGTGGCACAATGTACTCACTAAAGGATTCTGTGAACACTGAAATTGTCAGTCGCTTTTTGGTGATTGTACTATCCTGGTTTTAGTCACGTAGCCCGCGGCTGCTGATGTGAGCTGAGAGAGCCATCAAACTGTCGACGGCGGTATTAAGCGAACACGTCTACAGTGTTTCTTGAATGTGCCGTCTTGATACGCCACCTACAAAAGGTGTAAAAAGTCTGATATATATTTGTCTTGTTTATTTCATGATTCATAGAATGGCAGGCGCTCTGTTGTTCCCACAATTTTACACATTAAACACATTAAGGTGTGATGATTCAGTTTGAGTGCTCTGGATCGATGCTTCCTCCTGTTTGTGGGTCATCTGCAAAATAAAGAGGGATGCTGAAGATAACTCTTCTAAATATCACTGCTGATAAGTAATAACGGCTTTGCTGAACAACACTGTTGCAGTGTTCATAATTTATCAAACATGGGCTGCACACAGATTCAAGATTCTGTCCCCTGATCCTAATTATGCATTAAAAAAACATGGCAACAGAAAAAAGATACAGCACACTGGAGGTGCAATTTTCCTCCGCAGGTATGAGATGGTATGATTCAATCAAGATTTACTTCATTCCCTACACAAGGAGAGGCTGTAGCGCCAGTTTGCATCGCAATTCCAGCAGCTGTTTGTGACATTATGGAGATGAGTGGCATTAGTTTTCTCTCAGTCAGGAGAGACGCCTCTTCTTGTGCAAGTAATCTTGATTGTCATTGTAAAGAGATGTATCTACTCAGTGTTCACAGTAAACAGTAATTGTGGTGTCCCAATTTCAGTCTCTCTTTAGCTACATTGTTGACTAACACACAGAAAAATGGCCATTAATAAAGTCAGTAGACATACAGATACCAATACCTCATCCCTGTCTTTGTAAAGTGATGAAAATACTCTATGGCTTTCTCATCAATGCGAAAGCAACTTAAATTCTGCAAAAGTGCAGACTCTAAAGGGTCAAGTCCCTTCAGTTGAAGATTGTATAATTTCTGGTTTTCTCTGCAGCCTTTACTTCCTCTTTAGCCAAAGATGAACAAAAAAAAGATTTATTTCAGTATGATAAGAAAAATTTAGTTAACACCAAGAAAATCGATGTAAAAAATCAGCTGCAAATTGTTATTTAGAGGAAACCAGATGGTGTGACAGATGGTAAAGACTTTCACACTCATTATATGGTCACCTGAAATGGGATCGTCACTGGTGAGCTCCGCATCTGTGCTGATGTCACCGAAGATAAAACGGATCTTTTCCTCCGCGTGCTGCTCGTTGGAAGAACCATGAACTGAGTTATGGAGGATGTCTGCAGCAAAGCGAGCCCTCAGAGACTCCGGGGACGCTTCCTTTGCCTTGTTCGGGTCTGTGGGACCCATCATGGCCCTCCACTCCTCCACCGCATTTTCCTTAGTGAGGACAAGCATCATACAGGGTCCCCTGAAACAAACATTTGTGGGATGTTTACACGCTGTAATGAAAATGCCACAGTGAGTGAAAGGATTGTCTAACTGTAAAGCTATCATGTTTGGCAATATGATTGCAAACATGCAAAGACAGAGGAATGCATCTGGTTGTTGGAAAGTTTGGATAACCAAATATACGAGGCCAGCTTTTCAGTCTGGCCTCGTATGCTGCCTTTGATATAACCTTGAAATATAATAACAAACATGACAAAATACTATTTTAATACTGAAATAACACACAAAATAATGCAGTTAAATTGTCTAGGGCAACAATGGGAGACTTCCTATTGTTACAACAAGCACCATTTGACTGTAAGGATGAATATGGTGCACTGCAGGTAAAAAACGATGTGCAGGTGTCTCTGTTAAAACTGGGCCAGAACAGGTATCTAGGTTAAATGATGCTACTTCTTTAGGCTTTAAATAACTATATTTTAAAATGTAGCTAGAACTACTTTACACTGAAATGCGGCCGGCAAGATTATATCGTAAAAATGTGTATCCGTTAATAGCTGTTACTGACGCTCTGGAGCTCTATAAAAGCTATTCAAGGAGGAGCTCTAGATTCATGTGATAGCCATCCTTATTGCATATATTAATACTATTAATCCATAATTAAGGCTAAAATTGAGCTAATATTGAGGCACTGAAGACATTTTTTCAGGCTGCTGTGACCAGCTGCACTCAACTCTCTCATTTTGTCCAAAAAGTTGTGTAACAGCCAAGTGAAGGAGCTAATCGGAGCGGAAGATAGCTCTAAAATCTCGATGTGCGATGTGGGACAAAGAATGAAACTGAGATGCACTTCGCAGCCACTCGCCTGAGGCTGCCTTGATTCTTAGCTGCTAAGATTACTGTTAAAAGTGCCATTAGAAATTGGAGTGGCAGCAGGAATTAGGGCGGGTATGCTGTCACTTTGCACTGCTCTGGTGGCTGTATTCGAGAGCAGACTAACCGACACATGAACTCCACCAGCTGGTTAAAGAAAGGCTTCTCTCTGTGCTCTTTGTAAAACTCCTCAGCCATCTCCCTTGACAGCACGGTCTCCTTTAGCCTTGTTACAGAGAAACCTCGGCCACAAATCTCCTCCAAAATAGCCTCTGTCAGAATGAGGAGCAAAAATATATGAAAAATATGTCAAAACAAAAGTAATGTCAAGCATTTCTGTGTCGTTACAAATGAACATAAAAAGACCTTTGTGTTCCTCCATTGCATCTGGCTTGATCACTGCCACAGTCTGTTGTTTAGGGAAGAAGAAGCTGATCTCTTGCTCTGCCTCTTCGCGGCTTCCACTGCCGTGGAGCTGGTTGATAGGCTTATTTTCCACTGCAAACTGGGCCCTTAGACTGAGTACGAGGGAAACAAAGAAGAAAATTACAAGTGTGATTGTACTGTCTGGCACTATCCACGTCGAAAAGAAAGTATTGATGGTTTCCAGAAATTATTTTCAAAGGAAAGGATGTAATTTAATGAGTAATTTTTGTGTAATTTAACTGTCATTTTCTTCACTTCTGTTCAGACTGCCTTGTTTGATTCCACTCCAGTTAGAAAGCACAGAAACATATGGTGCATTGCAGACAGAGAAAGACAACAGACAATATTTAATTGTGTCAAAGCACTGCTGTTTGAAAATAAATACAGATAGTTCATGCGTCTGCAAAAGAAAATGTTCATCCTTTAACAATGTCTTGGAGCAGATATATATGGGTCAGGGAATGGACAATTTATCTAAGCTTATATAAAACAAAGATCTTTGTCACTGAGGCTACCACAATCCCAAAACAGATTTAGCTTTGCTAAAGTAGCATAAAGACACTGTAATGTCTGTATGGAGCCAAAGAGAGAAGCTCATAAGCCACAGGTCTTCACAGACTGGACGGGTTCACCGCACCAAACATGCAGTTGAAATGTCGGTAGTGAATCCATCAAAGTACAGATGTATATGAATGTTAGATAGGAAGCACTTAGGCATAAAAAAGTGTTTGTATGGATGCTTGAATGAGGCATGTTGTATAAAGCGCTTTGAGTGCTCCAGTAGAGTAGAAAAGCACTATGTAAGAACCAGTCAATTTACTCATTTATATAATTCCTCATTCAAACACAAACTACTCAGAACTAAACAGAAAACACTACTCAGATCCAAAGTATACTCATCCTGCTCTCTTCCCTCTTTAGAGTCATTTCTTTTCTTTGACTTTTAAAACATAATTTAAAATGTTGCTTTTCCAAGGATCTACTCTATAAAAATATAAAGAAAAAAAGTTGTTTTTAGTTAGTCATAGTGGATGTCAACAAGTCGTATACACATTTTGCACAAATTAAAGCAAAGTCAGAAAGTACGAGTGATATATTTCCCAGTATGCCCCTCTACCATCAACTTTTCAGAAAAATTGTTTATTTATAATCAGTGGAGTGTAAAATGACTGACTACATATTTGCAGAGCTAAAATTCAATTCCATCCATCTATCTGTTTTCTTCTGCTTATCCAGGGCCAAGTCACAGGAGCAGCAGCCTAGGCAGAGAAGACCAAAACACCAAGGCTTTCCCAGGCCAGCCGAGAGATATAATCTCTTCAGTGTGTCCTGGGTCTGCCTCGGGGCCTGCACCCGGTGGGACATGCCTGAAATACCTCACCCAAGAGTGTGAGTGTGATCAGGGTCCAAAAACATACTTACATTTAATAAGTGATTCTAAACTGGTCATGGTTGTGAGGTGGATGAAAGTGTATGAGAGAAAATGTGTTTAAATCTCTGTAAATGTGTGGTTAGATTTGGCTTGCAGTCTGGAGCGCTTTAAGTGGACAGCAGGACTAGAAAGTGCTTTATAAATGCCCGTCCCTTTCCATTTTCAATGACTGCAATGGAATCAGACAGAATCAGACTCAAAGACACCCAGGGAGTCCCTGCACCACTTTAAGAACCACTTATCTAGCTGATTTTGTGTTGTTTGGCTCTTTTTGTAATTTTTCTTGACAAGGATAAAAAGAGAGGTGAAAAGAGTGCCGAGTTCTCTCTAACAAGCTGTTAGAATCTGTGACAGACAGTAGATTAGCTTTTTAAACTTCACTGCTTTTCTACTGGTAGTTTTCCTCACTGTGGTGCACATTACTCACCAGTCTGGACTCTCCTCTTTGGCTTTATTGATGTCAGAAGGACCGAGGATGGTTTTCCAATGACTTACAGCCCCTTTTCTGGCAAGAGCCAAAGCCAGCACCGGCCCACTGTAAAAATACACTTGTTGTATAATCATCTGGAGTATAAAAACAAAACAAGAAAATCTCTGGATTAATTATACAGTTTGTTGAAAGTTACCTGGTCATGGTTTGGAGCAGTGCAGGGAAGTAGTCCTCCTCAACATGTTGACAGTAAAACTGTCTGACCTGCTCCTCTGACAGCATCACCTCTTTTTGAAGCGCTATTATAAAGCCAGACTTGTGGATGTGATCTAAGATCTCTTCTGCAAAATCAGGGATATGAAATAAAAAAGAAAACATAGCAGTCTACCTAAAATAAGCATGTGCATTTTCACTGCATTGTACAGTGTCATTCAACACCTTTGGTGAAGGAGTCAAGGAGCAGTCTCGCTGTTAATATGAGCTGTTATTGAAGGTGTATCTGTGCTTGCCCACGTGTGTACTTGTGCATTTGGCATGAGCCCCACCTCTGTTCTCCCTGGCAACGTCGGGGCGGATGAGAGCCAGTGTCCTCTCCACATGCTCTTCCTCCCCATCCTGCTCCATTACCGAGGCCGTCCGAAAGTTGGGGAAGAAGAAGGCGAGTTCCCTGCTGGCCTGGTCGCTGTCCTCACTACCGTGCACTGCGTTGAACAGTGTCTCTGTGCCGTATTGTGCCCGCAAGCTGCAGGAAGCCAGGGGGGAGAAAGGAGAGGAGACCAGATGGTTGCTCAGCTGGTGCTCAACCAGAGAGAAGCATAATGTTTGGGTGTGTCTGATGGAGCAGGCGACAATGTGCTTTTTGTTCCTTTTTCCAGACTCCAGATTGTTTCGCACTGTTGCAATCAGCAGTGCAGAGATAAATGTCGATGCTGCAAACAAATGTTGTACTTCCCAGAAATTATAATTTACTTAATGACACTGGATCATATGCATAATTTCCAGTAACTAACCTTTCTGGATTTTCTCTCTTGGCTTCTTCTATGTCTGCTGGGCCAATAAACTCACGCCATGCCGGTACAACGGCTGCAGATCCCTCTACCTGAGAGAGTACTAGAATATGGAAGGGACCACTGGACATAAACTGCACCAAATCCTCAAAGCACGCCTACAAACCACCAACACATACAAAGAGCAGGCGAGACACAGACACATATGTTAATGCACTGAATACAAAACCTGCAAAAACAAATACATATACAACTCATGCCCATTTATTATTTTCTCAGCAGTAGTATTTCCCAGGCTTTTCTCACATATTTAAAATTTCTGTATCTATAACAATTTGGTCTCGTCAAAAACAGCACCATAAGCAAAATAGAAAAAAAAGCTGCTTACACAGCAACTCTATTTTGAGCCCCGTGCTAAAATGCAGATGGATGTGTCATGTGTAGCAAAGTAACTGAATGATTTTTGCACTGGTCGTGACTGCTCTGCTACCGGTATGTTGACTCAGAATATTAATGGCCCTGGCTAACATCACAAACATTCACTGCATCATCATCAGTTTTCCTCACTTTGACTTGAATGTCAATCTATGCAATAAGCCTCTGTCTGTGAGAAGAATTGTCTTTTTGTTATTCTATACCATTCCCCTCTATTTCGCTATACCGCACCTCTGCTGCTTTGTGTTGGTAAAAATCTCGAGCTTCAGCCTCCGTTAGCGTGCGTTCCTCATGCGCCAGGATCTCAAAGCCAGCATCCTGAATCTATCCAGGAGAATATCAGCATCAACATAATGAATTAATATCAGCAGGAAAGCTTGAGACAATCTTTCCTTCTCCCAATGTGAGCAGTGATCTTCTTTATGTACCTTCATAATAATCTCATTTGCCTTGCCGTGAGCAACGGCGTCTGGTTTAATGATGGCAACTGTGTAGGATTTACTGGCAGGGACTGCAAGAGAAGAGAGGAGCTTGAGTGATGATCTGTAATTCTGACAGAATGCAAAATATTCCACAGAATCAACAGGAAACACCAATGATAAGTAACATCAGCACTGAAAATACTGCCAATTATATTTTTCCACAGTACCAATTACACTTTCTTCATTTTCCAAATGTTGTGGCAACTCCTCCTCTTCTTTGTTCTCCTCATCTGTCAGACCATTATCTTTCACCTAACAAAGACACAACAAAGGAAATAAAAATAATGAATCCCTAAACATGACTGTCTTTACATATGTGTGTATAAACTACAGCTATGGCTAATGGTGGCTTTAGTATTATTTAACGTGGCTTTATAACTTTTATTTTCCACCCAAGAGTCACATAAGATATAGAAAAAAAACCCAGTAAAGCATTAGGTTCTAACCGGGAAATGTTTGTTATTTTTGCTCCAAATGTCATTAAAACAAAATCTTTACTTAGCTGGATACAATTTAATATATATTCGACTTCATTACACGTCTGTTTTCAGGAAAACCAACTGCTCTCTGAAGTCCAGAAATTATTAGTAAATGCCAATTTCTCCCTAGGGCCCTGTACAGGTTATTTTAACTCGCCAAGCGACTAATAAATTCTAATAAAAATAACCTACAAATAAATAAATGTAATACATTCAACTGGTAGCCTTTTAAACCATACTTATTGGAAATGACAGTGCAAAGAGTGCAGGCTGTCTGTTTTGCCCTGAGATGCAGCAAAAGACTAATTCATACACAACTATTAGTGTCAGACTGACAGGATTTTGACATGAACTTGGTGGTTATTAGGCTTTATTTTTACTCTAAATGTCGAAAAATAAATAAGAAACACCTAAAAAAAAGCTGCTGATATATTTTCTGCTGCTTGACTTAAGTGGCTAAAAGCCATCATCCACAGAAGCAATTCTGAAATACTACTGTAGGAAAACGAAACGGGTAAATAATAAAATAAACACAGACTGATTTGATTTTAGTCACATTGCTTTCAGCACTGGTAACATACACGCTGGCTTACTGTCACGTTGTTATGGACTACTTTACTTAGAACAGAAAAATTAATTAATATTAATGCTTTAACAAGCCGTGACAAGGCAGCATGTCTGCAGAGAAACACTCTATTGTTCTGGCAGAAATATGTGTGAATTCATGTGTATAATGAGCTCCTCACCACTTTGCGTTCACCACCTTGCTCCAGGACCAGCTTCTCTTTGGCTAGCTCCTCCACAATCATCCTCTGAAGCATGGGAGCGTTTGGCCCACGCAGTACAGCCACCAGCTCCCCACCCTGTTCATTCAACACAAGCCTAGTAATAAGTTAACTTTTTTTTTTTACATTTAATTTAGCATTTATAAAATGGTGAGATACAAAAAGGCTTTAGAGGCCTATGTAAGCGATCCACAAAAATATTTAAAAATTTAAAAAGAGCAACAAGCTTAGAGACAAGTGTAATTTCGATCAGACAAATAAATATTTCAACAGAATATATTTAATTTACAGAATATTTTTTCACCGCAAGGGGGGCATGGCTCTAAAGCCATTTTCACACACAAACTACAGGCCTGAAATTTTAGCTGCATCTGAGATATTCAACTTTAACCAGCCAGATTGCAAGTACAAAATCTATATGCTGGTCCCATGTGAGAACAGTCTAGGTACATTAATTATTCACTTAATATACATCAAGTGAGTGGTGTCATGTTTCCTGGCTGCGCTGACCAGGCACCACCCTCAATTAAACCAAGCACATTGCTAGTAGTGAGAATGTACCTGAAGATGGTTATGTGATGCAAACGATCACCCATAACAAGACTGAATGCTGGTAAGGGAATGCCTGCATATGCTCCTAATATGGAAAGGCCTGCATGGCTCTGGCAGTGTGGGTTTGGGCATTTTCCTGCTGAAAGAGATGCTGCTGGTGTACTGCTGCAAGAATGGGACAAGTAAAGACTGGAGCGCCTCATCTCGATACTGCCATCTAGTCAGATTTCCACCAAGAACACTCGATCAGACATGGTGCTCTCGTGAACAAGACTGCAGCAACACATGCCAGCATCCAGCATGCGAATAGCCTGGCCTTGGTCAGTCAGTCAGTTGCAGCATGGTGGGACACATGACAATATTGTACATACAAAGGGTTTTTTGCATTCTGTGATCACTTGGCTTGAGACTGCACTAAATTGAGCCAATTCATAGGACTTCAAATGACTTATTTGTGTTTGATAAACAAATCACCAATCTCATTTGAACTGAGAATATGTTTGGGCTTTCTAAGACATGCTGAGAAAGGGGATTTAAAGCAAATATTGAGTCAATATTTTACGGCACAAAACATTTCTTTCTTTGACTAGCATACTTGCTTATACTTAAATGTAGGTACAGAATAATGCAACAAATTTAATTTAATAATTGTAATAACCATTACAGGCTACAGGTATCATAAACTGAAATAGACTGAAATAACTAGAGACAGAAGTTGTGTATAAAAAAACAGCAAAACACACAAACCTGTCTGGCACAGTATAATAGTATGCTAACACTCTGTGTTTACTAAGCCATTTTTGCGACATTAAAATCCTATATTCAGCCACTGTGATGACATCTGATATTTGATTTGTATACTTTTAATAAGGCATTTTTATTTGTTTGATATTGTTTATGTTGAAACTGAAACTGAGACACACACATATATCACTTTGTTAATCAGCTTTTATTTAATTAAATAATTCATATAATTATTAACAATCATTTAATATTTAATTTATAGGTTTACTTCTCTTTGTTTTATTGCATTTTTTATTTTTATTTTAAAGTTAGTTTTCATCTTTATTGAAAGGTGTTTTGTCATATTATATTGGATACTATTTAACTATATACAATTCTACATATTTAAGCTAATACATTTGAGATTATGCTTAATTTAATAAAGAAATTTCGCAACCTTTGGGATAAGAAAAGTATACTGAATCTTATCTTAGTAATAAAGCACTGAACACACATTTTGTCGTTGAACTATACAGTCAACTATATAGCATATAGCCAACTAGCCACATTATTAGGCATATACGACCTTACTAGTACTGGGTTTGAGCCCTTTTTGCCTTAAGATCTGCCTTTATTCTTCATGGCATACATTCAGTAACTTGCTGGAAACATTCCTTAGAGTTTTTTGGCCATATTTACATGATAGCATCACACAGTTGCTGCAGATTTCGAGTTGACTGCACTGCAAATCATTCATTCCACCACATTCCAAAGGTGCTCTATTGGATTCAGATCTGGTGACTGGAGGCCATTTGAGTACAGAGAACTCATTGTCATATTCAGGAAACCAATTTGAGATGACTGAGCTTTGCAATATGATATGTTATCCTTCTGGAAGCAACCACCAGAAGATGGATGCACTGTGGTCATAAAAGGATTGACACGGTCAGCAACAATACTCTAGTAGGCTGTGGCATTTAAACAGTTAGTAGTTGGCGCAAAGTGTGCCAAATAAATATCTCCCACACCATTATACCACCAGCAGAATGAACAGTTGGTACAAAGGATGAATGGATGCATGTTTTCATGTTGTTTATGCCAAATTCTGACCCTACCCTCACATCACCAGCTAACATTTTTCCAGTTTTCCATCGTGAGCCATGCCACATTCAAAGTCACTTAAATTACATTTCTCCCCCATTTTGAAGCTCTGTTTGAACTTCAGCATGTCATTCTGACCACGTCTACTTGCCTAACAGCATTAAGTTGCTCCTGTGTTGAGCACATTGGGTTGGCTGATTACATAGTTGTGTTACTGAGCAGTTGAATAAGTATACCTAATAGAGTGGCCAGCGACACACACAGACACACACTCACCCCATAGAAGAGGAAGGTGGGTTCACATTTCCCTCGATACCTCTCCAAAACATCAATGCTGTCTGCTTCAGCCTGCACCAAAACACACTCACACACACAATTTCAAAGGTCCTTCTCTGAAAATTTTAAATTCTTCATATTTTTTATTGACTCTTCTTACTGTGGCAAAATGAAGCAAGTCATCACCCAGTTCATTCTTTATTTTTCGCAGGAGACTAACCACAGCACGACAGGGACCACACCATTGCTGATACACATCTACGACTGCAATGAGAGAGTCAGCAACTGATTGTGTGCGTGTGTGTGTACAAGACAGGAGGACAGAAAGGAGGTGTGGTAGGCTGGTACAATTATCACACTGAGCACAGGGGGGCAGCAGAACACAGCAAATAAGTAATGACGATGCCAGCAGTCCTTCACATCACGCTGTAACATCTTTATAACAGTTCTCGTGGAGCGTTCATTTTTATTAGGACAACAGCTCTTTTACTGATGAAAATCTTACCTGTTAAACCCTTGGTTGCAAGAATCTCTTCCCATTGCTCTTGGTTTGTGACGGAAGCCTGGATATGAAAAGACAAACTGTTATCCCCAGAGATGATAAAAGTAGCTTTAAAAAAAAACCCACAAAATCACAAAAACACAACCTGCAGCGTTGCCTCCTTTTTCTTGCCTGCCATTTGTTGGTCAACTTAAACAATATATTTAAACTAAAAATATAAAACTACTGAGCGCAGAGTAATATGCTAAAAAGAAAAGGATAAAGTTTAATTAGCTAAAATGCTAACACGCCGAAATGGTGCTCGCGCTTGTTTGGCCCCTTGGTTGCTAAGCAACGCTGCCTTCCGCTTCCCGGAGTCGTCCCAGGCTCCGACTGTTGCTTGTGCTATCTTCAATAATTAATGCTAAGGCAGGCCACATTTTCCTCCTGCCAGGTTAATGTATTACGGCAGTAAAAAGAAGGCATCTCTGATCGGAGGCACACAAACCTGTTTAACTTTTGGATCCAGTTTTTACATGGAGAACTGCAGAAAAACCTCTCTATCAGCGGACCCTGCGGGCTCATTAGGAAAAAAAAACAAAAGCACAGGAGCTTAGCTACCGCTGTGTTACACGTAAGCACATAGCTTTTATTTATTCATGTGTATTATATTCTATATCAATAATTAATAATCTGTTTTCTTGTTGATTTGTTTACAAAGGTTCATACAAGATATAAAACGTCCTCTAAGGGGAATTCAGGGGTTCAATGTTATTACACTTATAAAAATAGCAGAAAAGCTAAATCAAAGTGAAAAACACTGTGAGCTTACCACTGTCTAAATCAATGACTGTATATAAAATATATTTTATACAGTCTTCAGTTCTTTGTGCCGTTTTTTGTTTTGTTTTTTTAATTTGTCAAGCCACTTAACACTGACCTATGAATCATTCAAGCTTAAAAAGGAAACCTAGCTCAGGGGATAAACCAGGCTTGTGTCTACACATAACAGAGAACTAAGAACCAATTTTAAATGATATCTTTAGGCATTTCTTTTACCGACATCTTGTTGTTAAAAAAACACATTTGTTACAATTTCTTCAGTCGAATCTATGAATACTGGCAAAGATAACACAGTTTTACAGGCATAAAATAGTATTTTTGCACCTACAAGGTGATTACCAAAAACTTGACATATCTCAGCATGGTGTGTACGGTGTGTCTTTAAAGGAAAGTGGGCAAGTAGAGGAACAAAGAAGAAATGCCAGACCTAAACCACTATCTACAGCAGACGAACAGTATACTTGTGTCCTTTAAAACTGGGGAAAAGTCCAGCAAATACCTGACACAGGACATGAGAGATCCATCTGAACCTCAAGTTGATCCATCTATTGTGTTTTTAAGGAACTGAAACAGGGAGAAAAGGCTGGGGTATTTAGGCCAAATTACACAACAACTGGACTGAAAATCGGTGGCAAAAGGTCTAAAGTCAAACATCGAAATTGGGAAATTTTTGGTGAAAATCACCAATAGTCTTTATGGAGAAAGAAAATATTAAGAAATAAGGGTGGTTAAAGATTTTTGCACAATACTGTACTTTGACCTCCTAAGACCTGGCGTCCACATATGTGGACATCACATTTTGGGATGTCTAGACCAAAATACCTAATTTTTCTCTACAAGGGCCTGATATCCACTTACGAGGACATTATACTGCCACTGTTCTATGAACATTTAAAACGAATGTCCTCATATGTTGATCTCATTTTTCTCAGAAACCAAAATTAGGTAAAAAAAAAAAAAAAAAAGAAAAGAAAAAGAAAAAAAGGAACAGGTAATTCTTTGTTTTTACATTCATCAGGTCCCAATCAACCCAAATAGCAAAGAAAAATTAAATATGCATGCCATGAAAGAGTTCGGGTCTTAGGAGGTTAAAATATGTGTATGTTGATACTAAAGACCTTTAAACCAATAAGATAAGAAAAACTATACAGTATATTCTCTAATTATTTGGCTGTGAAGGCTGCACGGTATGGTATATAGAGACTTTGCAGTCTGTTTTCAAAATAGCAATTAGTTTTCTAAGGTGAATTTAATTTATGTGGTGTAAGAAAGCAGGCTCAGTAAGTAAGTTAGCAAATCACCAGTGTATTCATGTCTGCATTAGGAAAAGTTAAATGCAAACTGTACATCTGGTCCTTTGTATTCCTGGATAAACATGTAGTTAGCAGATTAAGGTGCACAAGCAAAGTGACTATAGCTACATTTTAATGAATATGTTTAGTGGATTTAATCGATTCTTATGTACAGAGTTAGATTGTGTCTTCACCATCTGTAATTACCAGAAAATAACATTTTGTCAAGATTTAATTTTGGGGTTTTTTTGTGGTTCTGGGTAATCCTTATCTGCCACGCAAACAAACCATTAGTCAAACCAAAGTTGTGCTTGCTGTTATTGTAGGGAGCTGTAAGCATATATCAAGAGTTTAACATTGACAACCTGTGTGGGTTGCGTTTGATCGCAGTAGATTGATAATGGTAGAGAAACATAAGCAGATGGCAAAACCAGAAATTATTTACCAGTTTAATACCAGAAAATGCACAGAAAAGTCCTTCGTATCGGTTTAGTCTGTTGACGTGTAATAGATGATTTTGCGCTACATTTGTCATGTAAATAAATGATCTTCCCACTGTATGGTATGTGGGTGTGGAACAGATGTCGCTTCTCTGGGACTGCATATGAAGCCCAGGTATACACAGGCCCTGTGAATTGTTTTGTTAATTGCTATGCTGCAAATAAAATTAAACAACAAAAAAATTAAATAAAAAATACCTTTGTGCACATTTACCAGCCATTACCAGTGATTGAGTTGGGCAGAACAAAGAAAAACAATACTTGGATTCTTTATTAAATTTTTTAATGAATATTTAAATGAACATTTAATAGTATTCCCCCAGCCTTTCATGGCAGGTGGCCACAATCCTGGTTCTGGCAGGGTTTCTTCCTCTTAAAAAGGAGTTTTTTCTTCCCACTGTTGCCAAGTGCTTGCTTAAAGGATTTTCACTGTATTATTTTAAGGTCTCAACTTTACAATATAAAGGGTCTTGAGCCAGCTGCTGTTGCAATTTGGTGTTAAATAAATAAAATTGAATTGAAATGGTGTTTAATTGCCTTTTGCATTGAATTTTGTGGAATCACGTGTTTTGTTGTGTTGTGTTGTGTTTTTTTTGTTTTGTTTTGTTTTGTTTTAACTAAGTCCTTTGCTTTACACGACTCTCTCATGAAACATAACCAAAATAACTGAAACTGTGCTCTGCAGTGATGTGGATTAACATGACCTTGACTCTGCAAACACAGCCTATAAACATCTGTTGTGAGTCATGATCATGAGTTGGAGAAAGTCTGTAACCTCAGTTCATCCCACTCTGTGTAAGGTGTGTTTGTTCCTTGAGTGTGAAAAGGGACACGGTCTGCTGGCTGCCTGTTGTGATTATACCTGTTTTTGTTGTGTTTTATGTGCTGGACATTCTAGTAGAATGTGAGTCTTATATAACAAAGTCATTATTCTCATTATTGTTGTTGGAATAATTAATAGTTTCCCTAGTATTTATTTTCTCTGCCCTTTGTCTCACTTAGACTTTTGTTCCTTAGTCCCACTGTGTTTCTTTGTTCATTGTTGGTGTTGACTGTGTTTGTTTCTTTGGGTCTTTTCATGTTTTACTTTGAAGGTTAGTTTTCCTGCATGGTCCGTTTCTTGATCATTTTCACCTGTCATTGATTGCATGTTCGCATCTCACCCTCTTCTGTGTCTAATCTGTAATCACATCATTAGATACACGCAAGTACCTGGTTGGGCCTTTTTTGCCTTCAGAACTCCCTCAATTCTTCAAGGCATAGATTCAACAAGGTACTGGAAACATTCCTCTGAGATTTTAGTCCATATTGACATGATAACATCACACAGCCATCAGAAGTTGGGTAGGTTTACTGTGGTCATAATACTGTGGTTTGCTGGGCTTGGTCGGCAATAATATTCAGGTAGGCTATGTGTAAATGATACTCACTTAATTAAGGGGTCCAAAGAGTGCAGAGAAAACATACCTGACAACATCACACCGCCATCATTAGCCTGAAACTTTGATGCCAGGCAGGATGGATCCATGCATTCATCTTGTTTATGCCAAATTCTGACCTATTAGCTGATAGGAGTGGCAACTGGTGTGGTCTTCTGCTGATTCGGTTTGCTGTGTGGTCAGCAATGCTCTTCTGCACACCTTGGTGTAACTTGGGATTATTTGAATTGCTGTTTACTTATCAGTTCAAAGCAATCAGACCATTCTTCTCTGACTTTAAGATAGCGTTTTCACTCAGAAAAATGCCAATCGCTGGATATTTTCTCTCTTTTCGATCATTCTCACTTGAGATG
This sequence comes from Aulonocara sp. 'chitande type north' Nkhata Bay, assembly GCF_057382095.1. Taxonomy (NCBI): domain Eukaryota; kingdom Metazoa; phylum Chordata; class Actinopteri; order Cichliformes; family Cichlidae; genus Aulonocara; species Aulonocara sp. 'chitande type north' Nkhata Bay. Next base: position 26,763,135 of record NC_141359.1, on the reverse strand, counting down.
GTTGTGTGAGAAAATGATATACTCAACGTCTTGGCAACAGCAACACCACATTCAAGATGACTTGAATTAACGATGTTCTTTGGATTTATTCTCTATCTCACCTGTGTTTTGAATTCCTGTTTACTTTATGGGCTTTGGGTTTTTTTGGGTTTTTTTTTTTTAGGTCTTTGGTTACTTACCGGTTGGTTTACTAAGCCAAATCCTCTATGCCATATCATATCACATACACTGTAGTCCAGTAGTATTGTAGACTCCAGATGACAGCTTACAGAACGTTTGGACTGAACCCAAACCACCAACCTTTTTATTACATTCAGCACTTCCAGTAATGATTTTGTTGTTTCTGCAGTACCACATTCACTTGGTATTTGAGTATTGGTTGGACAGGATGAGGCATCTAAAGACATCAACTTGGACTTGATGACTTGCATTCTTGCAGTGTATTTGCAGCAATAGACACTAAAACCCTCTTTATTGTTGCATCAATTCTCACTTTATGAAAGAGGAATACTGACGAACTTAGGTGCCATTTTTAAGCAGACTGATCTATTCCTGTTTCCCTCCAGGCCTATTACACAAATGAAATTAAAATGATTAGCTTTTGAAACATTATCCACTGGCCCTCATTTTTGGTATTTCATTCACGCTCTTTGTGTACTACAAAATTTCCCACCATCCCACTTTTAACTCTTTAAACTCAGACTGGCACTCAGGTTTGTGTTCAGTGTTGATTTAGGCTGAAACTGCTTCTTATGCACTTTTGAGGTAAAGACCAAAGGGGCATTGGTGTTGGAGCTATCCATACTTTCTTACTTTGCGCTCTCCTGACGCCTTTAAGCGGCTGCCCTTCAACTGTAACATTTTATTTGAAAGTGAAATAGGTCCTCTAAAGAGATCAGACCACTTCTGCATGCTCTTCCCACATGAATTTCAATGAACTGCTGCACTTAAGCGGTTCAGCTCCACAGCCTCCTCCCTCACAAACTAAGTGAGCCCAGGAAAAACAAGCCTTGCAATTGGAGTAATTTTGTAAAAGGACGAATCGCATCACACTGTGACAGTAAGTGAGAAAGAGAATTATAAAATGAGACGCTCAAAATGAAATGCCAGCTTCCTTTTATTTTAGCGAAAACAGCTGTACAGTTTGTTGTTTTGCTCCCACTGTGCTGTATGTGACGTATGACAGATTTCTATTAGTAACCCTGTGTCTCGCTCTGAGCTCATTACGTGGCCAGATGGGAACAACAATCACCTCCTTCCATCCCCACAGCTGTGACAAGGTCCTGACACGTCCACAGAAATAAGATTCACACAGTGGGTAGCATGCAGTCCTGTGTTTCTGTGCTGCGTTTCATCATGAAGGAGGGTGATTGCTTATGTTCTATCAAGTTGATGAGAAACATTGATTTGATGGTTTAGTCTCATATGTCCAATTGAAATTTTGACCTTTGTACCATCAAATGCCATCAGTAAGGTCTGCTGCTGGCTGAATGATGAACAGATATGCGTCTGCCCTATACTCACTCAACACGGTAACGATGTACTGATCCCTAAATCAATATGCCACATGGTTGTTTGTGTAAGATGGACCTACTTTGGCTTGAAGGATTCACTGTTTATATCTAGATACACTCAACAAAAATATAAACGCAACACCTTTGTTACTGCTCCCATTCCCCATGGGATGGACGTAGAGACCTAAAATTCATTCCAGATACACAATATAACCATCCCTCCCAAACAGTGATCACAAATCAGTCCAAATGTGTGGTAGTGGGCACATCTGCTATATTGAGATAATCCATCCCACGTCACAGGTGTGCCACATCAGGATGCTGATCTGACATCATGAGTAGTGCACAGGTGTACCTCAGACTGCCCACAACAAAAGGCCACCCTGGAATGTGCAGTTTTTTGCGCTATTGGGGGTCTGGGGACCCAGAACCGGTCAGTATCTGGTGTGACCACCATTTGCCTCATGCAGTGCAACACATCATCGCATGGAGTCTATCAGATCGTCAATTGTGGCCTGTGGAATGTTGGTCCGCTCCACTTCAATGGCTGTGCGAGGTTGTTGGATATTCGTGGGAACTGGTACACGCTGTCGTATACGCCGGTCAAGCACATCCCGAACATGCTCAATGGGTGACATGTCCGGTGAGTATGCTGGCCATGCAAGAACTGGGACATTCTCAGCTGCCATCTGCCCTGAACAATGTGAACCATGATTCATCCGTGAAGCGCACACCTCTCCAACGTGCCAGACGCCATCGAATGTGAGCATTTGCCCACACAAGTCTGTTACAGCGACGAGCTGGAGTCAGGTCAAGACCCCGATGAGGACGACGGGCATGCAGTTGAGCGTCCCTGAGACGGTTTCTGACAGTTTGTGCAGAAATTGTTTGGTTGTGCAAACCAATTGTTCCAGCAGCTGTCTGGGTGGCTGGTCTCAGACGATCTTGGAGGTGAACCTGCTGGATGTGGAGGTCCTGGGCTGGTGTGGTTACACGAGGTCTGCGGTTGTGAGGCCGGTTGGATGTGCTGCCATATTCTCTGAAACGCCTGTGGAGACGGCTTATGGTTGAGAAATGAACATTCAATGCACGGGCGACAGATCTGGTTGACATTCCTGCTGTCAGCATGCCAATTGCACGCTCCCTCATTGCTTGTGGCATCTGTGGCATTTTGCTGTGAGACAAAACTGCACATTCCAGGGTGGCCTTTTGTTGTGGGCAGTCTGAGGTACACCTGTGCACTACTCATGATGTCAGATCAGCATCCTGATGTTGCACACCTGTGAGGTGGGATGGATTATCTCAATATAGCAGATGTGCCCACTACCACACATTTGGACTGATTTGTGACCACTGTTTGGGAGGGATGGTTATATTGTGTATCTGGAATGAATTTTAGGTCTCTACGTCCATCCCATGGGGAATGGGAGCAAAAACAAAAGTGTTGCGTTTATATTTTTGTTCAGTGTATGTAGCACCCTGGGATTTTCCTCCTTATGTTGCGAGTATTCCTACAAATCTGTTTGCATTAACCTAACTTGGAAGAAAATTGTCTGACTCATTTAGGTTTCTCAAGCAGTCCCAGAGAAACTCCTGAGTATTTGTCCACTTAAATTTCATCTTAAAGTAAAGGCTTTTTATATCTCGGCCTGAAAACTTCACTGACCCTTGACTGAATTCTGAGAACTTCTTCCTGCAGGGCATAAGAGTCTCTGCCACGAACAATTTCTTTGACAGACTTTGAAGGTCCTTGCTTGAAGCTGGTTACCATACTAATGCTAAGGGCTTCTCTGGTACAATACAGGTCATTTCAGCGTCTCAGCAGACCCTCAGTCCCTGTGTGAGCTGGAAAAAGGAAAGAAAAAACCCACTTATCATCCTCCCTGGCAGATTTCTGTTAATCTCTCCTCTTCCATGAGAGACGCAGTGGATTTGAAGCCACTGCATGCTGAAGATTAATCTCCATTAGGACATCTTAAGCGTAGAAGTCATATTTAAGCCTCATTAAAGAAGAATTCCATTTATTTTGTTTGTTTCTTTCTTTTTTTTTTTTTTTTACCAAAGGCTTACCAACCTCAAAGCTGAGGCCCAAATCACTTTGGTCTAATTATTGAGCAACAAACGTATGAAATCCCAGTTTGTCTTTGTGCCTTTAAGACATTTTTTCAAAAATGACAAATATCTTTATTTACTTTGCTTTTCTCTTTTTTTTTCCACCTCTTTTTGGTTGCTTAATGCATGGCTGTAGCTAATTATTGATAGATCTATAAATAATTGTTTGATCAATTGCCAGAGCTGAAGGCAACATCTTAAAATGTCTGGGGTTTTTATTTGTATTTTTTTCATCAAAAGAGACGCCATTTGTTCCACGAAGTGCTTGAAAAACGATTTAAAACGATTAATTTTGAACAAAAAAGAAAAACCGCTCTTCTGAAGAAATAAATGTCAGCTGTTCAGATATCCGATGTATTTGCAGTGATAAATCGCCATAGTAAATATTTCTTAAGACGCTGTATCGAGAAACATTTGATAATGTGGATATTTTCACACACAAACTGAAGCTTGTGAGTATAAAACACATTAATATCCAACACCCAACAGCAGAGGCTGGTGCTCTGAGTTTTTTCAATAGTAGGAAAGCTCTATGTCTTCAGTATGCTGGTTGAATGCTTATCAGCTCTCCCAGGCCTAAAACTTTCCCGTAAGCAATACAGCAATTGAATACAGAATAGGACAATTTTTGCTGGCATATTTGTTATGGCCTATAATATCAAGTGCTGTTATGAGCAAGAATTAGAAAAACAATTTATCTCACTCTTTCGGCAGACTGTGGTTATGGGTGGCAGCTCTGCTTTTGAGTGACACAGTTTCAATCAACCTTCTCCCATTCTGCTTTATGACAGTCATAACTATCTGTCTTCATACTGTATGCTGTATGTGCAGCAGTCTAGCTGAGAGATAGTTGGCTCTCAATAAAGATTTAACAGAATAAATTGAAAATAATGTAAGCCAGAAGAGAGTTTTAGGGAGCGTGTCAACAGTCAGTCTCGTACGTAGACAGACAGCATTGGTGATTAACTGTCAGTCTATTTTAAAAAAAACAAACAAACAAAGAAACAGGAGGGAGCAGCTTTCTCTTTTCTCATGGCAGGCGTCTGCAACAGTCAGAGGAAGCCAGTATGCAGGAAGTCATCTGCATCTAAATAAAGACCGCCAATGGCTTTGTCAGAGTCCATTAAGCAAATTGCCATATTTGATGAATGCATCTACCATCTCTTTTTGTACCACCCATTCGTACCAATCAGCCAGAAGCAAAAATGACTTTTGTTTGCTTTCCTAAACAGGGAGGAGACCCCGTGAAAAAAGAGTCGCCTGAAATATCATTTTGATGCAAATTATGATCGATTTGTACGTTGTATGACGCGTGAGATGAGTTGCCTCATATCAGGTGTGCAATGAAATTCACTCACTCAAGGCTACTGAGACCTATCGTGATTAAAAATTGGAAATTGATGATCACTTTTTGCATGGATGCTAAATGAGACAATTATTACTTTCCCTTATTTAATTATTTATCCTCTGTGTCAGTTTGCACAAACAGCAAATTTTCCTCTGAGTGCTTAACGTCGTAACTTGAATGCAGCTATTTGGGTTGGTTTTTTTTTCTCGTTCTCCTCACGATTAAGGTGCTTGATTGTTCTTGCGACTCTGTGGCATCATTAGCACCAGGTCTGGGTTATCAGTCAAAGCTGAAACAGCTTCGGGTTAATAGCTGCACTCACTCAGTCTACTTATTCATCTCTGCTGCTTCCAGAAAGCCTCATTTCCTCGATCTGCAGCTCACTTTCCTACTTTCTGTCTTTTTCCAGCACTGAAAACAGTAATGAGAATCCTTTACATGAATCAGGGGTTTCTAATAGTCTTTTTACTTTCAGTTATATAATTTTTACCAAAATAAGGAAAAAAATAATAGTCCCTCTGTACCTTATAATCTCTGATATTGTGAAATATATGTTAATAGTTATTGCACTGTGACAAAACATCGCACAGCAATAGTAGGGCTGAAATGACTAGTTGATTATCAGCAGCTGATAGTATATTGAATTATAGTAAATTGAATGCCTTTTGACCGCTGGTCAGAAAAACATTGCATTTGACGACATCATTAAAGAAAATTATTTGGTAAATAGGAGAATAAAGAAGCATTAAAAATCATATGTTTGCACGATAAAATATATGGACGAAACCACTGAGCCACACCTCTGTCTTGGAATTTGAGTGTTTTCAGTCCCATTGCCACAGGAGTATGAAATATGAAATCAAGTGTCTAGCCATGCAGTCTGCCTTCACAAACATTTGCAAAAGAGTGGGTAGCTATATAGAGCTTGTTTTATTCATTGAATAAAATTCAATGAATTCAAAGTCATTTTATGAAATGTCTACGCTCCTAGATCTTCCACAATCAACTACAGGTGGTATTTTTGCAAAGTGGGCGTGTTTAGGGACTGCAGCAACTCGGTCACCAAGTGCCACTCGTCAAGTGCCGAGGCACATAAAAGTTACAGACTTTCTGCTAACTCAATAACTGGAGATGTACAAACCTCCTCTGGCATTAAAATCAGCACTAAATGTGTGCAGCAGGAGCTTCATAGCAAGAGTTTCCAGCTTCATGATAGAATAATAACAAGCACCAGATGGATAGGTGTAAGCATGCTGCCACCGGCCCTGGAGCAGTGAGATCATGTTCTGTGGAGTGATAAGTCTCACTTCTCTATTTGGCAGTTTCATGGATGAGTCTGCATTTGGCAAATGCTAGGAGAGCATTACCTGCATGACTGTTGTGTCAACTGTAATGTTTGGCACAGGTGGGATAATGCCATGGGGTTGTTTTCCGGGGCTGGCAGAAAAAGAAGTTTGGTGCAGGAGGACTTGACTGGCAGAGCTCTGATCTCACCTCTGAGGTGAATTAGAATGGAAACATCAGTATCCGTCCTCACAAATGCTCTTCTGGATGAAGGGCAAAAATTCCCACAGGCGCACTCTAAAATCTTGCCTGTAGATTTTGAATGGGATGTCATAAAAGCTCCTGTAGGTTTAATGTCTCCATGTGTATGAAAAAAACACACAAAAGTGTCTGAATATGTTTCTTGCAAATCTGAGGTCAAGCTTAAAGCTATGCACAGCATCATCAAGGAAAAACACAAGAAGCACAGAGTTGTGAAATTTAAATCCAAGTGTTACATCCTGAAGCTACAGATTAATCTTTGCTCATCTCACCTCCAAAGGTGCCATCAACATCCCAATACACAGACACACAAGAGACTATCAGGACCTCCAGGAGTCTGGCCAACATTATATCTCACATGTGCCTTCAATACTGATAATTCAATGTGATACCTTCTCCTGGTTGGAGGACAAAAAGCCCTACGGCGGCAGCAGAGGAAGAGAATAAGAAAAAAAGAAGTCGTCAAATCAGGCCAATTAAGTGGATTACGAGTTATCTGCAGCACGGCGTGTAATTGGTTTTGTGTTATCGTTGTAATGTCAGATAGGTACTAATTGAAAAGCCAGTTTATTAGTGGGCTGACAGTCTGCAGAGGGTTGGGCTGTGGTTTTAAAGGTCTTGTTTCAGATAGCCTCCCAAATGATTATAGATAATAGGCTGCTTCTACTGAAGCTTGTGGTGCTCTGAGATCCAATCCCCATTCCTGTTTTCTGCTGACGTCATTCTCCTTTCGCTCCAAGTCTCGTGAGCATATAATTTAATTTTGTGGTAATAACGTGTTTTATTCCGATGTTAAGATTTTATTTGCAGTATCATGCACTTCTGGGTTTTTATTGCGCTCTTACAGCAGTGTGCTTACAGTACTGTACTTGGCAAAAGCAATATGTCTGACGCTACTGTGAGTCATGAAGCAAAACACCAGAGTCTCTGCAGTCTTATTTTGTGGGATTTCTGTACAAGCTAGAGGGTAGTGTCTTGATGCAACCACAGCATCCGAAAAACAAATGTGTTCGTTCATACAGACAGTGCAGACTTCAAACACTATAATGTGGTTGCCAAGGCTTCAGATTTTTGGCATACAGGTCTAACATGGCAGCAACTGATTTACGACTGCCAGACCTATTTGGCAATGACCAGGGCAGGAGAATAAAAGATGAAAAATGCCTCTGTCTAAACTCAAATCACATAATCCTAAAATCTCAGATAGGGCAGCAACAATTGTGAGCTGGGACTGAAAAAAGCCTCTGCGGAGGCTGAAGATAAAGAGTACCTGTACAACTCTTTGTCAAACCACAGAAACGTCTTTTTTGTAAAGAATGACTGGATGTGGTTGGACACACTTACAGGGATTTCTCAGAAGTTGTGAAACCTAATAGTGAAGGTTCTCCATCGAGTCCTACGATTCTGCAAATGGCACAAAATGAGCTGTGAAAACGGAGCATGAAGCTAGGATCTTTGGCATTCAAATGGAGAGAGAGCTGAGGTGTTCAAACTCCAGCTATGCTCCATCTTTCATGTCTCGTATCTGCAAACCTCTGAGTGCTGTTGCAGGAACTGAGTGTATAGTGACCAAAGAAAATGATATACCCCGACAATCATCTGCGGTCGACACAGTCTGACAAAAAACAGGACTGTTTGGATGGTAGTGCCCACTTTAAGCAAGCAGGCTGCTGAGCACTGTAGCACTCCTGCTGCTGGCTCAGTTTTCAGCGTTGATGGGTGCAGATGGGCTGCTTGCAATTTGGCTGTAAGGACAAGAAATGCCATGGAGGCTGCTGATGCATGCAGCTAGCAAGCATGCATTATTCAAAGACTGAATGCAGAAAAAGAAAAAAAAAAGTGATGTCTGTCTCATAGTTGGCGGATGGACTGCCACAACGAGTTCTCATAGTCAGCCGTTTCCTCAACAGTGCTCAATCAGCAAAAAGAAAGCTTTCGTTGAAATGGTATCCTTAAAAAACAAACACTAGGCTGGGATAGTGATGCAGCCAGTTTCTGTTCACCTCAGAGCAGAGAGCATCTATTCAAAACATCAGCAGTAAGTGTCAACTACCATTTAGGGTGTATATGTGGAAAAGGAAGGTTATTGAATTAGCCTTGTCTGTAAAGTGAATTGGAATTGATTGTCACATTCACTTTGATTCTGCCGGGCATGCTTTTATCACCAAACAGTGCTCGCAGCAAACCAAGCATCTGTAGGCTGAGCTAATCTTCTTTGCTTCAGTGCTGAAAGCGACCCTCCACTCCATAGTTCCACAATCACAATAAGACTGGTTTCAATAGTGACATCCGAAGATGAAGGGATATGGCTGAATCCATTTAAGAGCCCACGGGGCCTTGTGATTTCAGCTTTCTGCTTCTAATAGATTCAGTTTCAGTCTGAATTGATTCAAGATGCTAAAGAAGCTTTCTGGCAGGTGATGCTAATCCAGAGCATAAAATGCATCAAGCACAACCCAGCTTGCCTCTGTGTTATTTCATGTATCTGCTGGTGGAGAAATGAAACACCCCATGCAGATAAAGAGGAGCAGTGAATAGCCAGACATCCAGTATATTAATTTCAACAATGTAGGGTTTCATATTTAGGAAGATTTCACTTTTCTAGCATCTCCAAATGCATCTGCATATCACTTTAATGCATACCAGCTGGTATTTGCTATGTGATTATTAGGACCAAAGGGGTTACTATTGGCAGTCAGGGGACTGAAATGTCAAAACCACAGGTAGATAAAAAGAGGAGGACAGTCAAGCCCCTCAGATGCTGAATGTCTTCACTAGCTTTTTTGTAATTCCATCTGTCTGCCATTTACTGCTGGGCAGGTAGTGCACATCAGGTTTAATTGAGCTTTTTTTTTTTCCTGTGACACAGCTGTCTGCTTTGGGAAACGAGGTGGTGCTGTGACAATGAGCCACAACAGCAAAGTTGCAGGCTGTAAAACTCTGAGAGAGCTACAGGGAACTGCAGAGTCGGATGATAATTCTCAGTGGAATCGTCACTTCCAGTGAAATCCTTCACATTACATACAATGCAATCATTTCACCCACTGTTAATATAGAATATCTATCAGAGCAGCTTTAAGGCTGTGTTAGATTATATAAGGTGTTGCCAGAACAATGACTCCACTAAACACTGCGTAACCCTACATCAAGGTTGCACATTTATAAAGAATATGGACTTTTATCAGGCAGTATAATGTCTAGCAGACAGTTTTAGGGCATCACAGGTTAATATAGAGCTCATTTGTTCTGAAATAGGTCTTGTTTAACGGTCTATCTCACAGAGCAAAGAGCTTTTATCCTGGCAATGAAACATAGTATTAAAGGTTTAGTCAGGTATCGCTGCAGCAGATGCTGAACTAAAAATGCTGCGTAGCTTTATGATGTAACAGATTTTTGAACCTTGTTGTTTCTCAGTGTACCAACATTTTGCTTTTGTGTATGCTTGTGCCTCTGTTTCTGTCTCACAAATAACATAAAATAACAAAGAAATCTGACAAAATTCTGCAAAATCCTAATCCATGAGTTTCAACAGGTTATTAGAGTAGATTTATTTAATTTATTAATAACAAATATAATCTTAATCAATAAGGAATTAATCTTATCGATTGTAACCTACAAATGAGAATACAAAATATTAGGAAAACGTTTAAGGGCAATCCAGTCTAGTTAAGTAAAATCACTTAAGCTTTATGAACTCACCAACACAAACTGAGGATACAGATGCTTAAGAAGAATTTAGGGTAGAGCTGTTGCATTTCTTTGCTTTAGATTTTACATGTGTACCTAATAACTATTATTTTCTCTGGCAATAATGTATAGCAAGTGTGACATATAAATTTCCTGTAGTTATTACTATTACATTTATGCCCTCAACACCTTTTTCAAATTGTTTATTTGACCTGCTTGTTTGAGCACTCTGGGACTTGTGAGATTAATACCTCAGTGTTAAATCTATGCTGTATTGTAGCTGCAAACCCTTCTGAAACCCTATGTCGTAACTGTGGACAGTGTAAAAGATGGACGTAGCTTCTGGGTCTGAAAACTAAATCCAGTGTGTAAGTGCTTTAAACTTGGATTCTTTTTAAAGGGGCAACACATGGTGGAACCTGTGGTTGCAAAAAAAAAAACCTCCGGTCCTACAGAAGTGGGGGGGAAAAGTCCTCTGCTGAGCTGGGATCTATGTAAAAAATTTCCTGCTGAGTTTACAGTCTTATACATTCATTTTCAGCCATAATGTGTAAAACACGAGGAGCGTTTTTGTACATTTTGGTCACTCTAAGTGTCAGAAAGGAGGTGGTTCACAGTTATATCTGTCCCCATCGTCACATCAAGTCTCCATACACCCAGATGCTGATGGTGAAAATGTTCTCATGGTGTCACAAAATAGGGGGAGGTGTCTGGATAACTACATCCACCATTAATTGTATTGAATCATTTAAAAGTTTAATATTCTTTCTTGATCTCTTCTTGTTGTTAACTGTCTGCCCAGCTTTTGCTCCTGTAGTGGTGTTGTGCATTGTGGGTTTCAGAGCTTTTTTGTCTGCAAACAGCTTCCTACTGCAGCCAAGTATTGAACCAAACAGTAAAGTTGGGACATCCAATTAAGCTGAAACTCTTTATCAAGCTTCGCCAGGTAATAATTCTCTGTACAAACAACCCTGTTCACACTTTAACAAGGCTGATTATTGTCGCTCTTAAGTAGACATGGCCTCTCCTGTGTCTCTGTCTCAGTGAGGAAAAAACCCCACAGACTTTCTCTTAGTGAAAAAGTTAGATTGTTCATTAGTTTAGTGGCTCCATAGCAGGTGGTACCATCACCTTGGGGGTTGTGTCATGATCAAAATCCAACAAATCAAACCTGCTGTGTTGAACCTCTTGCAAATAAGGGAGTAAATGAAAGCAGCTCTATATTGTTCATTAGTTTCTATTAGTGGGTAAAAGTAAAATAACCACATCACATCAGTGTTTAACAGCCTGTCCATCAGCAGTGTAGCATGAAACTAAGAATAAGTGTTGCAGTGGCTGTGGGTTGGGTTTGATGCTCTTCCTGAACAACCTCCCCACATTTGATGCAAATGTAAGCATTTTTGTGCCTAACAATTATTATTTTAATGATTAAATAGACACAGTAGACATCCAACTTGTGTTAAAGTTGTCTCATTTCACATCCTGCTTCAACAAAACACCCCGTGTTTATTCAAAACGCTCTGAAAGCACCAATTCAATGAGGATTTAATGTTAATGTGTATTTGTGCTCTCTGAGGCTACAAGCTCTGTTTGGAAGATTACCGACTGACTATTTATTATCACACAGAATGACAATCAAGCCTTTTCAAAAAACATCTCTAGCTGATTGTCTGAATATCGCTGAATATGGTCTGTCTAAAGAGCTTGTCCCTCTTGAGCCCAGCATGCTTCCTGCCTGCCCTTCCTCCTCTCCCCTCCTCCACTCCCACCATCACATCCGCCTCCAGCGCTCTGAACTCTACATCCCTGAAAGTTCAAGGGAAAATCAGCCGCCATCAATCACTAATGCAAATGAGGAGATCAAGCTCTCTGGAGCAGCTTAGCCTGTTGAACATCACACAGCAACAATTAAAACCCCTGAAAGCAAATCATCTTCAGTAGACCACTAAATGAAAAGAGCCTTCCTTTCAAGAGTGCTCAATAGTGGCAGGATTTTCAAAGGCTCTTGCCCATGTGTGCAGTTTAATGATGAAAGTCAGGATGGGGGGCTGTGACGGAGGGAGACTGCACTCTGTTCGGCAAGGTTGTTACCATGACATTTGGTGCAACATCAGACTCAAGAGGATCCTATAACATGCTATTACAAAGGGTCATTCTTATTTAGATATTCACATGCTTTCCTGCTCCTCCTGGATCCTACCAAACTGTTTCAGTGTGCCACACATAACCCAAAACTTTACTAATTAAGAGAAGTACCTGTAAAGACAATTAGATTTCAGTGTTTTAAGTCTGGTAATTTCTTTAAGTGTTTGACCTTTCTGCCTTTGCAGGGAAGTTTGAGAGCAAGGTAAAACACTCCTCACAGGACTCTGGCCGTAACTAAGTAATTAAAAAGTGCTCCACTAGGCTCTAACCTTATTATTCCAGCCTTTGAGAAATATCTTCAGATGTTCTTAAGCACTCCTCAATGGATCTCGGTGAGAAAGCCTATTGCAAAGGAGGGGTCTGAATATATTTTACCTTGTACTCTGTGACATTTTGAAATCTAAAAGTCATTCTTATTAAGAAGAGCTTTGCTTTGCATCCTGAATAGCGGCTTTGTTCTCCCTAGCTCCAGGGAGCAGCATGTTTTTCATGCTGACTTCCACTCACTGAACCACACATGATGCACAACACATAATTACCATACACAACATGTTGACTGTGTTGTCTGGGGGGGGAAACAACGCTCTAAAACTGCGTCCAGACAGCGAGCAATTAGCTTGTCAAGCACCTCTTTGAAGCTGACATTTGGTCAGTGGACTCCAGGCTCCAGTTGCCTAGGTAACTCTAAAATGTGTTTACTACCATGTCACAAGTCAATCAGCAGTATCATGCGGTCTCATTGGTAGTTGCTTCAATCACTGGCTTAGAAGTTGAGAACAATTTGCACTGCTAGCATTTTTTTTTTCCCCCGCCCAAGTTACTTGAAGTCACTTGACTTTCAATGAAATAATGATACAGCCACTCATAGACACAACAATACAATAAAAACTGCAGTTCATTTTGAAGCAGGTGAAGGTTCTAGCTTCATGGTGCCCCTTGAAGCATGCCTCAAAAGCAATTCCGCCCTCATAAACGCCTATGCTAAAATTTCCAACTTTCCAGCGTTACAAAACATGTTTACAGCCTGGTACAAAAACTGTTTTTAGCCTATCCAGTCTTCAAGTGATGAAGTATGAACCCTGCTTATGGGGCCAAACCACTCTACGCGTTTATTAAGGCTGTTGTGTTTTGAAAATGTTTTAATGCTTTATATCTTGTTTTATTTAATCTGAACAAGCTGTCATGAAAGCTTTAACTGGCAGCTGCAGTCACAGAGAAGCTTGCATAGCTCTGTTTGGGAATGGCAAATATGACAGGGACACTGCATTAACTTTCTAAAACCACGATCGACTGTTTCAGACTGACAGCGTGAGGTGTTCCGCAGTAAAATGACTCACCGCCACACTTTTTCGGTAAGTCAAATGTTTGTTTGTTACGTGTCTGCAGGCGGCATGATTTCTTTCCCTCTCCTTTTGTTTGCTATTTCCTCAGGTACACAGACTGCAGGCTGGTGTCAATTTGTGGATCTCCAGCTAATTAGAGGAAGGGGGCTTTGATTGAACAAACTATGAGTGCACACCTTGATAAGGAGACTCACCTGTGGTTAGGGTGGCTCTCTCTTCCTTGCGTAGAATTGTTTGGCACATGTGTAGAGTGCCTCTGGTGTATTTTTTTTGTTTGAAGGTTGTGGTGGGAGTAAAGAGGACTAGGTAAGTCTGGGGAACCCATACACTTACTCACATAGAATCTTTTCTTTTAGAAACACTAGGTAAGTAGGTTGGTGCCACCCATGTAATTTTGAGCTTGTTTTGAGTTGAGGATTAGGGTCCCCCCCCCCCCCTTTTTTTTTTTTTTTTTTTTTTGGCACAACCTAACTGTCCCTTTCTCCCCCACATTTGTTGTATGAATTTGGGTTATTGTTTTTGTGAGAAAGCTGCCATTTAACTTCTTTCTGTTTATAAACAGAAGAAAGAAGAAGAGAAATAACAAGTTAACACAAACCAGTGACAGCCCAATACTTTTGCATTATTTATTACATAAAACTCAGAACTAGGCATCAGTTATGTTACACGTTTGTGCAGTTATATATGTTCTTGGTTTGTGATCAACCCTGGCAGGGCCTCCTTGGATGAGGGTGTCTAGTGATAATGGTCGAAACACCCGATGAATCCAAGGTCCACTACTGACTATGTGTCCCAAACTGGTAAAGTGTCTTGTCTGCTTTTCCTCATAACAGCCATCCTTCAAGATTTTCTCCATTTAAAGCAATGCATTATCAGGGACTGTAACATCTAGTCCTTTTTACTGAATCGTTTATAACACTTGTACCAGGTTTCTGGAGTTGTTGTGTTACCCCCTCCTGCCCTCGAGGAGGCATAACAGTGTTTGTAAGCTAATCAGTAACCGATGTTTTTAGCTAGCTAGTTTAGATGAGCTGTTGGGGAAAGCTGTGTTTGTTAGCTAATCTGTACACATGAATGAATTTACCCCAAATTTAAAAAATAAATAAATAAAGTATTCTGAGCTGTTGATTAAAATCAGTCCTATAGTTCAGACATTAGCTCTGCTGCTTCGACTGAATGTGCATTACTCCATATAGCTTACATCCTTTGAGAGAAATACTATGAAGCATACATATATGGTGTCCAGTACTGAGGCAGCAGTTTAAACCTTTATACGCTTCTGTTTTCCTGCAGATGACCACTGTGCAGTAGCACAACTGAACCAGGACTGGAAACCTGCCCTATCATCTCATCTCAAAGGTAAATATTCTACTAGATAATCTCTTAGTATATCAGACCCCTTTTTTTTTTTTTTTGTAAAAGCTCACATCAGAACAATAGAAGTGAAAAATGTAAGGGCAAATCTTCAGAACCTGAAGTGGGTGAGGACAGGGAAGAATCAGTTTTATTTCACATTTGAAGAATAAATTTCACATTTTCAGTTTGTGATGAGTCTTTCCTTTGTGATTACAGGAGTTGCCCTCAGATTCAGACCTCAGCATCACCCAGTGACCACAGAACAAACAGCTTATATGTTCACTCTTTGTAGTAACTCCAAAATTAAACGGTGCAAAGGCTAAATTACTATATGATGTACTGTCAGTGGATGCTGCAGCTGTTTTATTGATAAAGTTAAAGATGAAAAGTTAAAGGGTTTAATCATCCACATAACTGGTGTCACTATATAGGAGCATAAACAGAACCTTGGGGATTAATAAAGCTCCTGATCTCAGACCTGCACAGCTTCTGTTTTTAACACTGAATGTAGAGTCCATTATATTTTCCATCAATAAAACCCGATGTACGGTCAAAGGTTTAAAATTAACATTGAACTAATATAATTTAATCCAGACTTCTATCACAGAGTGTTTTATTTACCATAAGATATTCAGAGTCATTCATATTTGAGTAAACTGAGAGGATAATATAACTTTTGGCAGGACTGAATATAACATCATTATGTAAAGTTCCAGGCCCTCTGTCCTTTATCTGAGGATGGTGTGACTACTTCTGACATTACACAAAGCAAAGGCCACTGTCACACTGTTCATGAAGTGCTGGGTTTGTCCATCTTCTTGGGCGGCCTTCAGTGGAGGTCTGGTGAAGACATACCTCATATGAGCTGTTCGCACTAAAGTAAAAAATACCATCAGTTATGCGGATACCCCTTTGGCGCCAGCTGCAAGGCTGGAGCTGAACAACAACACCCTGATAACTACTATGTTTAGTCTGTTCCTTCCCATTCCATGCAAGGCCACCTGGGTTGGCTGGAAGACTGTTTACTTAGCCTGGCGGGGCGAAGGACACTGTCTCAGCTGAACTCTGGACACACACACACACACACACACACACACACACACACACACACACACACACACACACACTGATATGCACACACACACACTGATATGCACACACTGATCCCCCCTCCCTTTCCAAACGCCTTCGATGCTTGTGCCCTACCAGGGAAGATGGCAGTCGACTGGACCAGCACAGACATGCTGCAGGACCGGATGCGCTGTCTACACCGGCTCTCTCTTACTCTTTACCCGCCCCTGTTGCTTGTCTTGTGTGTCTATGGTGTATTGATAGTCATGTGCTTTTTGTGCTGAGGTGTTTTTTCTGCTATCAAACTGTTCTCCCACTAGGAGCTCAGTCTGAGTGGAGTTTTTTTTTCTCCTCCTCTTACCTCATGTAGTGTATTTTCGTTGTTTTTTTTCCTATCAGCCTACCTTTCTGACATGTCTCCCCAATGTGATGTTTGTGTAAAGTTGGTCAGAAGGTTCCTTTGTAAGTGCGCATGCGCCATTAGCGTGCTGCCTGCTGTAACCCTAATTTCCTTCGGGATTAATAAAGTATTCTGATTCTGATTTGAGGGAGGTGTTGGTGAAAATTATGAGTCCTGCTTGATCTCTGTGATGAGCATCAGTCCTCATGACGTTTCTGAAATGCTGTGTCTCTCAGTGGATCAACAGAACATCTGGGAAAAGAGCGATGTGATGAAAGGAAGGGAGAAAGTTTCCCCAAAACTCTGGACCCAGTTTCCAGATAATTCTGATATTAACAGTAACTCTGGGCCTCTGTGGAGTGCGCAACTGACGCCATCTCTGCCTAAAATAGGATAAGAAAAACTAAAATGTGTTAAATCATTCAAACCATGACTACAATAACAATGCAGGTTTGTAGCATTGCTAATTAGCTAGCAACAAGCCTCTAACACAGTCCATATGCTAACGGCTAATCTAACTAACGAATTAACAGGAGCTACAGAGTGATGTCACATGCTGTAGAACTATAGAAGCTGTGTCTTTTTGAATATACAGCCCCGTGGTTGTAGTTACCTTCATTTCAGGAGAAAACTGGAGCAGTGGGTGGACTCTGGCTCCAAAAGTACAACATGGCAGCTCCAAGAAAAGAGAAATTTTAGCTTCATTTTTGTAGAATAGGAGGGAGCGGAGCCAGGTCCTCCATGTTTTTACAGTCATTGTTCAAAACCAAAAAGTGTTGTCACAGTGTCTGTGCTCCAGCTTGGGCTCTGGAATACCAGCAGATATTGGGAAAGTGGAAATGTTCCATCTCAAACATTTCCCCATCACCTTGACATAAAGATCTCAAAATCAGGGAAAACATTTGACAGCTGAATCAAACATAACATAAATAGTTAAAGTTATTATAAAATAATGCTAAGCCTTCAAATGAAACTATTCCAGTCCTTTAGTCGACGTCACATAAAGTAAGAATCTTGATATATAGTAGTGGCAGTGTTTTTGAAGCTTTTTCCATTGTCTTTCTTATTAATCACATGCATTTTCTTGACTTCAGCTTAAAAAAACGAAGCCTTGTGGACCTTAAAACAGTTAATTATCCACTGGAATATGAAAGATAAAGTAAATACCAGCAGACACTGTGAGCCACCAAGTAATGAAGTCGCCCAGTGAAATCTGGATTTTAATGAGAGTAAAGTAAAAAGTCTCCTTCACATCTCAGGACAGCTGGAAACAGATCACCCATGGATTTAGCTACTCCTGTAGAGAGCCACAGTGGGTTCCAGTATGTTTATTCATCAGATAGATCAGTGTGACTAAACTGTGTGTATTTGCATGGGAGTGTGGGGATGAACGCGTCAAATATTAATTAATAATATAAACTGGTTTCTTTGCAATTAGCGCTCTGTTTTTAGCCTTGGTTGAAAGAAACCCGCAGGCAGAATCTGAAAATGTCAGTGTCTTTAAATTACTCTTTGCTTTGTAAGAATAGTTTAAAATATGTCACAAGTCTGGATATTATTCTCCAACTCTGCCATTGGTCCTGTTTTTCTTGCCGCTGTCCAGCACTGAGCCCCACATGCCTCAGCTTGATCCGCAGCACCTGTAATCAGTACATTTACTACCTAAGAGCCAGCTTTTGATTGGCAGAGATAGGCCACACATGAGAAGTAAATCTAAAGGCACCGATCCAACTCACCATCTGCTTGTGGACAGGAAAGTCTGCATGGTAAATCATCAGAAGCCCACATCACCTTCACGATGTCCTTGTCCTTTTCTACCCTGGAGGTGAAGAGGTTTGAACTTGCGGCCTGGCAACTGTGGCAATCAATGCTGTGACAGAGGTGATTATCTTTGACTTTCATCTATTCTGGTCAGTTATTGTGAAACTGAAAGTGTTGGGAGAGACAAGGGTGCACTGTGGCTCTGGGCAACAAGCTGTAAAGGCAATTATCACCCTAAAATGTTGTTATTGCAAACAGAGCTGTCACATTTCGGGGGTTTCTGTCAATTCGCCACCTCATTCTTGTTGCTTCAAGCTCTGGGTTTGCTTGTGTTCTTACTTTTCCCCCTACCTTTTCTCTCCCTCTGTCTTTTTTCTTTGTAAACCTTGCCTCGGACAAGTTTTGTCTGTTTTCAAGTTTTGACTGTCTTCGTGTGTTTAACAGAGCATTAAACATTTATATCTTGGACTTAAGTCTGCCTCAGGTGTCGTGCATTTGGATCTTTTTTCCTGTAACTATCTCACAAAGATGTATCTTGTTGCTGGTCCAGAATATAATGTATTCCTTTTTTGGGGTTAAAATTTTTTTTTTTTGGCACATTTGCAATTTTAGAAAAAACTGGTAGCATAACCTTGCAAACTTTTCAATATTTATTAGTTATTTATTGAATATTTTTGTGACTTGTGTGTTATTCTTTTTTCAAGGTGCTTCAGCTACTGCTAAGTGAATGATAGAGAGAATCTGCAAAATAAAGAAATGGTATGAGCCACAGTAATATTACTGATTACCATGAGATTAAAGTATTGGGTAATTATATTTGTACAATTTATTGCAGATAACGTAATGTAAAGAACAACCCAAATTCCAAAAAATACGGTAAAATGTAAATAAAAACACTGCAGTGATTTACAAATTTCATAAACTCATATTTTATAGAAAACATGAAATGTTTAAAGTGAAACAACAATTCAGCACCTGGACTCTTGTACTGAAGTATGCAGTGTAGCGTTGTCATCCTGAAGTATGAAAAGGCAAAAAAAAGGCATCATCAGGATGGAAGCATATGTTGCTCTAAACCAATATATACCGTTATATACTGAATGCTGATAAAAGCTGGATGGTCCTTCTTCTCTTTAGTCTTGAGGACACAGTATCAATGTTTTCCTAAAAGAAAACCAATTGGGATTTTTCTGAACTGTGTTCACAGACAGCGATTTCTGAAAGTGTTTTAATGTAGTTCCACCCAGGGTCCTGAAGATCACGGGCATCCACTACTGATTTTTTTTGCCTTGTCCCCCTGTGCAAAAAGATTTGTCCAGATTCTTGGAATCTTTTGATGATGTTATGTACTGTAGATGAGCCTTGGCTATTTTATGTTGAGAAACATTATTCTGAAATTCCACAATTTGGGGTGGGGTGGGGGGTGGGGGGAATCATTTCGTCTGTGAAACTGCATCTCTAAGATTCTCTTTTTTCCCCTATGAAGCTAAATAATTGCTAAATATTCCTCCAATTATTTCGTTTTAATACCACTTCCTTTTCCAGGCTTCTGTTGTGCCTGTCCCAACTTTTGCAAAACTTTTTGAGATGTGTTGCTGCCATTAAATTCAAAATGAGCTTAACTTTTTTCTTAAAATGGTGCATTTACAGTTTTGTTTTGTTTTTTATAATTTCCTATGTTCTACTGTGGACAAAATATGGGAGAGTTGTATCAGAAAAATTGCAATTAGTTGCAAGTTCAAGTTCAAGTTCAAGGTTCTTTATTTGTCACATGCATAGTTATACAAGTATAACACACAGTGAAATGTAGCCTGACACGCTCCTCGACATGTGCAAAAAAATTGGGGGGGGGGGGGGGGGGGTGTAGAGGAAAAACATTATATATATATATATATATATATATATATATATATATATATATATATATATGTATATATATATATATGTAGTATATACATTGGGTGAATGTGCAGTAGTAGCAGCAAGCAGGTGAATTCTGTACATTAATATGAATAGACATCTGACTATTTTACAGGATAGACAATATAAACATGTTTAAAATTAAGGGAATTGAAATGTACATTGTGCCTTGGTTTAGTGAAAATTGCAAATCATTGCATCCTTTTTTTGTTCACGTTTTACACAGCAGCCTAATTTTTTTTTGGAATTAGAATAAAATAAAACAGCCCTTTATTCTCATTGCACATGCACAACAAAATTGTGGGATATCCATCTGGGCACATTTTATGCTGGGATGCCCTTCCTAATCTCAACGCTCCCATTTGTCCAGGCTTTGCACCGGCACCAGGTTAACACTAGCCCATTAACCCCTGAGGCTGGGTTTGTGGCTCCTTCCGGGCATCTTTCACATGTTGACCACTACATGGACGTGCTAACTGTCGTGAGAAGTGGATTTATTCTGGGAGAGACCAAATCTGAAATTGTGTGGGTTTTTAGCATTATATTATCTTAATGTATTGTAGATGCATTAGTTATATGTTGTGTTGATGGCAGTTTTTTTTTTATTATAGTTTATAATCTGGGAGATGGTCACATGACTTTATTGCCTTTTTATGAAATATGGAAAAGCCTGTGGCGTGATATGAGCAAAGTGGCTCAGCAGCAGCAGCTTATAAAAGGCTGCCTGTTGCTCAATTAGTGGCTGCTAGTGATGGAGCCCGCAAGTGCTCTTTAGCCCCGCCATGTTTGAGCTCTGTATAATACTCAATACATGAAAATAACAAATTTTGGTCTGCACCAAATTCTCCTTTTAACGGTTTTAGCCAAGCTGCTCATAAAATCCAAACAATTATCAAAAATAAAGCTCAATTATTTTAATAGCTTTTAATGCACTGAACATCAAATTCATCCCACATGTGTCACCAGAAGCATTTAATCCCATCCTATCAGCTTCCCTGACACATTTCAGTGCAACTTAAATCTTGTTTCTATATCTAAAGACATTTTATCTCAGCTCTGTTGGCAGCCTGTTTGTTTTGTTTTTTTAGTTGGTTTTTTTTTGGTTTTTTTTATCGTCCTGAAGCTTTCCCTCTGCTTTCATGCAGCCAGTTAGTCCCACCTGAGGTAGCGGCGACACTGGGCTTTGTGTGAGATGTTGATAAATGGGACAGGCGCTCAAACTGTCGAGGGAAGCAGCGTGATTCAAGCAAGTACAATAATGTGGCTGTTCACCTTTTTATTACTTCAGGGCGCAGGGACGAGCTCGTGTGGAAGGCTGCTGCAATGATATTACATTGATGACACTGGATTATTATTACTATAACATTTCTGCTTGTCAGACGCACAGGAGATGGTTAATCAAATCTATTCCTAAACATAATTTGCAGGAAGCTGTAAGCTGTCCTTTAATGTTATGTGAAGCATTGTGCTGTATATTTTAGTAGTATGACAGCCTTTAATGTGTGGCACATATGCTTCTTATTTATAACATTTTGCCTCTTTGTGCTGATGCTGCACTTGTCGCCAAAGGCAGTTAAAATGTAACTTCTTTCTTTTTAGCATAGGTGAGCTATCCACAGTTGTGAAATCATCCATTAATGAGTGGAACACTCATTACATTCTTCCAGAGAAGGATCCACTTATGCAAGTTCTAATTTTATTGCAGCATGAAGCACTCACATTTGCTCCAACAAATGAAATAAACCTTACTGTAATTTATTCAGACTGAATAATTTGTGTCTTCTGTGGCTGACATGTGAATAGAAGTAGTAATTACTAGCACAAAATTAAAGGGCAGATGTTGTCGCACTGTCGAGCCCACAGCCTTTGCTGTCACTGGATCTACTCCGTTACCTTCTTCTGTGCTTTTACCATTTTTATTGCATGCAAACACATTTACCCATGATTGTTGCATTCATGAAGGTTTCTGCAAAAAGCTGCCAAATGCATGCACATAGTAACAGCCCAACCCCTGTGACTAATCTTAATTTTGAAAGGCATCATAAGAATAGGAGAGGCAGTGATCTTGCACTGCCTCTAACAGCCATTACTCTCACTGAGGAAGAAAATTCACTCTGTAAAATGACTCTCCCTCCCACCCGAGATCAGATATGTTGATTTTTTTTCTTTTTTTTTCTGGGGGAAATAAACACTCTGGCAGCTCACTCTCACTCCCACACAGCCAAATTAGCTGTCACCAAGGACATTAAGCTGTCATCTTCTGAGGTCCCTCTCTCAAATGTGTTTGCTGCATATAAATATATATATATGCTCTGCGAGTGTCACTGCCCAAGATGCTTTTTTGGAAATGGATGCAGCAAGGTTAGTGAGGTTCTGCTCAAACAACTGACTGCACGGAGAGATAAATACGCATATAAGATGATATGTGTTCGCAGTTTATGGTCCAGCTGCCCCTAGCTGAGCATGGAACCAACAGTGTGGAAAAAAAACAACCCCTACCCTTCCAGTCCATATTACAAAACACCATCACAGTGGCATTGCTTGAAGTTAATTTGCTCCCTGCATGCAGTGATGAAGTGCACCTCATTGTGCATACTAATGGCCCACGTGAGGCTCACAAAATGATAGAACAGCTCTGTTTTGGAGATGAATATTGAAAGTTAAAATTAGTTTCAGCTTATAGAGATCTCTCTCCCATCAGTGCTGATAATTACGTTGATGCATTTGTTCAAAATGGTAAACAGCCAATTTGCTTTCAGGTCTCGCTGATGCCGGAGAATGATGCTTTTTGGCAAGGGATGTTTATGTTTACTGTAAAGGTTCTGGCTCTGCAGCAGCTGAAAAAGGGGATGTTTCATCCCTCATAATCTGAATCTCAGTGAGCACTGTGGCACTGAGATGCTTACTGTTGTCTCAGGACTGGAGGTAAAACAGATGGCTCTCTGCTGTTGCTTGGCCGTCATGTTGTAACTTTGGCCTGTCAACCAAATGTTCAGTAGTGCGTACGTAGCAATCACAGGTAGTTTTCACACTTGGTTTGAACCCCACTGAAGTTCAGAGACTTCTAAAGGTGGCGCTGACATCTTAAAGCCTTCTGTGAAGATGAGTGTATGACAGTGTGATCGCTGTTGCCATTTTCTCTGCAGCTGCTGCATGTTTGCCAAAGTGTCTCTGCCAGTGAATGAGTTCATTTTTAAAAAAGCAGCAGCGTTTGTTTAATCACTTCACACTCTGTGTCATATTAACACTTTTAAATCAAACAAATGAATCGTTGATAAACAATTTTAGCCACTGATCAGCATGTTTTAGTAGTGGTTGGTCTGTTGGTCCACCAATTTATATATCAAATTAATTAGTGATGAATTACCTTAAACGTTTCTACAGAAGCTAAAGTATCAGGACCATGAACTGACTTTTTCTGTTGTGACACCAGCAGGCTGGCATCTTTTATATTCATAGGGTACACCTGTTCAACTAATTGTTAAAGCAGACCAGCCAATCACGTGGTAGGAACTCAATACAATTAGACTTTTAGACATGATCAAAACAACCTGCTGAAGTTTAAACTGAGCAGCAGAATGGGGAAGAAAGGTGATGCAAGTGGCTCTGAATGTGGCATGTTTTTGTTGTTGCCTGTTGTGTTGGTCTGAGTATTTTAGAAGCTGCTGATCTGCTGGGATTTTCCAGATTGGGAGAATGGTCGGAACATGAGAAAATATCCAGTGATCGGCAATTCTCTGAGTGAAAATGCCTTGTTGATACCAGAGATCAGAGGAGAATAACCAGACTGCTTCAGGCTGATAGAAAGGCAACAGCAACTGAAATAACCGCTCTTTCAATGAAAGTATGCAGGAGAGCATCTCTGAACCTTGAAGGAGATGGTCTACAGCTGCAGCAGAAGATCGCATTCCTGCAGCAAAAGACAGGAAACTAAGAATATTTGTCCAGGCTAATCAAAAGTGGATGATAGAAAATGGCAAAATGTTTCCTGCTCCGATGAGTCTTGATTTCTGCTGCAACATTTGGCTGTAAATAACATGAAAGCATGCCTCCATTGTTTTAATGTCACAGCCTACCTGACTATTGTTGCTGTATTGTATTGTATTGTAGTTTCCACCACCTTGCAAAATGTGAGTTATGAAGGTAAAGAGGAGGCCAACCCTAAACAACAACATGTAATAAAAATGGCTGTTGAAATTATTTAAATGTATCCATGTCAACCACAGGATGAATCGTAATCTCTGACTTTCCCTTCAGTCCTTTCTTTCAGCTTAAAATTTCAATTTAAAACCAGTAAAATTAGCATCATTACCATCAGCCTTTTAGCACTAATACAGGCTAAAAAAGATTTATATGTGGTGTAATTAATGATAATTAAAACAAGCCACATTTATAAACTGCTTCAAAATTTCTGTTGAATCCACACATTAAAAAAAGCTCCAAGCACAGCTGTATAAGGTTGGCTGTCATCTTAAATTTGAGTTTCAAAGTTTCATTCTTGACCTTGGAAACAGCTGCGAACAAACTAATCTCCCTTGAAGCTCCATTAAGAAGCTGTTGTGAGGTTAACTTATTACATGACCTTCATCAGCAGATGGCATTTGCACTCGTTCATACAAATTTTTCTCCATTTTTCAACTCATCACTGAGTTAGCGAGACAGAGATGCTGTGAGATGGCGTGAAAAATGTCAAATCTACATGTAATATTCAAAGAATGCATTAATGAAGGCAGACGTCGTTCCTAAATAATTGCTCTCATACTGTATTCTGACCAAACAAAATTCAGCAATAAGTCACAAATCATATTGGCTTCATTCATCATCCGTGAAGTTATTCACTTGCTTGAAATAATACACAATATGACCTCCCATCTCCTGTGACTATATTGCGTGAAGCTGTTGGTCGTTCATCTTGAGAGCAGGTGCGAAAAGGTTGAATAAGTGTGCTGGCGGCTAGGTTTGTGTCAGGCTGAAGACACTGATCTGATAATGTCCTCATTAGCCGACCTAAGCCCAACAGAAACCGCAGCCAGGAGCAGGAGGTCTGCTCTGCTGGTGACAGCTGCCG
The DNA here is from genome assembly GCF_057382095.1 of Aulonocara sp. 'chitande type north' Nkhata Bay. Lineage (NCBI taxonomy): Eukaryota > Metazoa > Chordata > Actinopteri > Cichliformes > Cichlidae > Aulonocara > Aulonocara sp. 'chitande type north' Nkhata Bay. Next base: position 26,737,865 of record NC_141359.1, on the reverse strand, counting down.
CCTCAGGGCCGTCATGGGCCAGATGAGCCCTGGATGGCAGCTCACAGATCTCTGAGCTCCATCAGTCACAACCGATAAAGAGAGAGAAAAGCAGAAAGTTAAGGGGGTGCTGGAGAGAATGACCTTGATTTTTCCTCTAACCGACGTGATAGGTCATTTTATATATAGCACCCAGTACGTTGTATGACACGAAACAGCTGCAGCATTTCTTCCTCACATATGAAATCCTTTTTTACACAAATATGACAACCACCTTTTTTCTCTTTTTCGCCTTCCGCTGAAGCATCAAAAGAAGTCAAACAAGAAATCACACCAGCACAGCTGGTGTTTCAGCATGAAGTACAGAAAGTACAATATTGAAATAGAAAACTCCACTGTGGCAATAATCCTGCGCCTGTATGCTGCAGCTGCATGTGTACTGTCTGGTTAAGGCTGCTTTGTTCTGTTCCTGTGACAGAGCTCCGTTTATAGCCTCAGTGTGAAACTGTGGAGGAAGAAAGTTCACTCCTACCTCTTTGACTGATGGGCCTCTGAATTTATTTCTGCTATCAGCAAAGTCAGCATGAAGAGGTGCCCCCCGAGTGTGTATACAGACATGTTTGATGCTCCAGGATAATGCTGCCACTCTTCAGCTAAAGAGAAAAAGCAAGAAAAGAAGCATATAGCAGAAGTCTTTTTAAAAAATAAACAGAACTGGAGGAAAGCAGAGTGCACAAATATACACAGACCTGCCCGTCTATTCACCAGGAATGAGTGTCATTCAGTCTTTAGCGCTGTTCAAAGTGAATTAGTGTTTCAATTATCGAGGGTAAATGCCAAACATTCACTCCTTCAGTCTTTTCAGATATGAAGATTTATTTTACTTTGTGTCATCTCAAACTAAATAGCTCCGAGTTATGAATTATTATTTTTGGACAAAATAAGACATTTCAAGCTGTCACCTTGGGCTCAATAATGGAGACATTATTATTTTCACTTCTTTCAAAGATTTAACCATAAAAAATTATGACTCACTGATAACAGAAATCACTCGCAGCCTTAACTTAAGATGAACAAAAAATACTACAATTACACAATATGTATAAGGCCTCCCATTTAGCAGCATTCTGTAGTATTTTAAATGTTTATTAGTCAGATGATGTGGCACAAATGATGGAAAATGCTGAAAACATGCACATGCCTCTATTTTTACTCTTCGTTTCACTTCAAATCATACTTTACAGTGCAGCCAGGTGAGTTTGTAACATTGTTTCTAAAAGGAGAAAATAAAGACTTTCTCGGTAGCTGTGGACCACAGGTGAACTCAAAGTCATTTTCATCTGTGGCCCACATCCAGCTCAATTTGATCTCAAGTGGGCCGGACCAGTGAAGCTATTGCATAATAACCCCCTAAAAATGACCTCCAAAGTTTTGTTTTTTCCTAGAGACATGCACTCTGAGAGAACTCACATTTAGCAATTTGTTTATAAAACAGAAGAGCACTCTGAGATGTCTTAAGGGTAAAAAATGTGAATATTATGTCTCAGTTTTTCCACATTTTGGCAGTTTACTGTCATTTTAAAAGAAACACTGCCGTCGTAAATTAGAGAAAAGCATAAGCAAGGCTCCTTGACTTAACTATTTTTCTTCATGGTGGTGACGCAGGATTTAGAAAAAGGCAACATATCTCTGGCATAAATCAGTTCAGGCAAAAACTCATGCTGTCCAAGTTAGTCAATTTGAGGCCAAAAACCCCCTCTGTGGTTTTGTAAGATGTGACCAAAAGATAAAAATCTGTTTTCCAATGCTTGAAAACAGTTCAAAGGATGATTTTTTAATTTATTTATTTATTTATTTTGATGTAGACTTGTAGAGTGCCGAGAACATGAATCGCATCCCTTGGCCTTACTGAGAGAATGTGAAATTAGAAGGTGAAAAGAGGGTAACTGTAATGTTTTCAGAGTTGCCTGTGCTACTGAATATGTGGAAATTTGTTTGACCTCTTTCGTGCCCTTACTGCTGCCTGCTCTGAGGGTTTTGTTCCTCCTCACCCACAACTGGCTCATTGCAACAGTCATTCACTGTTGTGCCTCTTCTGGGTTATCCCAGCATATGGGAAGGATTAACAGCAGAGAGCCTATATTTCTGCTGATCGGCCATCCTGATCATTTTTCAAGCCTCTGCCTCTAAAGATTACGTCGTACAGTAAAAGCCAAGTGAGACGATAGATAGCCAGTTCCTGAACGCCCATCTGTCATTTCCGGCTGCCGTCAGCGCCGAGCAATCTGAACTCGTAGTGAATATAGAAGCATTTTTTACAGTAATTTCTCTGACTCTGACTGTCATAATGTTTTCAGGCAAACACTTGGAAAGGCCAAACAGCCTTTGTTGTGTATTTTCCATCACTTCAAGTATTATTCTGGAAAAGGAAGCAGCAGAGCTGAGAAACCATGTCATGACTCATCCAGTAGGTATGATACCCTAAGTGTGCTCTGCTCAGCCTGCTACCTTTAAAGGCATAAAATATTTCATGACCTATGGATCCTTTATTTCCTTTATTTCCTTTTGTTTTGTTGTTGTTTTTAATCCAACAGCAGGGAAATGTGTTTACACATGATATTTTTGTCTATCCTGGTCTTGGCATCAGTATAACATAGTGTAAGCGAGTCCATATGTCGACAGTGTAGCTTAAATGCAGGTGTTATTGCTTATGCTTTTGCTCTAACACCATTAAGAGATTGCACACTCCATCCCTGGAGCTTATCACACCAGTAGTCTGGCAAGTTTTTGAAAGCCTGTAATTGCAGGTGAGGATCAGCTAAAGGGAATAATGCTGAGCTGTGTTATGAAAATTACAGCAGGCTGTTTATGGTTGACTTTAGCATATACCACTAAGGTCACTGGAACAGAGACTTGATATGAAGTTTCACTTTCTGCTTGTTCCCCATGGTTTTTGTTATTTCACATTTTGTTATTTCACAGGGTTTTTTGCAAAAATCTGTTGACATAATCTCAAATCTCATATTCAAGTTAAGATGAACTGTTGTGCAAAACATTGACAGTTTTGGGTGGCCACAGTAATTATGGAAATCAGGAATAAACTGTCATTAATGGCCCAATGGTCAAAAAAGAGGGCCTGTGATTGTCTCAATTGCCTGTCTCCACTTCCATGATTACCCTTTGTGTATAAATAGTCCTGCCCCCCACCACCACCACCCTTATCACAGTGTATGTTGTTGCTTACCTTTCTGTATTTTGTAATTTTTCAGGCTTTTACAAAGTTTTCAAGATACTAACAAAGTACCAAAACCAACAATGATTCGAAAGTATTGTGTAGCCTGATATAACAGATTATTGTCTAAAAAGCAATTTAAAGCAGTTAAATGACCCACAGTACTTTAATTTATTCTGACTCAAACGACTACACACACCATCTGGTATGTCATGCAGCCTTCGCAGACGGCAGCGTGGTGTTATGTCTACCCTTGAAACCGTGATACCCATTAAACCGCGCTACCAGTTAAACCGCGGTTAAGTGTGATGGGTGTGACAGGCATTGGACAGCAGTGCGTTTCTAATCCAATTTCATTGTGAAGTTTGCGGACGATACAACAGTGGTGTGTCTTATCACCAAAGGTGAAACCCAGGTGTGACCGGTGTGATGGCAGCTCGGTGTGACCTGTGTATTCGATGCGACTGATGTGACTACACAGCTTTTGCAGACGGCAGTGTGGTGTTACATCTGGGGTGTATATTGAACTCTAATGTCTTATCACCAGTGGCGGAGCGGGAGGGGGGGTGGCTTACTGGGCTTAAGCCCGGGTTGTTTTTTCAGAAGCCCGGGGTCTTTTGGAGTGTAATTTTTTCATAGTTAGATGCCTGGCTGACAACTGTATAAAGCAAAAAAACTACACACAATATTCGATGCACATAGTGCACACTGTGGGAATTTACGACTGTGTAAATCCCCCCTAATATTGGTATGATCCGAGCTCAGGCACTAAGCGGGGCGGGGCAGCTGCTGCCTACGAGTGCGCTGTTGGAGAAACGGAGCTAGGCAGACAGAGGAGAACTGAAGACCAGGTACCAAAGCAAAGCATTCGTACTGTACAATATGACGGTGTATCACGAAAGATTGATATCAAACTGATCACTTGACCCATATTACGTTACTTGCTCTTCAAGTGAATCAACAAATGGCGAAATGAAAAGCCGAACAACAACAATGCTGTTTCTTTAGAGAGTCTTAGCTTACATGTGTGTTTATTTCATATTTTCAGTTGTTACCCTCCACGGCTAAATAAATCGGTTTCAGTAATGCACTGATATACAAGAATGGACATAAGGGGCTTCTTTCAAAGAAAAAACTCTGGTAGTATTTTATATATTATGCTTTGTATGTTGTTCAGTATATTTCTATGCAAAACAAGAGGAACTTCAATACACAGCAGTATATTCACAGTTGAAACCAGATATTTACATACACTTTATGGAAAACACAAGAACATTTTTTTACTGTACAACATCAATTTAGAGTAAACTTGTTTTGTTTTGGATAAATAAATATTGAAATATCTTTTGAATTAGTTAAATGTCAGAATAAAGAGAGACAGAGCTGTCTATTTTTTATCACTTTCATCAAATTTAGGAGTACATATACACTAAGTTTATTGTTAATTAATAAGAAAACTCCAGACGATTCCATTCTGAGCTGAAGAAGCTTCTGATAGGTTAGTAGAGTCCATGTGAGTAAATTGGTGGCACACCTGTGGATGCATATAAGGCAAAATACAGAGCCTGTTTCTTTGAAAAGGGAAAATCCAGAGATGTCAACCAAAACACCAGAAAAAGAACTGTGGAGCTCCATAAGTGTGGCTCAATTTTGAATACAATTTGGTGCCATTTACAATTAAGAAATACAGATAGTTTCTCTCTTTACTCTTAAAGTTCAATCTAAAAAAATAAACATTTAGTCTGATTTGACGTTACAATTAAAAAAGTGTTTGTGTTTTGATCTGAAGAGTGTGTAAATATCTGGTTTCAACTGTATATTTGATGATTGTCAGCACAAAGAGGGAGAGAGAGGAACAGAGAGGGAGATGGAGAATGAGGACAGAACAGAGGTGGAACAAGAGCAGGTGAGACACATGTTAGTCAAATGGTCGTTTACAAAAAGTATCACCGTATCATAGGTACTCATGTATCTCGTACCTAGTGTTTCTTTTTAGGTTTACTATTTTTCAAATTCTACATTTATTAAGTTATGCAGGCTTGTTTGCACAACAAGGCTAAATAATTATATAAACTTTTCTCAATCTAAATAGTGTACTTTGGTAGAATTAAAAAATAAGTGTAGTGCAGGTCTATGATGATTTTTAGTGCTACTATCATCTAGTTCTGATTTTTGTTCTGTTTTGGTTAAGTCCTCAGTAGTCCTGATTTTGAACTGTTGTAGTCCTGTTTTAATTCCGGATCAGTTCTGGGTCTGGTTGATTTGGGGTTTAGTCCTCGTGTCTTGATACAGCCCCGACTGTGTTCTGCCTTGCTGCTTAATTAAAAAACTAGTTTAAGGTGTCCTGTATATGTGATATATATTTTTCCCTATATGAAGTCATTCTTTTTTGAACAAAACTGAAAACAGAGTCAATTAATCTTTCAGTCATTTCTAATCCCCCACCCCCCAAAAAAAAAAAAAAAAAATCCCACATGCATACTACCCTTTAGGGCTAAGCCCCGGGTGTTTCAAATGTCTGGCTCCGCCACATCTGGCGGAGGATCTCAAATGGTCTGTTCACACGAACAACATACCCCTTCATAGACAGCGCAGCGTGACGGGAGTGACAAACCGCGCTAGCCGTGAAACTGTGGTACCCGTGAAACCTTGCTGCCCGTTAAACCGCGTTACCCGTGAAATCGCGCTACCCATTAAACTGTGCTACCCGTTAAAGCGCGCTACCCGTGAAACCGCGCTACCCGTGAAATCGCGCTACCCGTTAAACCACGCTACCCATTAAACTGCGCTACCCGTTAAACCGCGCTACCCGTTAAACCGCGATACCCGTTAAACCGCGCTGCCTGTGAAACCGCGCTACCCGTGAAACCGCGGTGTGACCTGTGTGACCGGTGTGGCGTGGTGTAACATCGTGCAACCTTTGCAGTCGGCAGCGTGGTGTGACTGGTGTGATGGGTGTGACGGCAGTGAGGTGTGACTTGTGTGACTGGTGTGGCCAGTGTGGCGTGGTGTAACATCATGCAGCCTTCGCAGACGGCAGCGTGGCGTTACGTCAGGGGTGTATATTGAACTCTAATGTACTCACTCTACACCTACGACTGCACGGCCACTAGTATCTGCTATTTAATCTTGAAGTTTGTGCATGAGACAATAGTGGTGGGCAGTGTTGAGCAAGTTACTTTGAAAAAGTAATTTATTTTAGTTACTAGTTACTTCTTCAAAAAAGTAACTGAATTAGTAACTGAGTTACAAGATTCTAAAAGTAATTAATTAAGATAAGATAAGATAGAACTTTATTAATCCCTCGGGTGGGTTCCTCTGGGAAATTCGACTTCCAAAAAGCACAGCAACGACCGAAGTTACAGTTACAGAACTGTTATATATATATATATATATATATATATATATATATATATATATATATACACACACACACACATATATAAATACAGAGACAAATATAAATAAAATATACAAAGGGGATAAATAGAATAAATAGGAATAAAAAATAAAAATACAAGTGAATTGCACATTTCAAGTATTGAGTCTATTGCACTGTTGACTATTTACAAAAAGTATTGCACAAGGTATTGTACAGTGAGGTGAAGAGGCACTACAGCTTAGTTGTTCCCCCCTCCTTTGTCCTCCTGTTTCCCCTCCCTCTCCCCTCCAGAGAGGAGTTAAACAGTCTGATGGCGTGTGGGACAAAGGAGTTTTTAAGTCTGTTAGTTCTTGTCTTGGGGAGAAGCAACCTGTCACTGAACAGACTCTTCTGATTGTTTATGGCCATGTGCAGAGGATGCCCAGCATTGTTCATAATGTCCAGCAGTTTCTTTAATGTCCTTTTCTCTGCCACTGTCACCAGAGTGTCCAGCTTCATGCCGACCACAGAGCTAGCCTTCCTGATCAGTTTCTCCAGCCTGGATGAGTCCCTCTTTGCTGTGCTGCTCCCCCAGCACACCACAGCATAGAAAAGTACTCCAGCAACCACCGACTGGTAAAACATCCTCAGGAGCTTCCTGCAGATGTTAAAAGACCTCAGCCTCCTGAGGAAGTACAGTCGGCTTTGGGCTTTTTTATACAGGTGCTCTGTGTTGCATGACCAGTCCAGTTTATTGTCCACCCACAGCCCGAGGTACTTGTACTTGTTGACCACCTCCACCTCCTCCCCCTCTATCTGAACCGGCAGTGGACCTTCTCTGGACCTCCCGAAGTCCACAACCAGTTCCTTAGTCTTTGAGGTGTTGAGTTGCAGGTGGTTTGTGTGACTCCATGCGACAAATTACTTACCCTGTTTGGTATCATTCTTTTCAGCACAACCTCACGTGTCTGAATTTATACTGTATTTATGTTTTCATTTTGACATACTGTATTAACACAATTGAAATAAAATCAGATTAGAAAAAGTTATATTTAACCACAAACATGTTTACTGAATCATATTTCATGACTTTAAATGCAAATATAAGACTTACTTAGACTTAGATCCTCCCGCACCGATCGGCGCATTGGGCGACAAGGGAACACCATCGAACTCGGTGTTATGGCCCGTCTAGGCGTGGCCAGACCACAACATAAAGGGTGATCCATTCCCGTCCAACCCCAAGCAGCACGTCACACACTTAATATTTTGTGACAGTGATTTATTTACAATAAGTGCAGTTAAACAAAGGAAGGGAGCATATCATAACTTCAGGGTGAACCCAAGGCCAAAACAACAAACAAAAGGTAACCTATCTCAGGAATAAACACAACTTACCTACTCAAAAGAACTAAACCAAACGACAATCACTTTCCTCCCTACCTAACAAAAACAGGAGAAAACTGATCAAACAAAAAGGCGGTCCACCCCTACATGCTCTTACATTAACATAATATAGTGACACAGTGAATGGTCTGCCGGTTGGGTTGGGCCGAGGATGAATGAAGTGGCAGTCCCCGGCGGTCTCTTCATATCCGCTGCCTCCCGGTCCTCAGCCAATCGGTGTGAGCCATCCACCCTGGATGCACCAATCCCGGAGGAGCACCTGGACACTCAAATTTACATATGATTACGATCAGTCGTAACACTCAGTCTATCGCGGCAGTTGTTGCTTCATCCCATGACAGTTCGACTGAACGTAAATCTTCAAGGAAAGTCCTCCTCCGTGTTATTTTAGGTCTTCCTCACCGTCTCTTTCCATTCTTCGGGTTCCACAGAACCGTGACATGGGCAGGTCTCAGGTCCGGTAGCCGAAGGATGTGACCGGCAAATCTGGACCGACGCTTGGTGACTTGGACATGGAGCGGCTCTACTCCCGCACGGCGATATACTTCTTCATTGGTAACGCGATCCCGATATGTGATCTTGAGCAGCCGTCGAAGACAACGTTGTTGGAAGACGTCAAGATGGCGGTTGATCTTTGCAGTTGATTTCCAAGTCTCCGCTGCATACAGTGCCATCGGTAGTGCCGTGAAACCGCGCTACCTGTTAAACCGCGCTACCTGTGAAACGGCGCTGCCTGTGAAAACGCGCTACCCATGAAACCATGCTGCTCGTGAAACTGCGCTACCTGTGAAACTGCACTGCCTGTGAAAATGTGCTACCCGTGGAAGCGCGCTGCCAGTTAAGCCGCGCAGGCAGCACGGTCTGATGGGTATGACGGGCAGTGTGACAGCAGCGCGTTTCTAATCTGTGTGACTGATGTGACGTCATACAAAGTTCGCAGGCAGCAGCGAAGTGCGACCATCACAAACCTCAGTACTGGGAACAAGCTAGCAAAGGAGTTTAGCTAACGTAAGCTAAAGTGGCAGTGTCTGTTTTTGTTTTTGACGCTGTCGCCGGTACGAGATTCCGGAATGGCACCACTTACCTCAACATCCAGCTGTGAAAGCTGCATCAACCTGAGCCAAAAAGTGATCGAGCTGGAACAAAGGATATCCACGCTATACCAAATCCAGGGGGCTGAATGCGAACTTGACACGATCCTCCTTGGCAAAGCTCAAACCACCGCTACTAGCGCTGAGCTAGCCGACACAGTGCACCATCCAGCTGCTGTGTCCCAAGATCCCGCCAACAGTCAACACAGGCTCTCAACTTGCGTCGCTGCTGCTTCTGCCAAGGACGAGAACTCCTGGTTTCAGCTAGGGGCCAGACCCAAGGCTCTGGTCAGCTCCACTCCACTCCAACCAGCGCCATGGACCATGGTTGAGACGCGTGGTGGCTGCAGAGAGGGCAGGAGGATCCGTCTCTCGCACCCTCACCCCTCTGGTGAGGTAGTATTGGAGAATAAATTCAATGTCCTGGATCCTGTGGACTTTCCTCCTCTGACTGCTAGCCCTCGCCATCCCGCTGTGTCGCAGAGGTCTGCGCCATCTCCACCACTACGCCCCCGGAGCCGCGGCGGGCAACCCGACGCTGTGGTGCAAACTCACCGCGGAGAGCTGTGCTTTACCCCGGCTCCTCGGAGAAGAGGACCCACGGCGCGGCTACCTGGGAGTCACTCACGCAGTCCGGCTGGCGCATCTCCATCTGAACACCCCCGGCGTCGCGGCGCGGGCATCTCAGATGGCCAACAGCCCCCAGTGGCACCTCCTCTCTCCACGCTGGTCCTCGGGGATTCCATCGTCAGGAACGTGCGGATGAGGGGGGCGCTCACGCTGTCGTTCCCGGGAGCCACTGTTGTTGACATAGTGGACAGAATTCCCAACATTCTGGCATCCCACCCACAGGTTAACCGGCTCATCATCCACATCGGCACCAATGACATCCCCAAACAGCAATCTGAGCTGCTGAAGTTGGACTTCCTCGAACTCTTCAGCCTCCTTGGTCAGCTGCAGGTGAGTGCTTTTATCTCTGGGCCCACCCCCACCTGTGGCAGAGGGATAGGCCGTTTCAGCCGGCTGCTCAGCCTTAACACCTGGCTTTCCTCCGCCTGTGTCTCCCACGGCGTGGGTTTTATTAACAACTTTGATGCCTTCTGGGAGAGGAGGCATCTTTTTGGGGCAGACGGGCTCCACCTCAACGCCTGGGGACGCCGTTTGCTGTCCGCCAATTTGGCATTTGGCGTACAGCACTCCCGCACATCGCCCTGTCACTACCCCAAACTGACATTACCTGCTGATCCGTCTGCCACTGACTGATGTTCCCCTGGTCCCAGCTCCTATATTTGTTCCACTTTTAACAGTAATACACAAAACTCTGGACTAGGACCTTTCTCTCCCACAGTCAACACAATACCCGTCATAATCACAAACAGAGAGCAACAGAATTATCATAAATCCAGTAACTCCAAAAATATTAATAACCTCCGGCCTCTTCAAAAATATCAACATCCATCCAACTCTATTGTCAAAAATCCACCAGTCTCAATCAGTATGGCACTTTTAAATGTACGCTCTCTGTCGAACAAGTCTTTTATTATTAATGATTTAATTTTAGATAATAAACTTGACTGTTTATTTTTAACTGAAACATGGCTGGGTTCGGATGCACCAGTTGTTCTCACTGAGGCCTCCCCACCAAATTTTAATTTCTCTTTTTCTATTAGAAGTGGTAAGAGAGGTGGTGGGACTGCATCTTTAGCCAACAACACACTCACCACCAAACAAATTTTATTTGATCATTTTACCACTTTTGAATTCCATGCTATTGTTTTCAGCAGCCCTCCAGTTTTATCTGTCACAGTTTATAGACCACCTAAAGACAGCGCTGCTTTTATCAAGGAATTCTCAGAATTTTTAACAAACATACATTCAAAATATAACATGATAATTTTAACCGGTGATTTTAACCTGCACATAGATAATCCTTCTGACCCTGCAACAAAAGAATTCTTAAACATTCTTCACTGTTTGGATTTTACCCAGCACGTCACGCAGCCGACTCACAACAGAGGACACACTCTGGACCTGGTCATCACCCATGGGCTGTCCACCAGCGTGTCCTCTGTTGTTGACTTGGCTGTCTCTGACCACTACTGTGTGTTTTTTAACATCACCGGTTTTATTCAGCGGGAGACCTCGGTGCGAACTGTGAGGAGGCGCTATCTAACCTCTGAAGTGGCTGCAAATTTTACCAGGGTTTTAGACGAATGCCCCCCTGTGATTTTACCTGCATCCTGCGATTTGATTTTTAGTTATTTCAACAGCAAACTGAAGAAAAGCCTTGACTCCGTTGCTCCACTCACCACCAAAAAGATTAACGTAAAACATGCATCACCTTGGAGAAACGAAGAAGTCAAAAAACTCAAAAGAAATTGCAGGGCAGCAGAAAGGAGATGGAGGAAAACTAAAAATAATATCAACCATCAAATATTTTGCGAGCAACTTAAAGTGTACAATAATACATTAAGGAAGTCAAGAAATTCATACTTCGCCAAAATAATCAGTATTAACAAAAATAATCCCAAGGTCCTCTTTTCCACCATAGATCACTTATTTAACCCTGATTTTAACAGCTCCCAAAGAACCCCCACAGACTCGCTCTGTGAGCAGTTTGCAGACCACTTCAGGGGAAAGATCAGCGCCATCAGATCTGATATTTTATCTAATCGTGATATGATTTTAAATACATCTGAGGGCTCGATTGTACCTGAGGAGACACTGGACAGCTTTGTCCTGGTTAATGCTGAGAACTTTCAGAAGGTTTTCTCCACAGTGAGACCCACCACATGTCTTTTAGATCCAATTCCTTCTTCACTCTTTAAAACACTTTATGGATTTTTTGAGGCTGAGCTTTTATGCATGATGAATTGCTCTCTTCAGTTGGGTGTCTTCCCTGCTGCCTTTAAAACGGCGGTGGTGAGGCCCCTTCTGAAGAAGAGCAATTTGGATTGTAATGATTTTAATAACTACAGACCTGTATCCAACTTACCATTTTTAAGTAAAGTCTTAGAAAAACTTGTTTTTACTCAGATTACTGATTTTCTCAATGATAGACAGATCCTGGAGATATTCCAGTCTGGATTTAGGGTGAACCACAGCACAGAGACGGCTCTCCTAAAGGTTTTAAATGATCTTAGATGTAACTGGGACTCCCAAAAGCTCTCAGTCCTGGTGCTACTGGATCTAAGCGCAGCCTTTGATACAGTAGACCACGCTATTCTTTTAAACAGACTGAAACACATGGTGGGCCTCTCTGGTGCTGTACACAACTGGTTCACTTCCTATCTCTCTGACAGATCTTTTATGGTGAGTATGGATACATGCTCCTCTAAGATCCATAAAATGACATGTGGTGTGCCTCAAGGGTCGGTTCTAGGCCCTGTACTTTTTAATTTGTATATGCTCCCTCTCGGCGGTGTCATCAGGAGGCATGGAGTGAACTTCCACAGTTACGCTGATGACACGCAGCTGTACATCTCCGTGTCTCCTGATGACACCAGACAAATGGATGCCCTCTTTAACTGTATCTTGGATATAAGATCTTGGATGGCAGAAAACTTTTTACAACTTAACCAGGACAAAACTGAAGTTTTAATTGTCGGTCCTGAGGCTCAGAGAGAGAAACTCTTGTCTAAATTAGAGGCATTTTCACTATGTCCTTCGCTACAAGTGAAAAACCTGGGTGTTATTTTTGACTCTGAGCTTGGTTTTATCCCACATATTAAACATGTAACTAAAATTGGATTTTATCATCTAAAAAATATAGCCAGAGTCCACCCTATTCTCTCTCGGGCCAACACGGAGATGCTGATGCATGCTTTTATTACCAGTCGCATTGATTACTGTAATGCCCTGCTCTCTGGTCTTCCTAAGAAGAATATTTCAACTTTACAACTCTTGCAAAACTCGGCAGCTCGTGTGCTGACGAAGACCAGAGGGCGGGCCCACATTACACCGGTTTTAGAATCGCTGCACTGGCTCCCCGTGTGTTTCAGGATCGATTTTAAAGTTCTTTTATTGGTTTTTAAATGTCTTAATGGTCTTGGGCCTTCCTATCTCTCAGATCTGCTTTTACCATACGAACCCTCGCGGACCCTGAGGTCCTCTGGTACTGGCCTTTTGATTGTCCCTAAAGTCAGGACACATACTCACGGAGAGGCAGCGTTTCAGTGGTATGGTCCTCGTCTGTGGAACAGCCTGCCGGAGGAGCTCAGGGCCGCAGAGAACGTACATGTTTTCAAGAACAGGCTCAAGACCCACCTTTTTAATTTAGCTTTTACTTAGCGTTTATTTATTTTATGCTTATTTATTCTATCCTGTTATTCTATTATTAATTTAGGATTTACCTAATATTTGTTTGATTTTATTCTTATTCATTTTTTAATCTTCTTATTCTATTTATATTTATATTGTATCCTGTTCTTATTTATTTTATCATTTTACCCTATATATATTGTATTGCGTCATATCTCCAGTGTTTCCTCGGAGGGCGCTCTCTGCACCGGGGCTGTTATTGACCGTGGCTGCTGGGTCTCTGGGGTCCTCTCAGCCTGGCTGGGGGGCTCCTTTGCCTCCCTCCTGCTGTGTGCCCAGCCTGGAGGCTGCGGTCTGTGACCGGCTCCCGGTGCAGACGGCTCCCTGTTATAGTGTTTCCTCACTTGGCTCATGCGAGCCCAGCCCAATTTTTACTCTTTAAGTGTGCGCGTATGTGTATGTGTGTGTGGGTGGGGGGATATATGTGTATTGAGAGTGTGGGGAGTGAGTTGGAGGGTGGGGTGGGCTGCTTTTAACTATGTAAAGCACTTTGTGCTACATTTTCTCTGTATGAAAAGTGCTTTATAAATAAAGATTGATTGATTGATTGATTGATTGATTGGTGTGACGGCAGCGCGGTGTGACCAGTGTGACCAGTGTGGCGTGGTGTAACGTCAAGCAGCCTTCGCAGACGGCAGCGTGGTGTTACGTCAGAGGTGTATATTGTACTCTAATGTACTCACTCTACACCTGCGACTGCATGGCAACTAGTATCTCCAATTTCATTGTGAAGTTTGCGGACGATAAAACAGTGGTGGGTTTAATACCCCGGTGTGACCGATGTGACGGCAGCGCGATGTGACCTGTGTAACAGGTGTGGCGCAGTGTGACGTCATGCAGCCTTCGCAGATGGCAGCGTGGTGTTACGTCAGGGTTGTATACTGAACCCTCATGTGCTCACTCTACACCTGCGACTGCACAGCCACTAGTATCTCCAAATTCATTGTGAAGTTTGCGGACGATACAACAGTGGTGTGTCTTGTCACCAAAGGTGAAACCCAGGTGTGACCGGTGTGATGGCAGCGCAGTGCGACCTGTGTCGCTAGCCGTGAAACTGTGGTATCCGTGAAACCGCGCTACCCGTTAAACCGCGCTACCCGTGAACACGCGCTACCCGTTAAACCGCGCTACCCGTTAAACCGCGCTACCCGTGAAACCGCGCTACCTGTGAAACCGCGCTGCCTGTGAAAACGCGCTACCCGTGAAGCCGCGGTGTGACTTGTGTGGCCAGTGTGGCGTGGTGTAACATCATGCAGCCGGCAGCGTGGCGTTACGTCAGGGGTGTATATTGAACTCTAATGTCCTCACTCTACACCTACGACTTCACGGCCACTAGTATCTCCAATTTCATTTTGATGTTTGCGGATGACACAATAGTGGGAGTGATGGTTACAAGAAGGTTCTCAGTGCCTTTAAACTTTGAGGGTGAGATGGTTCGCATTAATGTCAGAAAAACAGAAGAGATGACGGTGGACTTCTGGAGGTGTAGTAAAGCACATACCCCGATCACCATCAACGGCGCTGCTGTGGAAAGAGTGAATGGCTTCCGTTTCCTAGCCGTACATCTGGCGGAGGATCTCAAATGGTCAGTTCACACGAACAACATACTTCCATACCCTTCATAGACAGCGCAGTGTGATGGGAGTGACAAACCACGCTACCTGTGAAACTGCGGTACCCATGAAATCTTGCTGCTTGTGAAACTGCTCTACCTGTGAAACCGCTCTACCTGTGAAACTGCGCTTGCTGTGAAACCGCTCTACCTGTGAAACCGCTCTACCTGTGAAACTGCTCTACCTGTGAAACTGCTCTACATGTGTAACCGCGCTTGCTTTGTAACCGCTCTACCTGTGAAACCGCTCTACCTGTGAAACCGCTCTACCTGTGAAACTGCTCTACCTGTGAAACCGCTCTACCTGTGAAACCGCGCTTGCTGTGAAACCGCGCTACCCGTGAAACCGTGCTACCCGTGAAACCGCGGTGCCTGTAAAACCGTGCTACCCGTGAAACCGCTCTACCCGTGAAACCGCGCTGCCTGTTAAACCATGCTGCCCGTTAAACCATGCTACCCGTTAAACCATGCTAGCCGTTAAATCGCGCTACCAGTTAAACCGCACAGGCAGCACAGTGTGACGGGCAGCGTGACGGCAGCGCATTTCTAATCTGTGTGACTGATGTGACGTCATACAACCTTCGTAGACAGCAGCAAGGTGCGACTGGTGTGACGGCAGCGTGGTGTGACCTGTGTGACTGGTGTGGCTGTAAAATTTAGTACAGCACTAAATGTGCTTTCATCTGCACCTGAAAATATTTCATAACAGAAGTACTAGTTTCTGTTTTTGTTCATATATTATTTAGAAAAACTTGGAACTGCCTACATATTTTAATAAAAAAACACGGAAAAACATTAATACACTTTTGACACTGCTATCTTTAGATACATGATCAAAGCAGTCTAGGCTTCCCACAAATTGGGCTATGTTTCACCAGAATATCATTGAGAAGGTGACACACTCTGTAAAGGTTTGATGGTTAATCAAATGAATGGGTACCCTGAGTTTGTGCCTTCTGAATTATGCTTTGTATAAAACAGTGCTGAAAACAACTGATCCTGAACATGAAATCCTCAAAGCAATAAGTCTGAAATCTTTTCCGAGGGGAGGAGCGAGCTTTCTAATTCTATTTTGTTGCATTTTTGTAAAACGGATAAAACTATTACTGCCACTATCTTTCGGCTTTTCTAGTACATTTCTGTCAAATGCCTCATGGACTCATTCTTCATAGCTTTCTCCCTGCAATGAAATTACTTCTCTAATGAGGTAAATGGAGGAAATGTAGCCAGACAATATTACAGATATTTCTGTATATGTTTTTGCACTATACACATTTTTATGTGTAAGGGCTTTGCCAGAGAAGCTGCGGTAGTGTGCACTTCTTAGTTTCCCCTGGGTTACCCTGCACAGCGTTGGCATGGCTCGTAGTTATTCCTGCTCGCTCATTCATGCAAACACTCGTCTCCTCTCCCTCTCTCTAACCTTACATATCTCACAATATTTCCCTCTCTGCCTTCCTCACTTGCTTCCCATTCCCCTCTCTTGCAGAACCATTCATCCATGGCTGCTACACCAGTGGCTAGCCTGTGTGCTGTGCCTGATGCTCATAGGCTGCTTTCAGATTTCTGTCTCACCCCTAAGCAACAGCACAGATTAAATACTTAACTTTATTCATTTTTTTCCTCTTCCTGCCTCTCTCTCTCTGGTCTGGCATTAAAAATTCATCCACTCTGTGTTGTGTTAAAAGCACATTACGCAAGAGTCTAAATATACCCCCTCCCAGGCACGATGTCCCCTGATGCTTTTACATGTGTGTGCTGCCTCTGTGTATGCATGCATTGTGTATATATGTGTGTGTGCATGTGAGTGAGAGCAGGGTAAAGCTACATCTGTTACATCTGTCATATCCCAGGAGGAAGGCAGCTTGGAAACGTCCCCCAGGTGGCAACAGGGTGATAGAGCAGCTTAGCAAACAGGTTGGGTTTTCAAGGAAACACGCATGGATTTACTTTCTGATCACTGTCCAGGTTTGCAGCAAAAGAAAACAGTCTTCGGTCTAGTTTAGTGTTTTCAGCTCATTCACCTGTAAGAGGTCCTGATTTTTCCCAAGCTTTAGAGTGTTTTATCATGTAGTGATGGACATTCAGAAGAGAAGAAAGTTCTGCTGTGTGCATCAGTCTCTCCCTAGGCTGCCTGCATGCCCACAGCAACAAAGGCTGACAGTTGAACCGTTTCATGAAAGGCCCCTGTAATTGGTTGCCATTACAAACTGTACACCATCTTTGACAATGGCAGTGAAAAGAAGCATGTCCCCACCATCTTTTGAAACCAGTGTCTGCCATAAAGTAAAATAACAAGTTCTTTTTTATTTTTAATGCAGTCATTTTGCTCTCAGTATGCTGCTCTCTCTAATTGCTTTTTAATTTATTTATTTATTTACTTATATATCACAATTAACAAAAATAGTTGCCTCAAGGCACTTTGTATTGTGGGGTAAAGATCCTACAATATTAGAGAGAAACCCCCCAACAATCAGATGACAGTGGGGAGGAAAAACTCCTTTTAGCTGGACGAAACCTCCGGCAGAACCAGAGGGGAATCCGGCAGGGAGGGGCAGCCATCTGCCATGATCAGTTGGGGGTGAGAGGCAAGAGCAGAGAGCAGAGGAAACAGAGACAGAGATTAATAATAACTAATGATTAAATACAGAGTGGTTTCAAATCGAAAAGAGTGAAGAGAGATGAGTGAAGACGCCACCAGCAGCCTAACACTACTGCAGTATGACTATAGCCCTAACTATAAGCTTTATCAAATTGGAAACTTTTAGACATAATCTTACAAGTAGTGAGGCCCCATATATTAACTTAATATGCACAATAATATGACATTTACATACATTTAATATGCACAACCTGGTCAAAAAGTGTTTCTCACAGTGTTGTTCAGACCGGGGAATGTCATTCAGAGTAAGCATCTGGCTAGAACCTTTTGTCTGAATTTAGAAAAAGAGCACTAACTAATTTATTTTTATCGTACTTCACAGATAAATAAACTTTGGTAACATCTGCATAGAAATGAAAATTTATGCTGCGTTTTCTAATAATATTATTTAAGAGAAACGTGTATAATGTAAAAACTATTGGTCCTGACACAGAGCCCTGTGGAACTTCATGACTAACTTTTGTGTGTGCAGAAGACTCAAAATTTACATGATCTATTTATTATATAGTCTATCACAGCGGTCCCCAACCTTTTTTGAGCCACGGACCGGTTTATGCCCGACAATATTTTCATGGACCGGCCTTTAAGGTGTCGCGGATAAATACAACAAAATAAAACTAGTACTGGTACCGAAAAAAAGAAAATTTATTCATAACACACGTGAAAAGACCCAGGAAAACCGAGTAAACGATAAAAACGATAACAAAATAACGCTGAAAACCGATAAAAACCCTGAAAACTATACATTTCACACCTTAGCCTCAACTCTCGCGGCCCGGTACCAAACGACTCACGGACCGGTACCGGTCCGAGGCCCGTGGATTGGGGACCGCTGGTCTATCAGATGGATATGATTCAGCCACTGCAGTGTAGTTCCTTTAATACCAACAGCATGTTCTAATCTCTGTAGTAATAAGTTTATGCTCATCAGAATTGAAAACTTCACCGAGGTCTAGCAGGACAAACACAGAGATAAGTCCACTGTAAAAGGCCATAAGATCATCATTCATAACCTTCACTAGTGCTGTTTCTGTGCTGTAATGCAGTCTAAATCTTGACTTTTCAAATAACTCGTTTCTCAGCAGATGATCACCCAGCTCTTTCATGAATCTTAGAAATAAGACGAATGTTGGAGATTGGTTAATAATTAGCTAAAACAGCTGGGTGAGGGAAAGGATTTTTAAGTAATGATTTAATTACAGCCTCTTTCAAAGTGGTACGTAGCCTGCTACTAAAGATAGATTCATCATATTTAAGATCATAGCCTTAATTAATGGTCGGACTTTCTTGAATAGTCTTGTGGGAACGGGGTCTAACAGACATATTGAGATTTAGAAGAAGTA
This sequence comes from Aulonocara sp. 'chitande type north' Nkhata Bay, assembly GCF_057382095.1. Classification (NCBI taxonomy): domain Eukaryota; kingdom Metazoa; phylum Chordata; class Actinopteri; order Cichliformes; family Cichlidae; genus Aulonocara; species Aulonocara sp. 'chitande type north' Nkhata Bay. Next base: position 26,718,858 of record NC_141359.1, on the reverse strand, counting down.
ATTATTGAAGTTAACTCAAAAAGACTGATAGAAGAGTGTCTAAAAAAATAACAGCAGCTGTCAACATTCCTGTGATCAGTGATATGTTCATGGGATGGCTGTGAATAATTTTTCTCTAATGCTTAACAGTTTATTTGCAAAGAAATTCATGAAGTCTAGTTAAGTTTAAATGAATACTCGGTTCAACAGAGCTCTGACTCTTTGTTAGCCTGGCAACAGTATGATAAGGGATGAATAGTAAGATGTCTTTATGGGGGAGATATAGTAGGGAGTCAAAACTCTCTGACGCTTTTATTTTCAGAGTAGCCACAGTATTCAGGGACATCCACAATGATGATGGATGACTGTGGTTTTCTAACCGGAAAGAGATCCATGTACATGAATTATTTTTGAACTGTTTGAGGCAATAAATGAGTGAAAACCTGGATTGGGACTGAAACCCTCTTTTACCTCAGATAAAAAGAACACGCAACACTGCTCTGCATTGTGTTGGCACATATCGCAATTTCAGAAAGACATCTACTGTGATGATATTTATTTTCTAGTGCTGTGTAATCCATTATAGCCAACTTAAATGTTATGAAACAAAATAGTGTTAAATATTGAGTCTGCGTGCCATATGTCAGAACAAGGTGGAATAAAGTGATGTGTTGGCTCGTTTACATTTTGAGAGTAGCCAATCAAATCTAATTGTGAATTAAATGTGGTGTGGAGGCTGTCTGAGAAATCACATAAAATGTCTGATTAAGGGCCAGAAAGACAATTTTTAGAATTGAAAGCTGCACCATACAAAGTGGGATGGATGTCATCTCTATTGAATAGACCAGGTTTTCCCTGGAAAGTTTTCCAGTCATCTAAAGCCCACATTGTGATTTTCATTTGCAATTAATTGATCAGTCAATAGCATGGTTACTGAATTGTTGTTGGGTGTGTGTGTGTTTATTTATGTTTATTTATGTACTTCACAGTCGCTGCATAATGTTTAGTTTGCTGCTCAAGTATTAAATATGTTTAATTCCCTTTATTGGATAAACTGTAATGTGTAACTAATAACCGTGGAGAATCCAGTTTAAGCAGTGGCATGCTGAATCACCACACTGCATAGATACATACAAAAGTATGCGCGCACGCACACACACACACATAATCCTCATCTAGCAGGCTGCACTTTTTTCTGTAGATTTTCGGGTGTGTGATTTGAGTAGATCTAACAATGATGAATATCACAAGCTGGATGATGATACACTAAGGGTTTCTTCTGTTTCTTCGATCCTCTCCACATGTGACACCTTGATTCTGCCCGTGCATCTCCCCACAGACAACACCTGCCAGCTCACCCTGCCAGCCTGCACTGATGTGTGGCATCCCTAACTCGATCATGATTGTGAGCACAACACCTGCGATCTACAAAGTTGAGAAAGCTGCCAAGTTCCTCCCATGGTGAAAGGTGTTTCTCTATCTGTCTGGCTTTCTTTCTTCCTTTCTAATTTCTGTCACCTCTCGTCACCATCTATACCAGGTGCGTGTGCACAGCTTGACACAGAGAGGAGCTGTAACATTTGCCTTTTGGGGCTGCACGAATCTAAAAAGAATGAGTCAATATGATTCCTGCAAATGAATAGTTTGCTCAGTATTAAATAAGACTACCATGCCTTGGAATGAATGAAGACTCAAGTAAGAAAAGTTAGCTGCTATGCTGCACTGCAGTAGCAAGTGCTTTTATTAGTGAGAGGAAGCAACACAGAAGAGGAATATCTGGTCCCTTGTGGCTAATTCGTCTGCTTGGGCACCCAGCGTATCCAGTGTCCCCTCTCTCCTCAGCAGAAACCGTTCTGAGTGACAGTAGTTTGCTGTACATTGGTCTGTTCTCTCTCCCCATGGGTCTAATTTGTGCAAGCTGCTTTTGAATTGTTGCAAAGAAGATGCAGGAACAAAGCCAGCTGAGGGGGCTGGGGCATGTGGGACCTGCTGTTCCTCAGTGCCGTTAGTTCTGTTGCCAATTCATCTTCACTCTTGTGTTCTTCCTCTGCACTTCTTCCTCTTTCACCCCAAAGAGTCAGCGTTGTGTTGGTGATATAATGAAAGAAAGGTGTAAGGGTGAAGAGGTTAGTAGGGTAAATCTAAGTGCATGAGTTATGTGCTTTGAAAAGGGACACGAGGAGGAACAGAATTTTAAATGAGCCACCTGCTGAGTGTAGTTCAGATATAGACCTCAGATGCACACTGGCATAAGATAGTAAAAAAGAACTTTAATAAAAATGACCAGAGATGATCAAAAGGTGCTGAAGGGACCATGCAAGTCAGGGTCAGCATGATTCCACAAACAGCCTGGTTCACTTATGGAGCCAGCTTCAAGTGTCTATTGGACAAACTGCAGTTTTTGGCACTCACACTTTGCCTATTTTTCAGCCTCTTTGTGTTTAGCGGGAGCCTAAAGAGGCCAGGACTCGTATCGGTCCTGTTCATTTCAGACACAAGAACAGGACTGGCATCAACCCATTGGCCGAGCCCGGGGGCTAGAGGAGGGGTGAGCAAGGGGCCACATGAGAAATTGTGAGCTGAATTCAGTTCTGCTTCATACTACTTTTGATGTGAGCCTCCACAGCGGTTTGATTTGTTGCCCCGCATGAAAATGATTTGAGAGCCGCAATGTCGGCAGGAGTATGACGGTGTCTGCATAACTGGATCAGGCAGTTCAGCGAGCCAACTGGGCAACTGTAGTCTGGTTAGTCGCTAGCAGTGTAGAAATGGTTTGGGGCAGGCTGGATACTACTGAAATGTTCATGTGCCTCTGTAGCAGACCAGTGGTTCACTAATGAGCCTGCAGGAAAAACAAGGATAAGAGTGGAATCAGACTGGGAGCTAACCACTTACTAACAAACCTCAAGGAAATTTTTAATAAAAACCCAATACTGAAACCACCAAAAGCACACCAGTCACTGTCAAAACTTTAATTATTTTGCAGTGATATGAAGCTCAGTACTGTAATTACTATTTACAAAGCTTCACACTACACAACAGTGGTGCAGCTACCACCCTCGTCTTTTTTTATAATGTCAATTTTCATTGCCATTGGCATGGCATTTGGTGCTGCAGCTAATGATATCCTTCAAAGGCTTGTACTAAGCCATGACTCAGAGGCTTTGTTCCTTGAGGCAGGCCCCTACTTTGCAAGTACAAGTATCATACTGTAGTTATTTTCTCTATGGGGGGCAGGATGAAGCAGCAGCATCTGAACTCTGCAGGAAAAAGTCAGGGGAAAGAGCTGAGACCTTCAAAGTGTCACTTTAAAAAAAGACAACCTGTCTGTTTGACAAGCGAAGATTACTTACCTGCAACTTTAAAAGTGTCAGCGTGCAGTAAGTGTGTCATCCCTCTGCCCAAGGAAAACTCAGTTTGCCTTTATATGTAGCCTTTTACATCTGAATCCCCACAGCAAAAAAGAGGAACTCTTTCCCTGACACCTAAGTCGTGATGACATGCCAATTTACAACTCCCCATGAGAGAAATTAGAAAGGGTGAAGCTTACGAGCTGTCATCTTTAGAGAGGAATATGGGCTGATCAAACGTTAAATGCACCAAAACTAGAGTCTAGAAGTAGCTTCCCATTAACTTCTACACCTATTATAAGCTAAAATGTTGACATAATTGCTTCAAGCACAAGACTGATCGAATCATTACCTAATATTTCCAATTTTCTTTTAACTTAGAGGCTACTTACAGGTTCCAAGATTCAGGCATTAATAGGCAGAAAGGTTTTTATAGTTGTATCTTTATAAAACACCTCGTTAAACCTTTATTTGAGGAATAGTAGCATATTATTTGCAAAAATAATGGTGAATTGCTACCTTAGTCTTGTTACCTTAATGCCTGTGTGATCATACAATCATGCAGACATACAGAAACCCACGAGACTAAAGAAATTTATATACAACCCTATTCTCCACAGTCCTGGCCTGTGGTTTAAGGAAAGGCACCAGCATTGTGCTTTGTAAACGCTAATGCATTTTATTTTATTTCTTTATTTTATTTTTATGGTTGTGTAGACTGGAGAATATCTATGAACTGGAAAGAGCTTCAGTGTTATAAACATTAACTTTATCACGAAAATAAAAATAAACTGTATTTTTTCCATGAAATTAAATGTTCAGCTTAGAGCAGTTCTCTATAATCGCATTAACACAGGATTTTAAATTGAATTCAATAAATTTTATGTATTTTATTCTTAGTGTTATAGGGCCAAATCACACCAGCAGGCATTTGTCTTTATGTTGTAAGGTGAGGACCCTACGATACAGAGAAAACTCCAACAATTTGCTTAAACTTCCCGACAGTATCATTTTCCTGTATTAGGAGTGGTTGCCTCCAGAGAAAGTTCAGCAGCTGTCATTGCATCAAACAGGGTTCACTCGCAAGGAAATTGCTGCCAAGGAAATTGCACCTGAAATAACCATTTACCAGATGATCAAAAACTTCAAGGAGAGTGGTTCAACTGCAGTTAAGAAGGCCTCATGCTGTCCTGGAGTGTCCAGCAAGTGCTGGGATCGTCTCCTCCTGGAGTAGGCAGGTGTGAGTCCATCTCCACACGCTCTGAGGCACTGAATTTCTGGAGAAGCGCTTACTATTGAGAAGGCAACAAAGAAGCCACTTCTCTCCAAGGGAGACATCAGGGACAGACAGCAGATGATTTGTGCAAAGTCTCTGATGGAGCACAATCAAGAGTCCAAAGGAGATCTGTGCCATGTCAACAGTGAAACATCCCAAGACTACGTGTGGGGTTTCTTCTTATCCATGGGAATGGCCTCTCATAATTCTCCCACAAATCTCTGCCATGAATAAAAAATAGCATAAAAACATCCTCCAGGACCAATTTAGTGACAATAATATGCTCTTATACCGTCTGTGCTCCTCGGTATTGTGTCTAGTGTGAATCTTAGTGTCTGCCGTGTCTTATTTTGGCTTTTATTTCCTGTCTGTCTGATTTTACATGTCTCATTCCGAAACCATTTTCTTATTATATTGTGTTATTGTCCTGCCTTTCCTTGTCTATGTCAAAGCATCTGTATAGCTACCTGACTTTCTTGATTTCTTACGGTCTGCTTTTCCTTTTACTTTCATGGTTTTCTCTGCTGTCATGCTTTGGTTTTGCCTTCCTCTTTGTCTGATTGATCGGTTGAACTCCTTTCACTCTTGTGTCTCCTCCCCAGTCAGTCCCTAGTATATTTGGTCCTGTCCGTATCATCTGTGTTTCTCCTCTGCTGTCATCTGTTTTTCTTGGTGCCCTGGGATGATTTGGATTTTTCTGTTTGTTCCCTTTTTTGATTTTGTTATCGGAATACATGCAATGAACTAAATAAAAGGTTCACTTTTTATTTTTGCCTGCTGGATTTGGGAGCTTTTATCTGTAGACACTCTGACAACTAAAACGCCAATAAACAGCCATTACACCATTGACCTCCTGCGTGGTTTATAACTGACCTCCTGTAGTCACCACAGATATGCACTGGCATAGTTTTCCTCTCACGGTGTGGGATTATTACTTCCATTAAGGGTCGGCTCACTCTACGGCTTTACTCCCTAAATACAGCGGCTCAGATAATCTGATAATCTGGCTTATTTAAAGACTCCTCACATTTCTTGTCACATAAGACCTTTAACTTAGCAAAGTAGATGCTGTACAAGAAATCACAGAAACTGTGACTTTTAAAATGAAAACATGCATGAAAAGGGAATTTATCCCTTTTTGGAAAGTGAGTTATGTCATAAAACCAGCTTGAATATATAGTGAAGGAGTGTTTACCAATGGCCAGAGACAAATGGTGCTATTCCTACAGCTACAGCTCAAAAGGGACAGACTGCCATTATGGTGTAAGTTGGAAATAGTTTGACGTAGAGGAAGATTCTTCCAGAACAAGTTATTTTGGTGAGTTTAGCAGTTAAATATGCAGGACAGCATGGAAACTGTCACCTTACAGCAAGAGGGTCCTGGGTTTTAATCTCCCACCTGGCTGATCGTGGCTCAAGAGTTGGGAGTTCGCCTTGTAATCGGAAGGTTGCCGGTTCGAGCCCCGGCTTGGACAGTCTCGGTGGTTGTGTCCTTGGGCAAGACACTTCACCCGTTGCCTACTGGTGGTGGTCAGAGGGCCCGGTGGCGCCAGTGTCCGGCAGCCTCGCCTCTGTCAGTGCACCCCAGGGTGGCTGTGGCTACAATGTAGCTTGCCATCACCAGTGTGTGAATGGGTGGATGACTGGATATGTAAAGCGCTTTGGGGTCCTTAGGGACTAGTAAAGCGCTATATAAATACAGGCCATTTTCCATGTGGCATTTGCATGTTGTCCCTGTGCCTGAGGTTTCTTTCCCCCAGAATACTCAAAGACATGCATGCTAGTTGGTGACTTTGAGTGTGAATGGTTGTCTGTCTCTCTCTGTTGGCTCTGTGATGGACTGGCGACCGATGTAGGGTGTACCCCGCCTCTTGCCCTGTGACAGCTGGGATAGACTCCAGCAACCTTCAATTGGAAGGATGGAGGGAAGGAAGGAAATACTTCCACGTCTGTTAAACATAAGTCAGTTGAACATTGGTGCCAAAAAATGCTGGCTTGGAGCCAGATGTTTTTCACTGTGGTTAAAATATAGTATAGACTGGAGCAGACCAAAAAGCCTAATCGTAATGAGTTATAGTATTCAAAGACGCCCACACATACGCAGCTGCCAGGCTTACAGAGACTGAATCTTTCCCATTTATTAACTATTGGACTTTTCCTTTCATTAGGATGGATTCAAAACATTTCTGGGTGGCAGAGAAAAGAAGGAATAAAACAGCTGGAGTCTAATAGTTTGTTGTTGTTGTTGTTTTTTAAGTAATGAGCCCTTTTTCGCCAGAAATGCCAGCAGCAGAACATAAAAAATAAGCCTATTTTAACAAGATACAAGTGAAACAGAGCATATGCAAGCTAAAAAGTGCTGGGGGGCTTATTAGAACACCTATAATGATCTATGATGCTGCAGAATGGAACATAAATCAGAAGACACATCCCGTTACAGACAATTACAAATTAAGCTGGGTAATGGAGTGTGAGAATAAACTGTGAAAAAATGCATTGGATTTCACCGTGCAGACAGAACTATTGACAACAGCAGTGGAGGGAAATCCTGCTGTGAGCCTGAAATGTTTGCTTCTGAGCCTCCTGCCTTTTCTCTAGATTAAAAAAGAACAGCACTGGATATAAAGGATGGAGTGTGATTACTCAGTTTTTAATAAAATTTGTAAAACATTTGGTGCATTTGTCTTTTCCCTACATAAACTGAATGTTTGTCACATAAGGTGCTTCTTATTTTTATTCATCAGATAGAAACGAGGTACGTCTAGTCTGTTTCTATAGGTGTCAGAGGTGTTTCAGACTCTACACACTTTACTCTTCCACGTACTTCCAGTTGAGATTGTTTTGCATGTGTGTTTCTTTTTTTTTACTTGCTTGCAGCCCCATCCTGCTTTTAATGACTTCACTGACAAAATGAGACAGCCGCTAACAATGGTCCCATTTTCTATTCTCCACAATGAGCGGAGGCGATGCATGATGTCATCTAGAAAACAAAATGAAACAGACATCTTTGTACAAAAAAACAGCCTCGGTGCTGTCCCTGGTTAATATGATGGGTTATGTAAGGGTTAAAACATATCACTGGAAGCAAATCTTGGTGAATAAAAGGAGACTAATTAAAACATGTAGATAAAAAAAGGAAGGTTTTTTTTCCCTCTCTCTCTGTCGCTCTCTGGCAGGTTTCCTTCCCATTGCAGCTGTGTTGTAGGCCATGTGAGGAAGCAGAGAGGGATGAGAAAATACTCTCTGCATTCTGGAGACATCCTAAAGACACAGACGGTGACAGTTTAGTCTTCATTAAGTCTTCTTTCAGCCGGAGGCAATTCTGAGTGAATATCTGCTGCTCAACAATATTGTTTCTCAGCAACCTTTTGCAGCATGCATGCATGCAGCCTGAGGTGCCGAGCTTTTGAATGGGGACTGAAATACAGATGGATGACAGGGTGCATTGAGACTAAGGGAGAGAGATGATGGGTGATGATTTTTTGCAAGGTGAGGAGGATAACAGCAGACACCGACGGTCACCAGACTTCTCCTGACTTTGTCAGCTTGAAAGGACAAGCTGTCATCATTTTTTGTGTCACTGTGCATGCATGTGGAAATGCGGTGGTGTGGAAAAGAGCTGTTATTTCACATTTACATCTAATTGCGCAATTTTAATTCAAGTGGTTTTCGTTCGTGTGTGGTTTTACAAGAGTTGAGCGAGTACAGACAAACCTCCCAAGATGGAACCTTTTGTTGCTTTAACAAACCGTGAAACAGAAACAGGCGTATGAACCTGGGAGGGTTTTGGCTATGGAGGACCAAAAGGTCCTGGAAGCAGTAATGAAGCATTCCTTTCATTGTTAAATAGCTATTAATAAGTAAATGTAGCATGCAAATCAATTTGTTAAAATATTAATTAAACCTTAAATTTATAAACAAATTAAGGCGACACTTGATCCCATCACAGCATAAAGCCAAGTCAGTTAAACTTCATGGATGTTAATCTACTCAGCTAGGAAACATAAACCACTGCCAATCCATTCCTTCCTTTGTGGCAGATGAAAGTGACAACAGGTGCAGTGGAGAGGTAACACATAAAACAAACCCCCCACCCCAAAAAAAGGAATGGCAAGGGACCAAGCTGATTAGACATAAGGACATAGGAGTAATTTTGGAAAAAGTGGGTTTTATTTACTCCCCAGAATGCAAAAATATATTACACAAAAGTCAAATAATAATGGAAGGCTCTTAAAATAGACCAAATAACTGCAGGTTAACACAACAAAATCCTAATAAGCTAACTTCATGAACTAAACTAACAGCCAAAGTGAACTAGCACACAAGAGACAATGGAGGCTTAAATACCACCTGAATAAATCAGTCTGACGCACTCAGGGCGCACAAATCTGCATGAAGGGCAAATTTTACACTAAAACTTTGATGTTTTACTGTGTTTTTATTAGAATGTGATGCCATTAGTTATGCTGTCACTGTGATGTTGTGGGGTATCATACTGAAAAAATAAGAGTTTTATTATTATATTATTCAATATGGTTTCTTGAAAATTTTCGAAGGTCAGTTTTGACCTTGGGTGTTAACAGTGAAGGTCAATAAAGTGAGGGAAGATAAAATAAAATATTTAAAATAACATAAAATAAATTACTTAATTCCCCAATTACATTAAAAATCTATTTTTTTTTCATGATGCCAGCAGAACTCACATGGAGCTCCCAGCAGTGGTTGGATAAGAGAAAGAAATGAACCAAAGATTTCTCTAATTTCTCAAAGCTAACTACAAACAGAACTAATGTCTTTCAACTGTGCCAAATATGAGGATGAGAAAGTGAGGAAATGTGTCCTTTATATATTTGTCTCCAGTGTATATGAAACTAAAATAACTCAAATGTGTAAAAGTGTTGGTGCACCTGCTTTATAGTAACACTTAAATAAATGGTTTAGGAGGAGTCAGCCAAATGCCATTCCTCTCTTCTTATCCCTACTGACTGATTTGTCTCTAGTTTTGCTTTTTGCCACTGTTCTCCTCACTCCTGGCATCATGAGATGGCACCTGCACTCCATTAAGGTTGCACAGGTAGTGCAGCTACTCCAGGATGGCACATCCATACGTGCTGTGGCAAGAACCAATAAGGACTGGTCTGCTCCTTTGAATAAGGAGGAGAACTGCCAGAGGCCTGCAAAATTATCTCTATCGGGGTATTGAAGTGCATGTATGTGACTCCATGAGAATAGCATCAGGGCCAGTGCTCACAGCCCAGCACCATGCAGCTTGATTGGCATTCACCCAACAAAACCACAGCTGCCAGGTCCACCACTGGCATCCTGCTCTCTTAATGGATGAGAGCAGTTTCAGACCTAAGCACATGTGACACACATGAAAGAGCCCAGAGATGCCTGGTAATTGTTATGCTGCCTGCAACAGCAGGCATTTGCCTCCAATCCTTGGAGAATTTGTTCTAGGTGAGAGAATCCTTGGACGGATGCACAGACCTCTACTTAATCGTCAACAGTAACCTGACTTTTAGGCACTGTTAGGTACCAGGATCAGAACTTGTGCTGGTGCAGTGGGCCCTGGGTTCCTCCTGGTGCAGGGCAATGTGGTTAGAGCACCTAGGCAGTCCTTGGATGACAAAGGCATTTGTCACCTGAATTCAACTTAGACCCTCAGAGACGTTATGAATCGGTGCAATTGAGCTCAGTGACGCTCTGATCCAGTTCTGGGATGTGGGGGCCATAGACACTTACAAGTAGGGATGGGTATCGTTTAGGTTTTATCCGATACCGGTGCCAAATCGGTACTTTTGAAACGGTGCCGGTGCTCAAACGGTGCTCAAACCAGTGCTTAAAGAATGGAGAACACAAAATTGGTCCAAAAACCTCTCATGTTCAGCTGGTTTTTTGTAAAAAGATAACAATGTTAGCCTTTTCTGCAGCTATGGGGCATATATGGTATCACTCTTGGCTGGAAGCAAGGAAGCAGTGGAAGCAGTGCTTAAACAATGGAAAAAACATAAACTTTGTCCAAAAACCTCTCATGTTTAACTGTTTTCCACTTTTTCTTTGGTCATTTTAGCCTTTTTGGCCAGGGTGAAGGGAGTATCTGCCATCAAACAAGAGGACAGCCGCATGTAGCTATGATGATGTTTGCTAGTTCACCTTACATGCATTAATGTAATAACGTGGTTAGCCTACTCAACATAAATTACACACGAACAACATTAAGCTACTCACGCAGAGAAGAACGGCTGCTGCTGCATCATCATCCTCATCATTTCTGCTACACTGGCAGGGCTAGGGGCCAGGACTCTCCTCTTCGTGTTTTTGGGGGATGTTGCTAACTCCGGTCCGATAACAGGCAACCCACCCGCAGTAGATGTGCTCGGTGTGAGGTCTCGCAGCAAGCTATCAAATACGGCGCATTTCTGGGCTTTTAAAAAAAACTCTATGCGTCGCCAGGTGTTTCATCGGATTTGAGGTGTTACCTCCTTTGACAGTATCACAGTATCAGCTTAAAGCACTTGTTGCAGGCTGCTGAGTTTGCATATTTTGCTGTGAAGTACAGCCAGGCTTTTGACCGCTTCGCCTTGGACATTTTTAATCTGTAGCTCTGCTCTAAAAGAACGTACGTACCTGGCCCCGCCTACTATCCTCGGAAACGTAAAATGATTGGCTAGAAGTGTATCACAGCTCAGGGAAAAAAAGCACCAAAATAAAGCACCGAAATGTGCGCTGCTTTTCGGTCTGGTTACTACCGTTTATGTCAGAACCGGTGCCATCATGGCACCGGACACCGGTACCCATCCCTACTTACAAGCACTCAGTTTTTAACTCTTTTGGTGTGATTTTAAATCCAGCCCACAAAGGGTTTCCTCTCACTGCTGTTACATTATGTCAGAGTATCTCAGCAAAGAGTTTCGGTCTAAATGCTTCATTCATCAAGCTCCAATGTGTTTAAATCTTTCCTTCATTTTTTTAAAATATAATTTTATTTCATTTCATTTCTTTGGCTGACTGCCCTAGCAGTAATGTTCCAGTTTGTGAACATGCTCTGAAGAGGCTACTTCAAGTAATTATGAAACAGCTGGCGTTTAGAGACTGCTGATGGTATTACCTAGACAATCAACTGGGATGCTGCCGAGAGGTAGTTTAGTTTAATCCCCACCGGCCAATCCCGTGATAGCATTTCCTCTCACATGACATGCCAGGAAATAGCCCATCAGAGATGTAGTTACACTCTCCTCAGGTCGGTTTTGGAGAATTTCTTGCAGAGCAGGTCCCTCTCCTGAGTGCTGACTCAAACCATTGAGCTGAGACTCATCAAAAAAGAAAATGAGCCATAAAACACCTGAAAGAGAAAATGCCTGAGGAAATGGTAACTGTCTTTCCTGCAAGATTCACATTTATGTTTTGTCTAATTAAAGTCCAAAAGTATAACACAAGACAACTCAACACACCTACAAGATAGCCTTGTTATACGGTTTACACAGTAAACCGTATAACCGTGTTCTGCGGTGATTTAGAGCCACATACAGACACATGTATGCCTGTATGTGCAAATGTTGTTGGGGAAGGGAGTGGTAAATGTGTGGATGTATCCTGTAAAGGGTGGGTAGAAGGAGAAGAGAGTGTGGGAGGTCAGAGGGAGGCTGGGGTGGGGTTTTCATTAGCAATGATGCTTTATGCAAATTTTCTTTTTTCTCAGAGTCTCCTTCACTTTATCCTTTCTTTTTATTTTACATTTATTTTCCCTTTCTCCCTCTCCTCTTCCTCTTGCTTTTTCTTTCTCTCGTGTCTTTTGAAATGTCCTCTCCCCCCAACTCCTTTGGCTTGCAAGCTCATGGAAAGGCAAAGAATGTATTTTATATTATACTAAACCATGAAGCAGTCTGGAATGAGCTGTTAGGATCTAACGAGCCATTATTGTGAAATATATCACCAAAACAATCAGCTGAGGCAGCGCACCTAAAGCTGGCAGTATGTGGAGATGAGGAAGCTGATTATCACATCTGCCCCACTTGCCTTTTTTCTTCCTCACCTACTTTTCCTTTTCGACTTTCTCCACGCAAGGCTCGATGCACACTGTCTTTTTCCACAGTTTTTCTCTCCTCTTTGAGTCTCGTCTCTAGAGCATTGCAAGTAGTCTTCTCTCCTCTTCAGCTCCTTGTCCTTTTGAGCAAGGAGGTCCAAGAACTCCATGAGTTTTAATACTAACCCTCTGTTTTCCTGTGGATCTACTTGGAGCTGACTCACCTCCTGTGTCTGTCTATCTTCCAGGAGGCTCGTGTGCACCTGTAGAAATTTGCTGGCCTCCTTATAACAGTCTTTATCTCCTTGATGGCAGAGCAGAGGGCATTTCTCAGTGTTTGTACAGCTTTTATGCTGCTTTTTCACTGCTGCCAGTCAGTACTGGTTTGGGCCAAAAAAGGCATGACCAAACTGTACTGGCACAAAAACCTGAAAGATAAAAGCGTGCATGTACTTTTTTTGCCTAAAAAACATCCAATCCTATCTCAACACTAGATACAGAAACTGGTGTGTTCTAAAAACAGAACTCTCCGGAGAGATGCTCAACAAAGAGCAAGAACTCAGATTTGTACATATTTAATTAAAAAAGAGAGAGAAAAACAAACATCCAGCTCTATTAGCTTTTAATTAAGTTTCATTTGAATTTGTTTGAGGTTAAGTTGCAGAAAGTTATTAAAGTTGTGACACCCACATTTATAACTGTGAAATTCAGCATCTTAAAATGAAATGAAGTTCTGAAAACACAACAAGAGAAAACAACGCTGAATAAAGTTTGGCTCATTAAATCTCTTACTGGGCTTCTTCGCTTGAATCTTTTGTCCATGTAAAGTGCATGAAGATTTAAGAGAAGCTGTACTGAGAGGGGCACTCGAGTTGTATTTTGTTGTATAGGTAGAAGCACTCACTGGTCATTTCATTAGGCACACCTGTTCATGATCTTGGAGAACAGCCAGACTGTTTTGAGCTGGCACTTCGAGGCAGCAGTAATTCAAATAACTACGAGATATCCAGGCGATCGTGAATGTCTGGATACGCAGCATTTCAAAGCAGATGGATTACAGCAGCACTGATAGAAGACTGAAAAATGTTGTCTGGTTTGATGAGTCTCAAGCTATTCAGATGGTAGGGTCAAAATCCACCGTGCTATGTATCAGTACTTCAGACTGGTGGTGGCAGTGTAAAGATGTCTTAGAGATTATCTTTGGCACACTTTGGGCCCCTTTAGTTGCTGACTGTGTTCATGCCTTTACGACCACAGTGTGCCCCTTTTTTTATTGGCTCCTTCCAGCATGTTACTGTACTCAAATGGCCTCATAGGTCACCAGATCTTAATCCAACTGAGCACCTTTGGGATGTGGCGAAAAAGGAGATTTGTATCATGGATTAAAACACCTGAAGAATATTTCCAGCACCTTCTTGAAGAATTAAGGCAGTACCGAAGGCAAGAGGAGGTCCTAGACAGCACTAGCAAGGTGTAACTAATGAAGTGGCTGTTGAGTGTATTTCTAATTTGCAATACTTGAGTGTCCGATGTGGTTGGATACATGCACGTAAGTGTGAATGTTATAAGCATTCTTACAGTGCTTCTGTAAAGAATGTGATCAAAGACTTCATATTTGCAGTGCTTTAACTCAATTACTGAAGTCAAAGCATAAAAATAATTTCTTCTCATGTGGAGTCCATAAAACACAAACTAGAACGTAGCCATTCACTGCAGTGAACTGTTCAGAGCCTTTGTTGCCTCTTAACAAATAGAAAATTGTTTTTAGTGTGTAAGTGGAAAACATTATAGCCCGTAGAGCAATTCTTTTATTTGAAAACAACTAGTGTATTAATGCATGTTTGTATTTCACAATGAGTTAAAATGCTTTGTTACTATTTCCAGCTATTTGGTCCCCCATATTCAGCTGGCTGTTAATGGAAAGGTGGCAGCAGAATGCACTGAATCTATTGATCACTGTGCAGCAGCATAACTACGCTTTTGTCTACATGTGTGTGGGTGAGAGTTTACCAGTCTGAACCACAAATATATGTCCAGTGTTTCCTTGGGTAGGTAAAAAGACACACACACACACACACACACACACACACACAAAAAAAAGACTGTATGGCTCTGCACACATCAATGTGCAGGCTGATAAGTGTATATAGAATTTTTAAAAAGTTTTGAACTGGTCAGGTGCTGGAAGCAGGAGTGAGAGGAGTCTGTGGTCTTCCATCAGACTTCTCAGGGTTGACCGGTCATGCCACTCAGAGGGAAAGATGGACTGTCACTTTTCACGGAGGAGAGATCTCAGTGTGGGTAAGAGGGGTCACTGCCTGGAAGTGAAAAAGCACCAAAGGTTAAAACAGGACTGTGTCTCTTTTGTTCTGACTTGACTGCATCCACCAGTGAAATGCTCTTTAGGAAGAAAGAAAAGGGCTTTGTTCCTGCTTGGCAGCTGCATGTGTGCTTGAAAACCTTGACACTGTCACAGGCTTCCTTTCTGGCTGACTCTAAACTCGATATATTAAAGCCACTATACAGACAAATTTCTCTGCCGTGTTATTTCCAGCAGCGGTGCCCCAGCTACCCGTCTGACTCGTCTTAGGCTCATGGGATCCATAGGAGAGTCTGCTGGGCTTCCTCGGAGATGACTGCTTTTCCCTAAATAATTTAGTGCAGCCACAGAAAGCTCAGAGAAGTGAAGGACAGAGGCACTTAGCAAGCAAAAGTGGAGGTACTGTATCTGCCAGCTATGTGAACCTACTGACCTTCTGTCTTTCCCTGCAGCTCTGTGTGGTTATTGGAAGTGCAAGGTATGTGTGTACAAGGATAAATAAGCGACACTGTAAATTGCAGGTATTACATAAAGGGCCAGCAGCTCTCAGGTGAAATATACTTTGGTTACTCAAATAACTTCATATCTTTATGTAGAGCAGAGCACCGAGAGGGCAAAAACACTCTAATCAGGAGGATAATAAATGAGATTTCAGTTTACTCATTTTGGGTTTAGCACAGAAACATTTTGCTCGGAATAAATTGCAGCAAATCAAGGTCTCTTCCTTATTTGACTTATGCCATCTGATGATTAAGCACTGCAAATGTACATGCAAGAAATGTGAGTGAAGGTGAGCTGCAGTCGGGGTGCATCTATCGGACTCTCTGTAGTCAGGATGAGAGCGTAAAAGGAGGAGGATGATCAAAGGAAACAGAATCAAGTTGGAAGATGAAAAAAAAATACTTTGGACTTAAAAGGAAGATTGAGCTAAGGTTCTGCAGTAGTTGAGATATTCTCCAGTTCTAAGCATGTTTGTGAGTGTTTATGGAGTGTCTTTTATGTGCGTTTGGATATGCCGTGCCTTTTAATTTGGTTAAGAGAGCATTTCAGCCTTTGGCTAAAAATACCAGCCTAACAGTTCGCAATTAATCTAATTTGTGGTAATTGTGCTCGCAAGGCTCGATGCACAAAAGCGAAGAGCGAGCACAGAAACAGAGCCAGGAAACGGAGCAGGAAACAAAGACAAACTAGCAGCACTGAGAGCAGGGGAATTAACAATCGGCTGCTGTTGCAGGATGTATACGGCTGCGGAGTAATATGAATTATGTTTACAATAAAAACCTACTCATTAACCTTGCTGAAGTATGTACAGTGTTTGTGGAAAACAAGAAATGTGACAATTTATTACAACCTGGGGTGCCTGCATTGATTGTATCACAAAGCCAAATGGACTCTGGAGTTGCATGTTGATTTATTTGCCATTCAGATTGCAGCTTAATGGACTGTTTGACATTTTGGGAATTACTGTTATTTGCCTTCTTGGTAAGAGACGGCTGTAAAGACAGGATCACTTTCATTGCTGGTAAATGTGGAGCTACAGGCAGCAGCTAGCTAGCTTAGCATGAGGACTGGGAACAGAAGCAATGAGAAAAGAGTCCTGGAAGTTCCTGGTGGAAGTAAAACAGTAAAATGAGATTTGAATTTTTTAAAAATGAATTAAGAAATCAAACATGTTATTTTGACAGCCTTAGAGGTGCTGAGAAAGACTTCGGACAGAGACCTGTCCCTATCGTACTCTTGCTAAAACTTACATGAGTCACATTTGTAAACCTCTCTTCAAGAACATTTTCTTTTAATTTGTTTTGTTTTGGCATGAGCTATGTATATTTAGATGAGAGGGTATAGTGTTATAGTATAGGGTGGTGTTAAGTTATAAGCTAATACACCCTTGATATTTTCTTTCAACCTTAAAGTACCTTAATCACTTCACTTTCCTGGACTGTGTCTGTGTAATTCCAGTTTTGAAATTCAGTCCACATTCTTGCTTGTCTGATTTTGTGCTGGACAGAATATTAATGGATGTTTCAATAATTATTACAAAAAAATTTCCTGTCTTTGCTTTTTAAGTTTGATTCAAGCATCGGAAGAATGAAGAAATATTATAAGCTGCTACTTATATACTTAAATAAAAAAGCAGAGAAGGAACTGCAGGCGTTAACTGTGTGTCTCCAAACCTCTAAATGCCCCAAAGCTAACTTTCTCTCCTTCGCTTCTGCCTTTATATCCATTAGAACTGGTGTCAGTCTCAACAACATACCACCTTTGACATTAGTACCAAGAGAAAAACTAGCTCCACTTCTCCCCATCCACCCTCCCACCGCCTAATCCCACAACAATAAAGAAAATCACACTAATGCAC
Source organism: Aulonocara sp. 'chitande type north' Nkhata Bay (assembly GCF_057382095.1). Lineage (NCBI taxonomy): Eukaryota > Metazoa > Chordata > Actinopteri > Cichliformes > Cichlidae > Aulonocara > Aulonocara sp. 'chitande type north' Nkhata Bay. Next base: position 26,701,548 of record NC_141359.1, on the reverse strand, counting down.
CGAGAAGCTGGAGGTCTGGTGCAGCCTATGACAGCTGAGGTGTAGGGGGTGTTCAGCCAGTATTTGCATGCTAATAGCGTTCGTGGGCATGATGGGAAAAAGGCTGGGGCGGGGGGGTGGTTGTGCCGGTGTCGCCGGTTGAAGAGCTTTTTGGAGGGCTGTGGTGGACACGGTGCAGCAGATCCAACCCTGTGATGCGGAAAACCATCTGCTGGTCCTCATCTGGTCCAGTCAGCAGGTCCATTTACACACTGCTTAATCAGATGTGTCTGTTTGATGCTCCTCCTCCTCCTCTCCTCTAGCACACACACACCAAGGTTTCTTTTCAAACCCAAATTAGCCGGTCTTATTTCCTCCTGCTGAGCTGCTGGTATCATGCACCTGGTTTTGGTCGACATCAAATATTTTATCTGATGATGCTGCTTGTCTGTTTCTGCTGTACAAGGTTCAGCTGCCGCTATTGTTTGCAGACATCTCTGTGTGTTTTAAGCTGAAATATTCGAAGAATATATGCGTTTTAATGTGAACTCACAAAACACCTCGGCCTTAAGTAGCATGCAGGATTCAAGGCTACAATAAAAGCAGCCTTTATTTCTCTTCCTCACTCTAACTTTGTGGTGTAGGTGTAATGTCCTCTATTTAGATGAAATTCAAAGGTTGGTGTGGGTGTACTGTAACTTAGCTATCCAGTAGAAAAATAAGAAAGAGCCCAGAAATAGCCTCACAGAGCCTTGATTGAAGCATACCAGTAATGACACCAATCACCTGTGAAACCACCAATTATGGTGCGGTAGGAAGAACCATAAACTCTGTGACATTTCAGAGCCTCTCACCAAGGAACTTTTTTTTTTAAAACACAGAAGAAGTTTGAAAGTTTTAATGTTGCTTTTTGTACTTCAGTTCAAGGATTATGTGCTTTTGAGGATAACATTTTCCTTCAAGATCTCTACTCACGTTAATGGAGCCACAAAGCTCGTCCTCGGGTGCCATAACGGCCAAAATCTCATAATGCAATCATTCCCCTGAAACCAATGTTTTTTATGGTTGACAGGCTGCGGGCGTTTAGATTTAGAAAGCTTACGTCCCATATTTTTTCAGTCCTATCTGCTGGAAGCAGTCTGGGTCCGGCGCTGGCCTAGTTCAATCACTATTTCAGGCAACCCTTTAGAAAATATTAAACAGAGGAGAACAATACAATGTTTGAGTGGCGGCATTATGAAATGCTTTCACAGATGGGGGCCACATCTGTCCAAAGTGTTGTGAAGCAGCATCAATCGAGTGATAAGAATCAGCTCATGACTGGTTCACAAAGAGAGGTGCTGCAGTTTGGGGATGTTCAATTCTCTGAATGTTGCAGCTGTAACTCCATCATGAGGATGTGTACCTTACATGATTGGAAACATCGCCGTGCGCTGTCATCAGGGTTTACATGATTGCAAACCCTCCCCCGTACACTCAGGGTGCCTGCTGTTGATGAAATCCTCAAGCCGTTTGCTTTGTTTTCAGCACCATTTGGGCTTGAAAATAACAAAATGATTCTCTTTTCCCATTTAATATTATAATAAAATGTTCAGTACATAAAGTAATAACACAAAAAACATGTCTCTTTGACTTGAAACTCAAATTACACTACAACAGAGAACTAAAACATTAACCTTGTTCTCACGCAAACCCCAAAACTAAATAAATCTGCCTGCTCCTAATAACTGTAGTTCATGCTTCAATCGCCCACGAATGAAATAAATTACAAGGCAAAAAAATATTTAAGGTGCCCGAATTGACTTGCCTGGCTTTCAGGTTTGAAAGCCAGAACAGGCTTCTCCAACATCCTCTGTCTCTTTGATGTGATTAAGATGGATTCAAACATTTCTTCAGCGCACAAAAACCCACACTGGCTCTGTTAATGGCCACCATCCAGGGCCTTAAACCCATCAGCAGTGGTTATATAGGGTGAATGTAAAATAGTTTATTTCATTCATCTTAATGACTGGTTTTATGTATTTATTTATTTTATCAGTGAAGTATCCTCTCTCTGGGAAGGGAAGGTAGAGTCTTATAATTTAAACAAGAAGAAGTGTTTTCGAATTTTATGTGCAAAACAATAAATCATCCATTGCTGTGCAGCCCCAGACTAATCCATCAATGCAGACTATTTTACTACAACAAAGACAACTAATCACATTAAAACATGTCAGTGTGAGTCATTCTGCTATGACAAAGAAACCCCACGAGTTTTTCAAAAGGAATATTGGACGGTGAATCACCAGCTTTAAGCAACACAAAAGAGAACACTTTCAAAAACAGCCCTGTCTATCGACACCAAAGCTTAAAGCTGCTGTCTGCGGTTAGCAGAAGGAAAAGTCGTGCTCTGTGTCTAAAAAGTGCCTGAAATCCATTTCAAAGACAAGGGCAGATGCTGACGAAAAATGTAATGAATATTTCAAAGGCAGGGAATGCAGAGCTGCACTCCAGGTGACACTCGTGTTTATAGAGCTTATCAGACACCCATCACCCACAGAGCACGGCTCGGGCAAAGCCATGTGTCCGACTAATTATTAGCAGGGTGCTGGTGGGTTTTCCCATTACGTGCATGCCAATTGCATCAGGCCAGTGATAGGGACAGAATGTTGAAGCATAAATGGTCCCTTTGAGTGCCGCTGTTGAAGTTTAGCTCTGAATATGTAGCTATAGGGGGAGAAGGTATACTTCAAATATGGTGCTGGTTGTCTGTGAGGAACTGATATGGATTTCTAGGATGTGCGCTGTCAAATTGTAAATAATGGTAACACTTTAACTTCCAGATTTTAGTCATAAACGTTCCCATAAGCAGTTTTAGGTTTTGAAAAGTATCTCACTGTACTCTGTCTGACAGGTGGATGATGTTTGCTTTTTTAACCTGTCTGCCTGCCCATGATTAATGCACATGAATCTAAAACTCTGAAGTTTTAAATTTACTTCAGCTATACGCTGTGCAGCACGACCTGCATCCCTATGACTAACCTGAGGGCATTGCTACTTCGAGTGATGGGTGGGTGCTGATTTGTCTCATTCAGCATGCTGTACTCCAAGGAGTCAGCTGTTCAGTTTTCCTGTTAATTGCATTTTGCTTTAAGGAGACAAAATTAGCAACCTTTTTATTATCACATTGAGCTGCAGTTGTGGTCAAAGGTTTACGTTCTTTGCTCTCATGGAGTCCACGAATTTCGTGGTAAATTTGAGCTGTTAATGATTTCTTTGAACTGTTGCCAAGATGATCAACAATCAATTTAAATGACTTTTAAAAACCAAAAACTGGGTGAGCATGTTTTAAATTATTTTGGAATTTCCACACAAGTCAAATGATTACATACAAGCTCAAAACTATACATACCTCCACTAATATTTGTTTAAATATCTCCTGGCAAAATGCAACTCGACCATATGCTCTTGAAAGCCATCAACAAGCTTCTGGAACAACTCTGGCTGGATTTTTGACCTCTCTTATTGGCAGAATTTGTAGAGTTCATTTAAATTCATTTGCTTGTTGGCAGAAGTAGGCTTGAGGTCGGTGCTTTGGGAAATCTATTCCAGAAGCTTAATTGGCTCTTTCTAAACAACTGCAGGATCATCATTTTAAACTAGTGCACATACAGTAGGTACAAGCTATTTAGATGTGTCACCACTTTCCCAGAGTACTCAGATGCAAGGAAATTGGTCAAAATATTCAGGACAAACCCAGGGATCACCAAGCCTGCCAAGAAGTGAAAACTGCTGGAGGACCAGTGCCACTGTCCACAGAGAGGCAAACTTGTATATCACCATTGACAGAGATGGTCCCACCAAGAAAGAAGACCCTGCTCCAGAATTGACACTGTACCAGCTGCCAAGCATAGTGGTAATAGCATCATGCTCTGGGGCTGTTTTGCTGCCAGTGCTACTGGTACATTGCACAAAATAAGTGGAATAATGAAGGAAGAGGACTACCTCCAAATTCTTGAAATTTGAACAGTTATCTAAACACAGATCAAAACGGGCTTTTTGGACGGATAAAGTGCGCTAACAGCAAGCTTCTGGACCGGCCGTCCCAAAGCTACGACCGCAACCCAACTGAAACTTTATGAAATATCCTTAAAATCCTGGTCCATGCCAGGAAACTAAACAATTTCAATGAACTCTACTAATTCTGCCAACAATAATATCCAGCCAGAATTTTTCCAGAAGCTTGTTGATGTCCACTTGAGGTCCAACTTGCTATGGGACATTCAGCTGATTATAAGTGGGGATGTGTGTATGCAATTAAGCCTGTGCACATACTTTTGACCCAGTGGATTAGAGAACCCCCCCCCAAAAAAAGAAACTTGTACACTCAATTCTTGCTTTTTAAAGTCATTAAACATGTATGATGTTCAATCATTCAACCCTGGAAAAAGAATAGTTCAAAGAAAATACCAGACCTTTTATCCCTTTGGCAGTTCTTTGGATTTTGTGTTTATTTGAAATACAAATATGTGATTTAGAGACATGGAGTTCTCATTTAAGTAAATATAATGTAATATAGGAGATTATAAACAGAGGTATCTGGGAGTGATGCTTCTAATTTGCTTGCAGTTACACACACAAAAAGGTTAGCATCTATTTTAAAGAAACATTTTTAATAAGTTTCTGAGGATTCCCCATGAGAGCAGATGTATTTGATGTATTTCTAAAATCCTTCTCCTACTACTCAGGTGTGTCCCTGCTGGTACTTCATGTTTTCATTTTGTAACTTGAAACCTCTTTTAAGTATTGGGGATCTGCTTGTTTTGTTTTGCCCCATGTAGAGGAAATTGAGTTGTATGAAATTAAAAGGACGTCTCCTTAGGAAGGTAATGTGGTTGTGCAAACATCAGAATGGAAAGAGTGAAACTGACATCCCTCTACAGCTTGTGTGACTCAAGCTGTGCCAACCTGGCCTGTGAAGCAGTCCTTGAACAAGGGCATATTTTCATTTGGTGTGTGACTTGGTGTGTGACTTTGTGTGTGTGTGTGTGTGTGTGTGTGTGTGTGTGTGTGTGTGTGTGTGTGTGTGTGTGTGTGTGTGTGTGTGTGTGTGTGTGTTAGCATGCTGTCACTGCTCAATGGTTCCTGCCAATCGAATGACTTTGCTGTGAGGGATTAACAGTAACAGTGATCTCTTCATGCAATCGCTCTGTACCATTTGAAAAAAACGGGAACTATTTCATAACGCCGTAAAAATGTGTGTGCGTCTGCACAGACCGGAGCGCACACACACACACACACACACACACACACACACACACACACACACACACACACACACACACACACACACACACACACGTATGCACACATGAAGTCCATCCTACGACTTTACATGTGCTTGCATCATCATCATCCCGCTAATTGAGCTTCCACATCTCCTGCCTGTTGCTGTACTCCCTCCACAAATTCTCTCTCAGGTTTTCCTCTTCTTCTCCCACTCTATGTCATCTGCTCTCCAGCATTCAATTCCACTCCTCTCCTCTTCATCTTTGGGCAGAATAGTGGATGTACATTTATATAAACTGATTAGCATTTCATCCAAGCCTTGGTTTTCTCTCTCTGCACAAAGGATCGATAGACACAATGCAAGGGGAAAAAGAAGCGTGGAGAAATCAATCTCAGTTTGCAGTCAAGGTGAGAAAGAAGCTTGCATGGTCTCTCATAAAATCTGCTGCTAGACGAAGTGTGGAGAAGACAGAAGCCCAGAGGAAACCGGGAGGGGGTCTCTGTCTCCATCGAACAAGCTCAGTGTTTTCTGTCTTACATAAAGCTGAAGCAAAGAATGTGTCCAATCTTAAATCTTCCACTACAACCTACTCCCGATGTTTTTCCTGCCCCTTTAAAATGTTTAAAATGTGCAGCACAAAGTAATTAAAGCTTTCAAAGGCAGCAAGATACATACCTCAACACAGTTTAGATCAGACATCCACAGCTGAAATAGTGACTCAGTTCGAGTGTATCTCTCACTTTACTTTACTTTGTTTTTTTCTTGTTACCCACTCCAGCTCTGGAGAGCATTAGTCATCATCAGTGTGTCGTGTGGAGGACGTTTGAGTGCATTTTCTTTTTACAGAGGGTGTTCGCGCTGTCCACAATAGATGAACCAGGAGAGAGGGAAAAAAGGTGAGTTTCATTAAGATTTATTCATATGAAAATAATAATATAACAAGAATAAGAACAAAATGCATTTTTCTTCGACTGCATTATAAGGGACTGTGCTCAGTGTAATGTCCAGGGCTGTCCCTGAATAAAAACACCTTGTTTTAATAACTATTACAGGGTTTCTTTGTTCTTTGATAGCATGTTTTTAATTGGAGTTTGACATGAGGGAATCCTGCAAGTGAATGCAGTCATGCAAAATGATTTTTTTCTTCTTCATCTTTTTTTTTTAAACATCTAGTGCTTATAACATTGCAGCCATAAATATTTGTGATAACTGTGGTGATTTTTGCTGATAGCTCTCTGGAAAATAATGTTTTTAAACATTAAAATAAAAGACGCCGCCCAGCTTCATTTTACTATATGACTAATAAGCTACTCGTTTCTTATGCCAATCACAACATCACAACAGGTATTCAGGCATCCTATCTCACACTCTAATATCTTTTAAGATGTAACCTACTACTCTAAAATGAATGACCTCCCCAGACCCCCCTTTTGGTCATCACGAAAAAGGCATTTCATTCTCAAAAGTCCCCAAACTAGTTAACAATGTAGGTTTATTATTATTATTGTTATTATTATTATGAGATTATAAATTAGATATGTTCCCTCAGCGATATTTGTCTCACTTGTGTCTACTGTGACAACTTCCCTCCCTGTCACTGCAGCTGTACCGGAGACGCGTCCGTGCTATTCAATTTCTCGGCTGCTAATAGAGGTCAGTGCAAGTCATGTTTTGCTTAACGGGACTGTCGTTCAGTTCAGCTTGACCAGAAAAGGTGGTCAGAAAAATTTTCTGTAAAGTCTGAGACATTTTTTAGAAGGTATAAGAGTATCCTTGGTCCTCACTGGCAGGTTCAGTATAGGAATGTGCTTCTCTGTAATTCTTGATTGTCAAACACTGACCTACCTACCCTACTGCCCGTGATGGTGTCAGTAAAGTGCAGACAAACTGTGGGCCACAAATCTTTTTAATAATGCGATAAAAGCAGGTGCGCCTGCTCTGAGCAGCTCAGAGCTGAGTAATTAAGGAGTTAAAAGGCCGGTGTGCTTTAGGCCCACGAGAGGTAGCTGGCCTTGTGGTTATTACGCTGAAGAGTCAGAATTACTAATATGTGTGGGTGGAGTCACTGACCGGAGAACAAGGGACGGCATGCTTATCTGCCACTCGAATGCTGAATTGCAGCGAAGTCTGACAGACTGACTGACTGGAGAACACAATAATTACCTAACTGCTCATTATCATCATGAAACATACTCATACCACCTTGGTTCATACATAATTTAGCTCCAGTAATATATACCTAAAGAGAAGTGTCACAAAAAAAGTGTCCCCCTTTTCTTGTTTTCCTATTTCCTCTGATGTGCACCTACTCTAGATTTTTTTTTGTATTTTTGATTTTTCTCCACACGACCATGAGGAGGTCTTTTTGGTAAACTGTGCATGTTCTTGATATTCTTGTGCTTCTGTCTTTATTGTAATAAGTTCAGCAAATTCAATCCATGCAGAGGATGCGGGCAGAGGAGAGGCTGTTTCAGATTGTAGGTGCGCTGTCCTCAGCCACCTGCAGGAAAACAAATTGATCCCAAAACAACCGGGCGAAGCCCTGCTGAAGCGTTAGAGAGGGGTTTGTTTCCTACTGGTCCATATGTCATAAATCCTTGAGAGTTATTCTCAATAATAAGCTTCTGCTCCGTAGATGTTCCTTATAGATCAATTCCACCTTGATGCCATGTCAGTTACACAGTTGTTTCAATCTTTTCGATGATTTCTATCATAGACTTGGAGGGAGAGAGCAGAGAACAGTCATCCTGATCCCAGAGGCTCCCAGGGCTGGAGTTTCCATCTGTGCTCAACTCGTCATCCTCCTCCTCCTCCTCCTCCTCGCTCTCCTCCTCACAGGACTCCAAATAGTGGAGACCGAGGGCGTTGATGCCGGAGTCCTCGGAGCTTGACGGAGAAGAACAGTGGTCCATTTTGGGACCTTTTACCTTATCCAGTGGGGAAGGGTGTTTGTGTTCACCGTATACCTGCTGCACTGGCTGCACAGGTGCAGGTGCGTTTTGAGTTGACGGTGTCGGTTTGGGCGGTTGCTGAGCCTGGCTGGGATTTTCGGGAACCGTAGGTGTAGCTGGAGCAGGTGGTGGGGGGGTAGGAGGATGAGGCGGCTCTGGCAAAGGAGGCGGGGGACGCTGCACGTAGCACATCTTCCCATTGATACGTTTGACGATGTAGTCGTCCACAAACAGGTCTGCGATCACGCAGTACTTCGGGGACTCCAGGTGAGGCGGGGACTTGAAGCAAGGGGCGAGTTTCAGGAAGCGCTCGGCCAGAGAGACGGACAGGTCGATGGTGCTGCTGTACTCTGAGCCAACAGGCGGCACGGTCGTGCTGGGCAGCTGGCACACATTGGTCATGGGCTGGTACACGTACTTGCCTAAAGAAAAACAAAACAAAACAAAACATGCAGTTACATTCATTTGTATTTTAACAATGACACCACTGCCTACTTGTATGGCAGAGCTGTTGCACATAGTGACAAACCCACACAAAATTATCCCCTAAACCACTTGTAGCATTTTTCAGCTAATCGTTTTGGTCTCCAGACCCACACCTTCACCATTTACTCCCACCTCTGGCATCTGCATATGTCATCAGTATGCAGCTGCTTTCAGAAAAAAAAGAAAGGAAAAACTCTTCAAACCCACTAAACTACCTGCCAAACACCAAACAACACAAAGAAAAATTCTGCAGCTAAATGTTGTGAAGGGTTTACCAGCTGATGGCTCAAGTGCTTTCCCATGCAAATGTTTAAAAGGAGGGAAAATAGCAAGGATTTATTATGTTCATCTGAAAGTGAGAAACACAGCTCCCAAAAAGGCAAGAAAATGTCAGTATATAGTTAAAAAGAACACTAAGAGAAGAGGAGTGTGTTTGAGTGACACAATGTGCATCAACAAGCATCAATGATATGACAAGAATTTCCTTGGAAAAATCAAATTTGGGTTTTTGAGTAGGTTCTCAGTCATCCATGTCATTGTATTCTAAGGAGCTTGGAAGGAAAGCGACTGGACTTTAAATTTCTTGAAGAAATTTCGGAGTCCAATCGCTTTCTTCCCAAGCTTCTTGGACTACAGCGACCTGGATGACTGAAAACCTACACACCGTATATCAACAGCAAGCAATCTCAGTCACAACAGCAATGCTGGAGACAGCATGAGTACGTGAACGTCAACCACTCCCACACATTCCAGTACATGCCCAAATCTAAGAAAGATGCTAGCTTAACAAATCCCTGTCGATGTCACAGTAAAGTCATGCAAAGTCTTGCAATGCCCTTTGTTTATATTTTGTGACTTGTGGGGTTTTTGTTGTTGTTGTTTTTTTATCCAGCCATGCTTTTACTGTTTTGGCGGTGTGTTTGCGATTATTGTCACACTGAAAAATTTAACCACTGCCAATTAGATGCTTTCCAGATGGTATTGCATGGTCGAGCAAAATATGATTGTTCTTTCCTGCATTCATTTAAGTAGTTTTGACAAAGACAAAGTCCCCACACTGCATCTATCTATCTATCTATCTATCTATCTAAAATCAGATGATCACCTATTTAATCTTATGAGTAATTTTGAGATAATAAAGCATTTTCTGCTGCCAAATTAAAGATGCCTTTCTTCTTTCCAACATCTGTAATGAAACAGCAGCCAGACTGAAACAGTGTAAACTTTAGGCCAGCTGGAGCAGAGCAACAATCATTTCTGACCCTTCAATACTGATGCAAGACTCATTCTTCAAATATAAAAAAAATAAATAACAGGGTTTGTGTGTACAATATTTACAGCCGATGTTTTCATGATTAACACTAGAATTACTGACATAATATAAATACAAAGCTCTAATATATGAGGCAGCCTGCATTCTCAATCCAATAAATAGCATTTTTTCTGCACAGTGACTGTGTTTCTATAGTTTTTCTTTTTGGAAGACTCTAAGCCATGCCACATTAAGTTCTGCTGGTGATAGTTCAAAATAACAGCTCCCAGATGTTACTCATTGTTTGCAGCCCACCACCTCCAACTCTGTGCTGCCTGAATATTGCAGTTCAGATGTGTGTTTAACTGGCTCCCAGGAGACAGAGAGAAACTACAGAAGACGACAAGCCAACGCATCACTTCTCTTCCTCTCGTGGTGTGTCCTTGTCCTTTGTTTTAGTGGCTGCCTTGTTCCATTCAAACTCTTCTCCTAGGCTACACTGACAATATCAAACTGCTTCAAATTAGGGAGGAGGCCATCTTTTTTTTGATGAATGAACAAAGTGAGTTTTCAATGCTGAAGAACATTTTTTTTAAAGCAAGCACAAGCCTTACAGATGAGCTGCAGTGTTGTGGAATAACTCACGCGACCACCTCACTATTAAATTATACAAGACTGCGTTAGCCACGTGGCGTGCGAGGCGTTTAAGAGGATGTGGCTGGATCTTCAGACTTTGTAAATATTTTTAATATCAAACACAAGAGCTAATATTGATGCAGACAAAAAGGGAGGTAGAGTAGCTGTTCTGCTTAATGAGAGAAACTCAATGGTCCATGTTCAGACTGAGATGAGCCCATTCAGGCAGGCTTGAAAGCGGTAACAAATGAGAGCTAAAGCTGTAGAAGGAGATGTGTTGACATTTAGTTGCCTTTTTTTTAGCATATTACATCTAATTGCATTCATCCATCTGGAGTTTCAAATAACATGAGCAATACTAGGAGACAGACAGATGCACAGTCAGACAACAAAACAGACAGGCATATGGAGCTAACGCTACACCAACACTGCTTGTCCTCAGCAGCCCTGCAGAAGGAGTGCAGCTCGTCTGTAAATTTACAAGGTGTCTGCACTTTCTTAGAAATATCACTGTTTCTGTGAGCCCCGAGGACAGTACGGTATGTGTGATAAATCTCACTTACAATAATCTGAGAAAAAAAAATGAGAAGAGAGAATCTTTATATGTTGGGGGAAAAAAAACAAGCTTCTGTTTTTTAATACTGGGACTATGTGCCGTATCCAATAAACATAAAAAAGACTGCAAGCCGGAAAACAATCATAATGCAAAAACAGAACCTTTTGTTCTCATATTATTCGTTCTTTAATTGCCAACGTGTGGAGAATCTGCAAGTGAAAAATACGACGTCATCTGAAGTTCTCGGTTCCTTATAACAGGTTGCGTGCTTGAAATAAATGAAGGCGTTGGACCAGATTTTTGTGAAACCCCCCAAAGGCCTCTGTATGGAAGGAAGAGTTCAAGGGTGACATTTGCTTAGAAATGAAGTCAGTCATGTCAACAACACAGAAAGAGAAACTCAAATATGTCACGGTCTGGCTGGGGCAGACCGTATGTGTTGCAGAGGAGGACTCAAACGCAGACCAAAACGTAGTGTGGATAAACAAAACAAGCCGTTTATTGAGGCTAGCAATGAGGGTAAAAATAATCGGGCATCGGTGAAAACTAAACAATAACCTAAACTGGGTGAACTAATAACAAAACATGAAAACACTTAACCATAGTGAACTGACATGGGTACCTGGGGATGAGACATGGATGAGCAGACGACCTGACAACAAATGACTGAAAGCACACGGACTAAATACACACAGGATGATGAGGGAAGTGGGAACACATGGGGAAACAGCTGGCACACATGAACATAATGACGTCACCGTGGGAGAGTAAAACTGAACACGATGAACACAGAAACACCAGACCTCTTCACAATAAAACAGGAAACATAAAGAGACATAGACATGACAACCCGAACTTGACAACGTAAGACACAGACATGAAACGCATGAAGAGCAGGGGAGATTTAACATAGTTGGAAACACGAGGGGGAAATAATAAGAACTAGAAACACCTAGGCATGATAACAAATGAACTTAGGAAACCTGACGGGCTTACATAAACTAAAACTCAAAACGCTGGGTCAACAGACCCAGGATCATGACAAAATAAGGTTTAAAAGAAACTACACCAGCTGGGTTTTTGTTTCATTGAGCGACCTTGGTTTCTACATCAATTAAACGCTTATTGAATTGTTTATTAAAGTCCTGTAGCCAAGGCTCGAGTCAGCTTAGTGTTTTTAATACCAGACATGATGAGTGGCGGGTTAATCTGAGTGAAAAACCGAGGTACACTTCATGCTCATATAGTAGCAATCACAAGGTTGGCCAGCCCTAAAGCATACTCTGCTTTTAATGGGGACCGTAACATAAAAATAAATATAATGTTGTTTTCAGTAAGACTTAACACCATCAGTTTAAACCATAAACACATCAGGAAAACTGTTTTCTGAGACCACAGATCAAGAGAGCCGAAGGATAGTTTTCGCATAGACTTCAGCGTAGCCAAACTTTTTTCTAAAACCCGAGGAGTCGCCTACTGTTGGCTGTTAGAAAGAATACAACTTGAAAGCACTTCCACATTGGCTCCAATGATTTTTCAGACTCAGAAGTTACATCCAAGAAACAGCTGACAATAGTAAACGTTTACAAAATTTACAGATGCTTTTAGTTTAAAATTCCTGAATAATTCTACTCTTGTGCACTTCTCTGTAGTGTGGAAATATCAGTTTGAAGTACCAATCTCTCCATAGCCAAAAACTAGAATTGAAATCCTGTTAAACTACTTTTAACTAGATTTTATAATCCAACAATATAAGTCCTCGCAAGACAATAATATGAGGTTTGGCCTTTTTTGGATGTGATACGAGCAGTCACCCCTCTACACACAAGTGTCCAGATCTGTTGTTAAGGAATTGCTTTCCATCTGCGCAGCCTGCAGCTTTGCAGTGGTCATTGGTTATCAACCCAGCATGTCCGAGACATAATAGCAGAGATATGTGGACTAAATGTTTATCCTCCTGATTCAGAAAAGCCTTTTCTACTGCTGGCAGAGAGGGGGCGGGCACTGTCCTCCTGAAATAGCCACAGTGCTACAGTAAGAACATCATAAGTACAGGTTTGAGCACCTCATCTCTGTATGTTCATCCACTCAGGTTTCCAACAGAACAATCAGATCAGTGGTGGTGCTTGGACGCACGATCTGATATCCCCATGTTGGTGTTGATCCTGCATCATCAGGCTCAACATCGCACTGACCAACGACATTGTCTAAGCATTCAAGGGTAGAGATGGGCAGTAACATGTGACTTGTAATGCGTTACTGTAATCTGATTACCTTTTAAGTAGTAAAGTAACGAGTAAAGTAAGGGATTACTATTGCATAAACCGTAATTAGATTACCGTTACTTTCCCGTAGGAACGCTGCGTTACTGCGTTACTAAAACCGTGATTTGTTTGCGAGAATGTCTCATGACAGTGACGTAAGCGAGTGCGACGTTCGTGACAACAGCTGTGTGCAGATCAACAATGGATCATATATCGAGTACAGGAGAGAGTATGAGCGTGCAGCGTTTAAAACGTGGAAGTACTGACCTTACTTTGAGTTTGATTCCATAAAAAGTGACAAAAACATTAGTGTCCATCGTTCGTGGGAAGAAAACTTCTTTTTACACCGAAAAAAACCCCTAAACAAGCTCCGAGTACGCAACGACGTAATGGGAAATTCACAGAGAAACTCGCAGATTCTTCACCTGACCGCTGCAGCACACCTGCACCAGAGCACACCTCCGCCTACCCCACTCCTGCTTTACAGGTGAAAATAGAGCAACAGGACCGCAAGTCTTTGATTTTATTTATTTTCTGCTGTGTTTTACTTGCATCTATTTGAAAGAGTGAGTGTAAACACAAAAAAATATTTTATATTATGTGCTGGAATGTGCAGAAAATAGGTTTAAATGTTAAACTAATTTCTTCAAGTCAGAGAATGTTGCATATAATTAAATTTTTTGCTTGATGCATAAAGTTAAAAGATTAAAACTAATAAAACAAGTTTTAAAAAGAGACTTTTCCATTTGATTACATTTTGTATGATTGATTATGCAGAAAAAGTAGAATTGGGCTGAAAGATCTATCGCTTTATCACCTCTTCAGGTTGTAAATCGTGTTTTTAATAAGTAACTAAGTAATTAATTACTTTTGAAAATAAGTAATCAGTAAAGTAACGGGATTACTTTTTGGGGGAAGTAATCAGTAATTAGTTACTGATTATTTTTTTCAAGTAACTTGACCAACACTGTTCAAGGGGTTAGCTAGTGCTATTAAAGGCTGTAGCAAACCAACATAAGTAACGTAAACTTGGCTAACAACAAACCTGACTTGACAGTATATTTATTATATTGTATAAATTAATAAAGAAAACACATGAAATGTTGATGGGGGGTTTTATACAATCAAGGACCTTTTTTCCCCACACTTGAAAGCTATGACATCACAACAAGAATATAACTATTACGATGCAAGAACAAAACCAACATGTGAATATCAGCTACACTATGCTTCGACACGAATACCAGCACCCAGCATACTAAAAGCCCAGCCTGGTCGCACTGATGACAATGCTGTGCACACAATTATTATTATTTTTTGTCTTTTGAGACCACTAGCTTGAAACTGCAGTAAATTGAGCCAATTTTGAGGTGTACAAATGAGTTCATTTGCGTTGGTAAACCAATTACCAATCCCGCCCCTGTATAAAACCAATCCACCGGAACTGAAAACTACCCACAGAATATGTTTGGGCTTTCCAAGCGATTAAAATTATGTAAGATTGATAAAACTTGCATTTCTTTTCTGACTAAAATAAATATTGCACTCAGCAATAGCTTTTATAGGGTTGTATGTACGTACACTGCTCAGTGACGACTGAAACCGACACCAGCTCTGTCTGAGCAGCTTTATTGATATTGAGCTGTACTCTAACAATGTGCTGCCCGGTGCTGCAGGCCTCGCATGACAACGTCAGACGTCAGTTGTTGGGTGACCTCTGCGTGTGCTGCCCCCGCTCTGTGCATGTTTGTATTTCCGCACTAACAAAGACCACATGTCCCGACAAAGAAAGGACAGTCTGCAACATTCACCACATGCTGCACAAACTCCCGGCATGGGACATTTTTCATTCATGGACAAAGCAAAAATATTCAACGTGTTTCTTTTCGTTTTGCATTTGTGAAATGAAAAGAGCTAAATTAACTATTATAAAGCAGTGTGCGTGCAGGCGATGCTGTGACTCACTGTTTAGCAGTTTTTTGAGGGCAACAGAATGAAAAGTGGAGTAATAACAAAACAAGCTTTATCTACACAGGCGAAACTTGTTAATATAATCAGTTCCTCGCTGTTTGTTTTGGATTTTGAAGACAATAAGACAAATGTGACAGTGTTGTCCTTGAATAGTGAGGGTTTAAAGATAAATCTGCCTGAAAATGGTGGAGAGGGAAAAACATATGTTTGTCCTTTTTGTCAGAGATACCCAGACAAACAGACAAAATGATGCCACGAGAAATTTGTCCTGCTACAAATGAAGATTGGCAGCATAAAAAAACCATCAGACAGCTGCAACATCAACAGTGAATGTCAGATGGTTTCAGTCCTTCGGTGTCAAACAATGGGAGGTTCTCAACACAAACACGGGCGCTGTGTTTTTCTGCTGACGGCAGCCTCGGTCGACCGGGCGCGGGACACGCTTTGCACTTCGTGAAGGGGAGGAATGACTCTCGACTGAAAAGCTTTTCATCACGTTACAATTAAAACCCAGCTGAACCCAACAAGTTCACCAGGGACCGATTAAAAGCATTTGGGATATAAATGAGGTCATTAACTAAAGGAGATGTAAATAAGCCAATGAAGAATTAACAGATTTTCATTACAAAATTCTAATTACGAAAGCAGCTTTTTCAATTTGAAAGCAGGGAATGAAAAGTATCTTCAATATATACATAAAAAACATCATCTGGATTATTTTAGTGATTATTTAGCTAGATAAAGTGTTGAAACCGGTACACAAAGAATGTTGCGTAAAGATGCAAAGTTATTTATAGTAAAACTCAAGAGTTGAAAAGGTTAATAAGGAAGTGGAAGAACAAGCAGGGAGATGCAGATTGCTCAGAGGAGGGAGTCGAGTACTCCTCTGCTACCGCACGTCTCCATCTTGCACGCCTCCTCTCTCCTGGGCCTGTAGCTGGCCGAGGGCTGCAAAGACTGTTTTAATACAGGAGGTAGATTCTCTGGAAAATGCTGCCTGCAGCCCATCAGTCCCCTGCTCCCCTTCAAAATCACACTGTAAAAAATATCAACTCTTCTACTGCCCTACCAGCTGCAGCTGGATTATTGTTGACAAGCCCAACATGTAGTCAGCATCACACACACATTATGTCATTTCGATATTGGCTCACGTCGAAGCCTCAGCAGTGAATGAGTCATTAACATCCCCCTCAGTTTGATATTTTGCATGTTTGAGCTGAAGCCAACCGGCTTTACGTAGCCCACTGAATGTGCCACATACCAGTTCAAAGCAGCATGTTGGCAAAACCCATCGAACAAAAACAATTATTTTAGCAGATTGTTATCATTCCTCATAACAGCTGCTGCGCCCAGTCGGCCAGCGGATACTACAGGCTCCAACATCCGCTGCTCTTTGTGTTTAAATCTGGCCAACAAAAAGGGGCTGCGCTAAGGGGGAAACAACACAAGTTTCAGGTTTCATGGAAGAGGACTGTCCAACCCGGCATCGTGCTTCCTGTTTCATGCCTCCGGAGGCAGCCACTTGGAAGTCCACTGTTTAGTCTGTAACCCTAATGAAACACTCCTGACTGTGTCCCTGTGCACACAAAACAGTACACCACTGAAAAGCCCTCCACTGATTTAGCACTGCACTGCTTTAACACAATTCTTTTATTTATTCTAATTAGAGAATACTTTTTTCTGGTCAATGCAATACAAACGTGACAGTTTGGTTAGAGATTCAAGTGTGTTGTGCAGGTAGCAGATAATGTAGCCACATGCAGAGATAAGGAGCAGGTTACAGATGTCTGTCAAGCTCACTTCTTTTCAACTGCACACCTCCAGCCTACACTGACTCAAGAGGCACTGAAGGGAATTCAAAGGGATTTTTTTTACCTTTACATGAGTGCTCCTCGCAATATGTAACCACACACTGATGTGTAAAATTGACAGAATTCCCCTTTAAGACTTTTTTTGTCCATTAAAAAGAGATACTGATCACTCCTGGCGACAATGGCCAAGAATCGATCTCTTAAACAATCTGTAATTATCTTATGAAATCATTCTGTGCACGCCAAAAGTGATCTATTGATGCTCTAGTGACCAATCAGCAAAGCAAGCCTTTGTTATAGCAGAGATTTTGGCCCGTCACAGAAAGAGAAACCACAGGCTGTATATAAAAAATGGCTGTAGGTGGCCACCGTGATGTCACCCCTTTGTTCGTGCCATCTCGTTCTAAAACCAGACACAAAGAACGGGGGATGTCTCTGAGAAATCAGGGGACACTGGGTGCTCATGCAGCCGTGATAGATCACCGACCTGCTTTATAATTGTTTTCAACTCTAATGGGGACTGTAATTTACAAAATAAACATAATGTTGTTTTCAGTAGGATGTGAAACTGGAGGTTGAGACCATGAAATCATCAGGAAGGTGTCTACTGAGGCCATTTGAGGGGGTTTTTTTTCCTGTAGGCTTTTTCACAGTCTAACCAAAGAAGTCCCCAACTGCTGGCCATTACTTGACTCTGCTTTACAGTCTAAGGAGAATCCATAGGAACTAATAACAAGGCGCCGTTATGCGTCAGTGTCCCGTAAGCCATTACAGAGACAATGAGCCAGCATGATCAATGCGCCCGAAGCAGCTAAACAAATTTCAGCCATTGTTGATTTTATTATTTACACGTGTGCTTTCTGCGACTTGTCAAAGTGTCTTGTTAATGAATAAACACGAATAAAGAAATAATGCGTGGAAGCATTCTGGATATCACATCATGCATAAAAACACACAAAAAGAAACAGTTAAGGCTTTTTCTTGCCCTTTTAAATCACATCACAACAAATTTGCCACCTAAATTGTGGACCTGTTAAAAGTAACTGCATGCCAGCTGCGGTGTTTTCCTCTGTAACGATGTATTCTAAAGTTCAGCTCCAAGTTTCAGCAGTCTAAAGGAAGGGCTCATGTTACTTTCCAGCAACGCACACTAATGGAAAAACCACTAGACAGAGAACTAAAAGGTGCACTCTCTCTCCTGGAGCCTCCAACAAACCCCGAGCTGCATCTGATTGGACAAACAGCTCCTGCGCTGTCTGCCCACGAATTTAAAATCAAAACCATCACAGTGGCTGCTGTGCAGACTTTCCTGTATATAACAAATAGTTCAGCAAACTGTGCTAGCACTATTTGAAGGAAGAAATGCTATGAACCTTCTTCATTTTGATCAAAACACCGATTTGAATAAAGTAGCTGAAACCTCAATTCTATGCAAAGAAGAAGAAGACAATTTGAAGCCCTCTGCATGGGCAACAACTGAGCGTGGAAATTATGAATCCTGTGGACACGTGCTTCTTATTAATTAAGTAAGGACACGACAAAGTTGGAGTCTTTTCAGAACCGACTTGGTCAGGTATTCTTGTCAGATGGCAGTAACACAAACCTGTCCATTAAAACAAAAGCGATGCTCTGCATCCATCACTGATACACCAGCATTTAAAGCGACTGAAGGGCTGCAGATCCTAAACATGAGCAATCAATCAAAAACATCCCCTCAGGCCCGTGCTGACAATATATTGATCCCTTTATAATCGGTGAAGCTTTTTATGATTTGGCAGTGCTATAAATTTTGAACCCGTCACCAAACCGGTCAATACAGCACAGGGCTATATTCAACAAATCTCTGTATTTCCCTTTAGAAATAGTTGCGAGCTTCTGCTGCGTGGTGTAACGGATGAGACTGCCCTGGGAGCCTGACAGAAAGATCCCATTTTCTTGTATCTACAAGTTCAAAATTAGTCCTGGCAGAGTACAAGCAGACTGACAAGACTGTTCAGGACTCATTACAGACTCTGTTAGGCTTTCGTAATGAGTAATTCATTGCTCTGCTTGGTAATTGTAATCAATTCTTAAAGAATAAAGTGTGAGAAGTGAGAGAAGGAGGGAAAAAAAGTGTTCAGACCAGGTGGTTTCAGCGCCGCTTTGAGCAAAAGCTCTCATCAGACATGACATATTGGCGGTGACACTAAACACAGCTAATTACTGCTAATGAGAGGCTTGGACTGATGTTGTCACCAGCTGGGAACATTGCTTCCACCTACATCTAATTCTAGTTTCCACCATCTTTTTTCCGTGGTCGTTTTTGTTTTGTTTTTTGTCAAAAGTTTCCACAACTAAATGGAAAACACTGGAAGACCATCCAACATATTTTTCCTGTGCTAGCCTGCAGACATGATTTGAGTCTGGAAAACTGGAAGAAATGCATTGTGGATGCGTTCAGTTTGCAGCAGGCACATAAAAATAGAAGAAGCCAGGCGTTAAGTCACACCTAATCATCTCACGCTGCTCTACAGGTGAGATAATGGAAAGAATTTTAGTTTGTGAATTTAAATTGCTGAGCCGAGTCTTCATATGCAGTGACCTTTTGTATTTGTTTTGCTGGGAACCTATTAAAAATGTAATTAAAAAGGCAGCCCGGCAAGACTCCCTGTGGTGAATGCACAATTATCAGCTTCAGAATAAGTTTATACTCCAGGCGGCCGTCGCAGGCACATTCAAAATGAAAACGTGGACAAGATAAGGCTGTTACAACATTTCCTGCTTTTGCATCCAGTGTTATTATGGATTTCTAGAGGAGAAGGGCGTGAGCCGAGCAGGAAGGCTTTGTGAAGGCGTGCTAGTGTACTTCTCTCACTGGGTGCCCTGGTTCTGCCTGATTCAGCAGTCTTAGCTGGTTTATTTTCACCGTGGTGCGAGGGGAACCTTTGAATTGCAGTGGAAGGAGATGAGAAGGTGAGAAGCTCCATTAGGATATGCCTGGTTCTTTCTCCTATATCATAACAAGCTCTGTGTCTATTTTGTGGCACACTTTCAGTCAGAGTGATGAACATTTCAAAAACAGAAAGGAGGAGCAAGTCTAAATGTTGACAAATGATGAAACACAGAATGGGCTTTGCGTGGAGTCATAAATGCTGTATGTGGCTTGTAATAAACACAGGAAGGAATTCATCATTTTTCTGCCACATCTGATATTTCAAAAACCGCCTGGCTCATTCCGGACGGAGGCGGGCGTCTAAATCCAACGATTACACAGCAAAGATTACAATGTGACTTGTGCAGTTGCACACTATAAGCTCAGAGTGAGTGGTGCAGGGTAGATGGTGATTGTGTTTTACACTGATCTGAGGATTTTCTGGGCAGCCAGAGATGGGGATAAATTAGGGCAGCACAGAGAGAGGGACATCCTGTCAGGTGCAGGCCCGGCTACTGGGAATCTGCGGTGGTCTCAGGGTGTCAGGTCGAGCGAGGTTCAAATGGCAAGCGTGGCGCACAAACAAAGTGGAAAGGAAAGGAAAGTGTGCGTGTGCGAGTGGAGCTGCACCCCTGCACTTCATCCCCATTACAGTCAATGCAATAGTCGATACAAATGAAATTACTACAAGGCTGCAGAGTTCAGTGTTGTGGCTCAAGAATAGCAGTTGAGTGCATGATACTTGTGTGAGCATGTGATGAGGGCTGTGGCTACAACATATTAAAGGATGGTGAAATATTCCATTTCTTGTTGTTGTCAACAAATTGCATTTTTCAGTAGGTAAAAAAAATATTAAGGGTTCAGCCCTTCCAACAGTCCTCCCTGTTGTCTTGAAAAAAATGGGTCACAAAGACAGCTGTGGCTCAGGAATTTTCACAGTTAAGGCATAATACTAAAAAACGGGAGTAAATAGTGGATTTAGTCTGGGACTATTTTCAGCAGTGGATTAATACATATTCTACTGCCCTAGTGAGTGTTAACGACACTCACTGCCAATCTAATAAAAGAGTGATCTGCTTTTTTTGGACAGCAGTGGCACAGAGAAGTGAATTATCAGACTGTAGGTCAATGGGGGAATAACTGTGTCTGGTCATTGTGTGCTTTTACGGGACTTTTGCTCAAAAATAAAACACGGAATCATCCTGAAAAGAGAAATGAAAGTGGTGACTCGGGTTTGTGTCATCAGACTGTGTCGACCAGTTTCACAAAGCCTGAAAAACAAGCTTAAAAAATAGCAGAGCTGTACAGTAGTAAATCTACTAGTAAATTTATGAATTGTTCAGCCTCCATTGTCTAGACGGCATAAACTATTCATACAGCAAGAGGAAGGGTAGGAAGAATTAACTTCGATCACATATAAACTGATGATGAAGTATTACAGGAGCGAGTACAGCAATAAAATGAAGAAGTTACACCAAACAAACAATCAAATAACAGGAAACGACATCAGCTTCTCCCGAGGGGAAGCCAATGCTGCCTGTAGGCGCATGTAAGAAATCAGACTGACGGACAACCTTTACATAATCTGTGAAGCGTTATAACTTGTTTAACAAATAAAGTTCATATCTGCCTCATTCTGAGCCTTTCAGTGGAGGAAGGCAACAGTGCTTGTGTGGTTTTAACTAAACACATACACATAACAACCAAATACCACGCACATTTGCCAGCAGTGCCTTCGGTGATAGTGAGAATCGATTCTTTGAAATAAATGCAGCTGATAAACTACAAACTTACAGTGACACCAGCCCAAGTGACAGCACCAGTGCAGCTTGAAGCACTTCCCGTGACTGTGCGTGGCGCATATGGAGAGTCCATCACAAGGCAGGAAATCTGGTCTCCCAGCGCAGCTCTTGGCCAAAGCCTGCGCCTCGTCCAACTTCTCGCTCTTCGGACACTTATGTGCTCCCGAGGCAGCCATGCCAACATTTCCTGTATCAAAGGGGGAAAAAAATAAAACACGCACTCAGGCTCCTCTGAGTAACCTACAACATAAAGGCCAGTGACCGAGGCGATGTTTACGGTCCGAGTCGCCCCGTAGAGCTTCTCTGCTGGAAGACAGACGCGAAACGAAACACGGTGGCTGGATGTGTGAATCCAAAGCAGCTCGGTTTACACAAAGGGTGGCGGCATATCCTGTAAAAGTCGAAGGGCGTCAGTCAAACGAGGAGGCAAGGGGTGGGTAATGTCATGTGCAAAGCCTCCCGTGATCGTGATCCACACATTTCTCCATCCACCCCTCGCGTCGGGAAGCTCCTCTGTGCCCCTGGTGACGCGCGTACGGAACAACGGCGCGCATCTGAACTTCATCACACAACGGGAGGAGTCCACAAACACAAAGCCAGCTGCTCTGCACACTTCAAACACACACACAGGCTTTCATCAGACCCTCCAAAAAAAAAAAAAAAACTTCAAAAGATCAACGTCTGACTATGACATTAATATATTCCGCATTTCACCCAAGAGTAGCATTTTGATTGGTGGTTTTGATTCATGAAAGTCTGCTGCTAGATCTCGTACTATTTATTCTTAACACCTACGCATGGGCGTGCGTTATTTAAGTGCATTAACGGTTTCAGAAACTCTGCAGATCGGGGACAAATAAATAAATAAATAAATACAGAAAGAAAGAAAGAAAGAATATGGAGCAATACATCAACACAAGCCAGCTGCTCAGCGTGGAGTGTTTTTACCGCTAGGTGGCAACCCGAACATCTGTTCATTGCTGGACGTGGGATGGGATTTACTTGAGAGTGAGCCATTGATTTCTATAAACGCAATTTAGAGTTGCGCGTCTCCCCCGGCTCTCCTGTGTCATCGCTTCGGCTGAGTCAGCAGAAAACACAGACCCAAGGAGACCCTGTGGACAAGTGACGTGGAACCCCGTGAAGAAGCCAAATAAAAGTGGTGCACAACGCTACACTTAAACATATTCAAGCCCCAAAATGCCTGCTTGAAGTAATCTGATTACATGTTACATATATAAATATAATGTAAAATGTTTAATTTAATTGAAATATATATATTCAGCTTATACCGATCACACTTTCCTTAATGATTCATTATTTGACTAAATAAACTTTAGATTTTAGATATTGCATCATTTTGATGAGGACCAATCATTCATTTTTTTGTATAAATCACAACAGATCAACACCTGATTGTATAAAGTCTTTATTGGAAGAGTCAGATTATACTGTGCAGTATCATTAGTGAAAAGCAAAAAGTTAATTTACATTCAAACGTTAGCATATTATGTGCCATATATGTTTTTGGTAAACAATTTTAAAAGCACAAACTTAAGTAAAGACATTTTATTCACAATTATTAGTTTTATTTCCTCTGTAGAGCTTCATCTGCTGCAATACATTCGCTGGCTTCAAAGCCTGGTCAGGTCTGTTTTTCACTGTGGCCACTCCTAGTATTGTGTCCACCTCCGTGTGTGAATAAAGTAGACAAAATATAAGAAATGATAATACAGTCAAACTGTACAAACTGTCAGTAAGATCAAAATAAAACGAGGCTGCAGTTCAAATCCAGTCTGAGTGATGTTCTTATCCTTTGGGCTTTTAAATCTGTATCTGTTGGTGCCGAGTGCCCATATTTGTTGAGGGGTCTGGCTTTGCAGTGTCCAAGTCATACTTCCCCCATGGGGACAATAAAGTATCTGTCTGTCTATCTACAGACAACACTGCTCAGCCTCTCCACAGTGGTCTGGTCCACCAGAGACAGAATGACTAAGTACTTTGCTGAACGCCACAGGAGGTCCCTCCTCCCCGCAGTCATCCATCTCTGCTGAAGATGTATAATTTCTTCCTTCTGTTATTCTTATCAGCTGACATTTCACGTACACTAAGATGACTTGCTTCCTGCAAATATCCCCAGTACTGTGCTGTTCATCTACTCCCGTCACACTTTTCTTTCAGTTTATTTTTCCAAATTATGGTTAATTTTCCTTAAAGCGCGTGCCATTCTACTCCTGAAGATTAATTTTTTGGATCAATCTATTGTATCAATCTTTATTACTGCTACTAATACACAATAGACACTGTTTTTATTAGTATTTCATGTTGAACATATTCATCTATGAGGTGAGCAATTTTCCTGTCACGATAAAAAACAAATGCGGTTGGCAAAGACAGGAGGTCCTTTTTTGGTTTAAGGTAAATGCATTTAGTTTTACAGGTGCTTCTTATTATTTGATTATGCAAGTCAACATTTAATCAGCTTGTAAACTCAGAAGTGCATTAACACATTAAAGTTGAAATGTTGTTTACAGCTGGCTGCGGACTTTCTTAATCACTTCCCTCCACTTTTGGATTGGTGGGCTGCCGCTGGCCACCAGCTTCCTGAGCAAGTGGCAGGGCTGCAGGCTGGGCACATCAGGGTGAGCCTGGTAGTAGTGCTCGAGCCTCTCAAGGACTTTGTTTAGGCCAACTGTGGCAGCGTAAAACATGGGGCCTCCGTGGTGTCTAGGCCAGCTGTAGCCAAACACGTAAATGACGTCGATGTCTTCAGGCCCTGCGGCTATTCCGTCCTCCAGGATGCGGAAGCCCTCATTGATCATGGAATAGAGGCAGCGCTCCAGCACCTCCTGGTGGTCTATGCGGTGTGCCACCAAAGCGTGCCGGGCTCGGTACTCATCAAGGAAGCTGTGCAACCAAGGGTCAGGCTTAGCCACCTGACTGCCAGGTTTATCATACTGATACCACCCTCTGCCTGTTTTCTGACCAAACCGTCCCTGCTCGCAGAGCAGGTCTCCCAGGGGGCTGTACCTACGACCTTGTCGGAGCCTCGTTGGCTGTCCCGTTGTCGGGTCGGGCATTGCCAAGCCATCAGCCATCCTCACTTTCCAGCCCACATCAAGCCCAGAGAGGTCAGACATTCTGAACACACCCATGGCAAACCCAAACTCCTCCAGCACTTGATCCACAAACTCAGGTGTGGCTCCCTCTTCCAACAAGAAGAGGGCTTGTTCCAAATACGGCTTCAGCATGCGGTTCCCCACAAAACCCCGACAATTTCCAACCGCCACACTGACTTTCCCAATTTTCTTTCCCAGTTGCATGGCAGTTGCCACAGCAAGAGGAGAGGATTTTGGCCCATAAACCACCTCCAGCAGCTTCATGACGTGGGCTGGAGCAAAAAAGTGCATCCCAACCACAAGCTCTGGGTTGCGGGTTTGACAGGCCAGCTGGTCGATATCTAATCCAGAGGTGTTTGAGCACAGGAACGTGCTAGGTTTACAAACAGCGGACAGCTGCTGAAAGACCTTCTTTTTCAGAGCCATGTCCTCAAACACAGCTTCGATGACAAGGTCGACATCTGCTACCGACTGGATGTTACGGCCGTAATTGATCTTGTCTAGAGCAGGAGCGACCCCACGTCTCTTAGCCCCTCGCTCCAACATGCCTGATATTGCCTGCTTTGCCTCCATCAGCTGCTTCTCTTGAGTCTCCACAGCTACCACGGAGAACCCTGCCTGTGCAAGGGCAACAGTTATGCCTCTTCCCATGGTGCCAAGACCTGAAACGACAAAAAAACAAAACAAAACCAAAAATCACGCTGACTATAGGGGGGGGAAAAATATCGGAACCAACAGCCATGCAAATGCCAGAGACATTTCTGTTAAATTACAGGATATAAATATATACACGGAACATTTTGTGCAATGCTAGACTGTAAATAGTTTTACATTGGCAGCATAGCGTTTTTCCAAAGCCTGCAATTTTAATACACAAGCTGCTGAGCTTCACATATCCAGATTGTCATACATCCAAGCCTCGCGGCAGGGAAGAGACATCCATTAAAACTCAGCTGAAGTGTAAACAAGGGCTTAGTTTCCATAGGCAACCTGGATGTAGAGATGCCACTCGGATAGTGAGATGAGTCAACGTGCTTGTGATAAATGAAAAGCTTGGGACAAGTAGAAATTAAAAGCCACAAAAGCCCTTACCAATCACAGCTGCTTTATGTACAGGCCTGGGCTTGCTCGTATCCCAGCGGGCTCCACTGGGCATGCTCCACCTGCCGACGGCTCTCTGAGCAAAGAAAAAGTACTGCAGAGCGCGGGCCTGGCCAGAGGTGAAGAGAGTAGCCATCAGCTCTCTCTCCCGCTCCATTCCCTGATTGTAGGGCAGGGTGGCCGCTGCGCGCACCGCCTGGACACACGCAATTGGTGCTATGGCTCCACGGGCAGTCCGGCGCACCCTCTGCATCACTTCCTCAAACAGAACAGCCACATCAGAGGGGCACAGACACGGATATGTGCTTATACGACGTGCATCCAGCGGCTGATCTGCAGGGGGGGAAAAAAAAAAAAGAGAAAGAAAGAAAAAAAGGACGATGTGACCCCAGCCGAATGATCGCCTGCTTTCAGCTTCGTCACACTTCTGACAGCTAAACCTGTAGTCTGCAATTACATTTCTGATTTCTGTGCAGATGCCTCTGCACAATTCAACTTTTCAAACCGAAAAGTGCCTCCCATCTTCCAGAGGTACCACTCTTTTCCACCTTCTCAAATTTGTCAACCAGCTCTCAGCACACACAGTCCAGGTGTAATTGGTTTTTCAGGCACACTCATCCACTCAATCACTAGATAGCCCGGTAGCTTATACGTGCAGAGGGATTTGACAGACCATTCCCAGATAATGGGAGGGACCTTGCCAGTTTACTGTTACCATTCACCTTGAATAACGCAGATCTGAAACAGAATGAAAAGCAAAACAGACAAAATAGCAGGTAAATTTCCAACTGTGAGAGCAAAGAAGAGAGGGGGGGATAAACTGAATTCGCAATCCTTTGAGCAACATCATTTCTCCCCCCACGCGCCAAATTACATGAAAAGATTTAATATAAAGATACTAAAACTTTCGAACGTAAGATTTCCCATCTGATGTGTTCAAGCCTGAGGAACAATGACTGTGAAGAAGATGACCACTCGGCTAAAACCTTGTTAAAAATCTTAATTCCCGTTCCTGTCTCCTTCACAGCTCCACTGAATTACACTCAGCCATGGGTCTGGGCCAGAAACTGGGTCACCATGGCAAAGCTTAAAGGGACAGTGGCCATATTTGATTATGAGTATCCACTTAGTAAGGAGGTATTTTGCCTAAAACAACATACTGTAAGTGTGGAATGACTTATGAGGGTCATTTTAAACCAGTTTAATGCACATTCTGTCTACAATAAATGTCTGTGAAGTATTGTGTGTCAGTGCAATGCGATTCCTGTGTAATTTAGGAGAGTATTATTGAAGCGCTTAATCTGTAAATGGTCGAGCTGTGGATTTGTTGCGCAGCGGTTGGGAATCCTGGCCGTCCTCACAGATGTAGCGGGACAGATGTTGCAACCGCTGGGGTAAAAAAGTTAATCTCGTCACCAGCCTCGACTCGTGAGCTTGCGTGTATATGGTGTGTGTTGTGAGTGTGTGTGTGTGTGTGAGTGTGTGTGTACATCTGCGAGGCCACACGTGCATCAGTTTAAGTGCAACTGCTCTTTGGATAAATATGTACCCACACACTGTGTGCACAGACTGATTGTACTCCGTGGGTGTCGTCAGCTGCGCGTCTCGATGTCACAAACAGTCACGCTCGGTTTGTAAAGTTAATTGCACATTTCTCGTCCCTACTTAACACCCCTGCTAATCAACCTAAAAGACTGGAATATCTGTTAAAAACCTCCACAGATTCGGCCCGATCTCCTCAAATCTCCCATCTTGTACGCCGTTGGCTTCTCCGTCTGACTCACTCTAAGCCTCGGCTTTACCAACAACACTCACTTCCTCACCCACTCAAAGTCAACTTGGCAGTAGACTGCGGAGGGAAAAAAACAAAAAACATTTGTGTAAAAAAAATGTTTTTAAAAAAAAAAAAAGCACAAGACTGTAATCATCTTTTGATTGTAAATCAAACCTAAAGACTTAACTGTTGACGTTTTGTGCAGATGTAGTGAGATTGCTGCCAACATAAATGCCTTCGAAATGAGCCGTCACTGCCAAGAAATCTCACCAGAGATGAAGATGACATCTCTGGAATAAAAATAAATAAATCAAAAAAAAAAAAATCTAGCACGCACCCTACAGGGTAGTCATGAAAACATCATCTCACGTTCCTTTCGTGGAGAAGAAACATAAGCTCTCGCAGGGCTATGCCGAGGCAGGACTAAACAAAATGTACCTTCCCCTCACCGAACCACACAGCAGAGTGGGTGGTGTGTGCATTATTCTGCAGTACTAGAGGGAATATAGCAAGATAAGATAAGATAAGATAAGATAAGATAAGATAGAACTTTATTAATCCCTCGGGTGGGTTCCTCTGGGAAATTCGACTTCCAAAAAAAGCACAGCAACGACCGAAGTTACAGTTACAGAACTGTTATATATATATATATATATATATATATATATATATATATATATATATATATATATATATATATATATATATATATATATATATATAGCAGCTGGATAGCGTAGTGGTTAAACAGAGGATCGCAAGTTCGATTCCTGCCTGGGGCGTCTGTATCCAGTAAGGGTCCTAAGGCTAGACCCCCTATGCTAAGCAAGCCTACCGCAGACATGAGCGAGACAGATAAATATGAAGGCATGCCGGCTCGGATGTCGCCCGGATCAACAAGGTCCGCGTCAGGTGTTGAGGAACCAGGGCACCCTGACGAAAAGTGGGCTACTGGAACAAGAAGGCATCGGTGGGCAAGGGACGAAAACAGGGCGTTGTTGGAATGCTACTACGCAAGTAACCCCGGCGGAAGGGGCTACATGAATAGGATGAGGGACCTATGGATTCTTCGATACCCAACATCCACAATGACGGCGAAACAACTAGTAGCTCAGTGTTCCAACATTCGAAAGAAGGGACTGCTCTCACAGCTAGAGATTGACGAGGTACAACACAAATGCTACGGCAAGGAGGAGTCAGGACGCCAGGTCAGGGGGGAGATATCATCACCCCCACCCGAGATTGGGTACATAGCCCCAAGTGCGATAGGAGAAGGATCGTTGAGTGCGAGAGGAACTGACCTGAAAAATAGGATCATGGCCAAGCTTGAAACCTGGATCCCCCGTAGCCGGTTACCAAGATTACGTGAAGTACCCTCAGAAGGTCTGCTAGATGATGTTAATGCAGCACTACGGGCAATACCTACAACCACGATTACCGACACTAACAAGCTGATCTACAATACGGCAGCAGTGATCAGTGAGATGCTTGGCTACAAGTTGAACAGCCACAAGGGGCAGTACCCTCCATGGAGAAGGAGGCTAGAGGGCAAGATCAAAGTAGCACGGAGGGAGGTTAGCCAACTAACGGAGTTGCAGAAAGGTGCGACAAATAAGGTGCCTAAGAAATACAGCAAGCTGTCCATACCTGAGGCCTTGGAAACTGCCAAGCAAAGACTCACAGCCTTGGCCAGCCGCTTGAGGAGGTACACCAGAGAGATAGAAGGCAGGAGAATAAACCAGCTGTTCTCCACAGAACCAGCAAAGGTGTACTCTCAGTGGCAAGGGAACAATAAGAAAACAGCACCACCAAGGCTGGAGACCGAGCAATACTGGAAGAGCATATGGGAGAAGGATGCAACCCATAACGGCAATGCTCAGTGGCTAGTGGATCTGAGGGCAGACCACAGCGACCTCCCTGAACAGGGTCCAGTAACCATCACAGTGGCAGATATCCAAGAAAGGGTCTCCAGTATGAAGAGTTGGACAGCACCAGGGCCCGACATGGTTCACGCCTACTGGCTGAAGAAGCTGACTGCACTCCACGAGCGTCTGGCAGCACAAATGAACCAGCTGCTAGTTAACGAGAGACACCCGGAATGGCTAACTGAAGGCCGGACGGTCCTGATCCCCAAGGACCCCAAGAAGGGACCGGTCCCCTCCAACTACCGACCAATAACCTGCCTCAGTACTACATGGAAGCTCCTGTCAGGCATCATATCGGCTAAGATGAACAGGCACATGGGTCAATACATGAGCGGGACACAGAAAGGAATTGGCAAGAATACCAGAGGTGCAAAACACCAGCTACTGGTAGACAGAACAATCAGCCGAGACTGCAAGACCAGACTGACCAACCTGTGCACTGCCTGGATTGATTACAAGAAGGCCTATGACTCAATGCCCCACAGCTGGATACTGGAATGCCTAGAATTGTACAAGATCAATGGGACCCTAAGAGCCTTCATCAGGAACTCAATGGGGATGTGGCGTACAACACTAGAGGCCAACTCCAAGCCCATAGCACAAGTTACCATCAAGTGCGGGATCTACCAAGGAGATGCTCTGTCCCCACTGCTGTTCTGCATAGGCCTGAACCCCCTCAGTGAGATCATTAACAAGACTGGCTACGGATACCGACTACGGAACGGAGCAGTTGTCAGCCACCTCCTGTACATGGATGACATCAAGCTGTATGCCAAGAGTGAACGAGACATCGATTCACTGATCCACACTACCAGGCTATACAGCAATGACATTGGAATGTCGTTCGGACTGGAGAAGTGTAGTCGGATGGTAACAAAGAGAGGGAAGGTAGTCAGAACTGAGGGGATTGAACTACCAGAAGGCAACATTGCAGACATAGAGGACAGTTACAAGTACCTGGGGATCCCGCAGGCAAATGGGAACCATGAAGAGGCCGCTAGAAAGGCTGCAACCACCAAGTACCTGCAGAGGGTCAGGCAAGTCCTGAGGAGTCAGCTGAATGGTAAGAACAAGATCCGGGCCATCAACACATACGCCCTGCCCGTGATCAGGTACCCTGCTGGGGTAATAGGCTGGCCAAAGGAGGAGATAGAAGCCACTGACATAAAGACAAGAAAGCTCCTGACCATGCATGGAGGGTTTCACCCCAAGTCCAGCACCCTGAGGCTGTACGCTAAGCGGAAGGAAGGGGGCCGGGGACTGGTGAGTGTCAGCACCACAGTCCAGGATGAGACAAGGAACATCCAAGAATACATTGGGAAGATGGCCCCAACTGACCGAGTGCTCAGTGAATACCTCAGGCAGCAGAAACCCAAGAAAGAGGAGGGAGACGAGGAACCATCATGGAAGGACAGGCCCCTGCACGGTATGTACCACCGGCAGATAGAGGAGGTGGCTGATATCCAGAAATCCTACCAGTGGCTGGACAAAGCTGGACTGAAAGACAGCACAGAGGCACTAATCATGGCAGCACAAGAACAAGCTCTGAGTACAAGATCCATAGAGGCTGGGGTCTATCACACCAGGCAAGACCCCAGGTGCAGGCTGTGTAAAGATGCCCCAGAGACAATCCAGCACATAACAGCAGGGTGCAAGATGCTAGCAGGCAAGGCATACATGGAACGCCATAACCAAGTGGCCGGCATAGTGTACAGGAACATCTGTGCCGAGTATAACCTAGAAGTCCCGAGGTCAAAATGGGAGATGCCCCCAAGGGTGGTGGAGAATGACCGAGCTAAGATCCTGTGGGACTTCCAGATACAGACGGACAAAATGGTGGTGGCTAACCAACCGGACATAGTGGTGGTAGACAAACAGAAGAAGACGGCCGTAGTGATCGATGTAGCGGTTCCGAATGACAGCAATATCAGGAAGAAGGAACACGAGAAGCTGGAGAAATACCAAGGGCTCAGAGAAGAGCTCGAGAGGATGTGGAGGGTGAAGGTAACGGTGGTCCCCGTGGTAATCGGAGCACTAGGTGCGGTGACTCCCAAGCTAGGCGAGTGGCTCCAGCAGATCCCGGGAATAACATCGGAGATCTCTGTCCAGAAGAGCGCAGTCCTGGGAACAGCTAAGATACTGCGCAGGACCCTCAAGCTCCCAGGCCTCTGGTAGAGGACCCGAGCTTGAAGGATAAACCGCCCGCAGGGGCGTGCTGGGTGTTTTTTTTTGTATATATATATATATATATATATATATATATACACATACACACACACACACACACACACACACATATATAAATACAGAGACAAATATAAATAAAATATACAAAGGGGATAAATAGAATAAATAGGAATAAAAAATAAAAATACAAGTGAATTGCACATTTCAAGTATTGAGTCTATTGCACTGTTGACTATTTACAAAAAGTATTGCACAAGGTATTGTACAGTGAGGTGAAGAGGCACTGCAGCTTAGTTGTTCCCCCCTCCTTTGTCCTCCTGTTTCCTCTCCCTCTCCCCTCCAGAGAGGAGTTAAACAGTTTGATGGCGTGTGGGACAAAGGAGTTTTTAAGTCTGTTAGTTCTTGTCTTGGGGAGAAGCAACCTGTCACTGAACAGACTCTTCTGATTGTTTATGGCCGTGTGCAGAGGATGCCCAGCATTGTCCATAATGTCCATCAGTTTCTTTAATGTCCTTTTCTCTGCCACTGTCACCAGAGTGTCCAGCTTCATGCCGACCACAGAGCTAGCCCTCCTGATCAGTTTCTCCAGCCTGGATGAGTCCCTCTTTGCTGTGCTGCTCCCCCAGCACACCACAGCATAGAAAAGTACTCCAGCAACCACCGACTGGTAAAACATCCTCAGGAGCTTCCTGCAGATGTTAAAAGACCTCAGCCTCCTGAGGAAGTACAGTCGGCTTTGGGCTTTTTTATACAGGTGCTCTGTGTTGCATGACCAGTCCAGTTTATTGTCCACCCACAGCCCGAGGTACTTGTACTTGTTGACCACCTCCACCTCCTCCCCCTCTATCTGAACCGGCAGTGGACCTTCTCTGGACCTCCCGAAGTCCACAACCAGTTCCTTAGTCTTTGAGGTGTTGAGTTGCAGGTGGTTTGTGTGACTCCATGCGACAAAGTTCCTCACCAGACTTCTGTACTCCTCTTCCTGATCATCCCAGATACACCCCATGATGGCTGTGTCGTCTGCAAACTTCTGAATGTGGCATAATTCAGAGTTGTAGCAGAAGTCAGAGGTGTACAGGGTGAAGAGAAGAGGGGACAGCACAGTTCCCTGTGGTGCTCCTGTGCTGCTGACCACTGTGTCAGACGTGATGTCCTTCAGCCTGACGTACTGTGGTCTGTCGGTGAGGTAGTCGGAGATCCAAGCCACCAGGCAGGGGTCCACCTCCATCCTGTTCAGTTTTTCCTGAAGCATACAGGGCCGGATGGTATTAAAGGCACTGGAAAAGTCAAGAAACAGGATCCTGACCGTGCCTTTTCCCCCATCCAGGTGTGAGTGGGCTCTGTGTAGGAGGTACAGGATGGCATCCTCCACTCCGACACCCACCTTGTATGCAAACTGTAGTGGGTCCTGGGCATGTTGTACCTGTGGTCGGAGGAGGTTGAGGAAGAGCCGCTCTAGAGTCTTCATAAGATGTGACGTCAGTGCCACCGGTCGGAAGTCATTCAGCTCATTGGGCCGGTTCTTTTTGGGGACCGGGACGATGCAGGATGTCTTCCATAGGGCGGGCACTCTCCCCAGTCGCAGACTGAGGTTGAAGACTCGTTGTAGCGGCTCCCCAAGTTCAGCAGCACACGCCTTTAGCATCCTAGGACACACCTTCTGATATGCCTCTCCGCTTTCTTGCTGAGTGTTGGATGAAAGGTTTCATAGTACTTGTGTCTGTATGCCTAATATGAGGTTGCTTAGCTTAGCGCAAAGACCGGTAAAAATTGAGGCTTTTTTCCAAAAAGTAAACTAGATGACTGAAAAATTTTGTCATACTTTTTCATTCAGGCTGAGTCTACCAATGCTTTCTGTCACTATTTATCACCATCTAGCAAATATGAATGGGCCGCTCTTTCCACTGACTGATAAATCATCCTAAACTACAGGGATGTGGCACACTTCGCAGCCCATTCAGCGAGTAAATGAGGCTGGTACGCACGTGTGGGGGAAATCCTCATCCTCCAAAATGACTGGTGAGGGCCCGTTATGAATATTCTAGGAAAGTTTGTCCCTTTTCGCCCTTCTGAATAATACAGCAAAAGCAGTGAAGACATCAGAGCACATCTGACAGATCCATGAAACATTTATGGCTTCTGTGGTGAAGGATCTGGCTGCTGCATTTTCTCCTTCCTTTTACTTCCACAACCTACATATCAGCGCTTCTTGATGTCAGACTCTCCTAAAATAACTGCTCTAGGTGGAATTTCTTCCCTGCTTCCACAGAATCAATTTTTAAACCAGTGAAGAGAGAGAGTATAATAAGCCAGTGAGTACCATTTGCTTCTTTTTTTCCCTTCATCCACATCTCACCTGCGACTCGCTGGGCAAACTTCACAGCTACATTCACAGTGTTGTGATCAGTAATCTGGTCCACTAATCCGAATTTCAGTGCCTCTGCGGCAGTCACGTGGCGACCTGTGGGAGACATGAGTGTCGTCAAGGCTCCATATGAATGATACGATGAACATAATATGAATTAATGATGACCGTTTCAGGTGACCTTGGCATTTAGACGCTTAGCTTAAAACCACATCATCTCCTGTTTTAGTTAAATAAAGGCAACGTCTCACAAAACTAAATAGCATAATAGAGTAAAATAGACTTTTAAAAAAAATCAAAAGATGAAGAATTATAGTTTGTGAGGAACATTTCAGACATTCTGAACAGGGCAGTGAATCGCTCCTGCAGCATCACATAGTAAAACGTTAATTCACGCTGACCTCTGCTGGTCATCAATGTAAACTGTCTCCTGGTTTATTTTGATTTTATTTTCAGTCACATGTGAAAAAAGAAAAAAAAAAAACCCTTGCTGTTTCCATAGGAATTACAGGGGTAAGCAGCAGACAGGTGCTGCTAATCAAATACAGTTAAATAAATGATCATTAGCAAGTGTGAGCATTTCTATGAAAGCAGGAGCTTTGGTAGACTGCCAACATCCAAACAAATTCACCTCAAGGTCACAGCGTGCAACAATCAGAGAAACGGCAAAAAATAAAAAATAAAATAAACCAACTTAAGAGCAACATCTTAGGCCTTAGTTTGTTCGTTAAATATTAAAGTCATGGTTGTACAATCAGAGACACACTGAACAAATATGACTTGTTTGGTTTCCAGGAGAAAGCCTCTTCTCTCCAGAGGCAGCACAGCTCTATTTGCAGAATTGCATCTGAACAAAACATAAGACTTCTGGAACAATGTGATTTGGACAAACAAGACAAAGTGGAGATGTTTGGTCATAATGCACAGAAAACAAAACACAGCATCAGCACAAACACCTCACAACAACAGTTAACCACTGTGGTGAAGGGCTGATCATTCAGACTCTGTATACCAAAGTATTCTAGAGTCAAATATGAGGCTCTCTGTCCGTGAGCTAAAGCTCGGCCAAAATTGGGTCATTGAACTGGACGATGAGCCCAACCACAACAGCAAATCTACAACACTTGCTGTAGGCCCAGTGACTAATATGCTGTGTTGAGACCTTAAGAGAGCTCTGTATACTCAAATGCCAGCAAACCTCAATGAAATGAAGCAATGTTGTAAACACATGATGTGAGAGGCTATAAAGTCAAACTATTGCCTCTATAGGCGGTTCTACAAGCTACTGAATAGTTTCTCATTAGTTTTTAGCAGGACTGCATACAGTGACACGTCTGGGTGCTTTATTATCAAACGTTTTAGGGCGTGCTCTTCTTCAGAAACCAAAAGTTGCTGGGAGTCGCCAAGTTTAGGAAACTTTATTAATCAAAGTCAGACAGTGTTAACTTCTTTCTGCTACCTGTGGTGATGAGGTCCAAGGCAGCCGGGACACCGATGAGCCTCGGCAAACGTTGGCTTCCCCCTGCACCAGGCAGCAGCCCCAGAGTCACCTCTGGAAGTCCCACTCTGGCCTGAAAAGACATAAAGGCACAAAATTTGATAAACGGGACGTACTGAACTGTGGAGGTTTAGACATTAGAGAAAAATGTTTCTGGAAATATTCTTTGAATATGATATGTGTTATTCTGCCTGGCTTCTGTGAGTGACATAAATATCAAATGTATTCTGGACAGATAAGAACCTTTTCAAGTCTGACAGACAAACTCACTCTTTTTCTAGTCATTTGATAAAATTTATTAAAAAACAAAACAAAAACATTATTATGCAAAAGCTTCACAACATGCCAGATACTGACAGACATCGATGCGTTACATCGCTGACATTAAAGAGACACTGGCTGACAGGGACAGAGATCTGAAGCATGAACTAACTTTAGAGTGTGCGATCCGATAATGACAGCCAAGTGCCAACTCAAGGCCTCCACCTAAAGCGATCCCCTCTATAGCTGCCACCACGGGCTTGGAAGCAGCCTCGATGGCATGGATCATCGGTATCAGGGGAGGCCCAGACATCTGTCCCCCAAACTCCTTGATGTCTGCTCCTGTTGCATAAATTCAAATCGACAAAATGATCAGAAACTTGGAGAAAGAAAGGTCATGATATGCAGATCAGCAATTCATTATTTTGTGTAGCTCTTTTCTACTTTTCTCAACCTTGTCTGACAGACATATTTGGGTTCTAGTTGAGAAAAAAACACGTT
This sequence comes from Aulonocara sp. 'chitande type north' Nkhata Bay, assembly GCF_057382095.1. Taxonomy (NCBI): domain Eukaryota; kingdom Metazoa; phylum Chordata; class Actinopteri; order Cichliformes; family Cichlidae; genus Aulonocara; species Aulonocara sp. 'chitande type north' Nkhata Bay. The sequence goes on along the minus strand of NC_141359.1, from coordinate 26,664,929 downwards.
TCTCTATTTTTCATATTTTATAGAATGAAACACAACGGTTAAACAAATAAGCTCCAAGTTAAATGATGGTGGACATAATGACACAAATAGTTGAAAAATGTACAGTTTAGGATTATTTCTATGTGAAATTATTTACTTCTGGTTTTGCTTTTGTGTTTACACCTGCAAATGCCATGTATTGTATTGTTTACTGCATTATGTGTATGCAACAAATCACCTTTTAATGATGGAATATTAACATTAAATTAATAAAAAGGGCAAAAAAAAGAAAAACTGAAAATGTGTTTATTTTGTTAGAGTATCACTAATATGTTTGGTTGCTTGTGAACTTCACTGACACAGCCACCCTGGGGCGCCTCTGTCAGTGCGCCCCAGGGTGGCTGTGGCTACAATGTAGCTTACCATCACCAGTGTGTGAATGTGTGCGTGAATGGGTGGATGACTGGATATGTAAAGCGCTTTGGGGTCCTTAGGGACTAGAAAAGCGCTATATAAATACAGGCCTTTTTTTTTTTTACTTTGTTCCCTTTTTAGGGACTCGAGGTGCCCACTCTGAAGGGAACTCAAATTGAAGGGAAAACACCAGAAGAACAAAGTGGGATCAACTTGATCCAATCTGTCATGGAGCATGTTTTTAAAATATACTTTAAAAAATAATTTCAATAGGATAAGTGAAAGAAGATGGGCAGACAGAGACACTTACATTATAAAATAAAAAATAAAAAAATAAAAAAATAAATGTGCATACCCCCACAGAATATCCCATTCTGGCCACAGATGACCACAGACTTCACTTCTGGCTCACTGAGTGCTCTCTGCATCAAGTCCACAATGCCTTGCCTCACCGCTGCACTGCATGAGGAAAAAGTCACGACTTTATTTGGCCTTTTTTTCCACCCTTTGTGAAATTTGAAACTTAACAGTAAACTGTTCTGCTGTAGCCCTTCTTCACAAATTTAAAATAAAAGCATGTAACAAATACAGGCACAGCAGTATAAACTTTGATAATTAACATCTATGTACTTTATTTTTTGATAATTTTATCTTACGAAGCTAATAAAATGCATCATACAGTCGATTTCCCGTTAAGGTACACATCAGAATAGAATTTAAAAAAAAAAAAAAAAAACAAGATGAGAAAATGTCTATAAAACAGGGCAACGATAGCATAACTAAGGAGTAAATAGATTCATTTATTGCTACAGCTTAAGTGACTTAAAGTAAACTTGTGAGGTCCAGTAAAGGTTCCAGGGTCCAGTAGATCACACTGTGGTTGGGTGAGTTTTTAGTGAGCTGTTAATTAATCACAGTTCTCTGTTGTAATGTATTAAGCCTCAAGCTGTTCCTAAAGCAGCGGTGGTAATAAATCACCCTGAAGTAAATGCCGTGAATGAGATTAACCGATCACTAAAATGTACTTAAAGGTATGAAAACCTACTGACTCTATATGCAGAAGAATGGCAGCTGCCAGTTTAGGAATAATCTGCATGATGAGACAGCCGTCTATAAAAAGTACCAACTACAAAACCTTTGTGTCTATTTGTAAACAGGCTGTAGACACCAGGGTTTATGAAGGGGTGTATATAAAATAAACAAAGGACCTGTTTCGCAAGTAGCGACTCTGCGCTCTACATTATAAGCAATCCACTTCTTTATGGCAAATTAAAATATCTTTATACAACTAATATGGTATTTGTTTTAATTTTCTACTTCCCTCTTGGCCAGATTTATTTAAAAAAAACATTAAGTATGATAAGTCTTTTTACTGGATAAATAAAGGACATAACAGTCACTTCAACTTTGGCACAGAAAGACTTGATATCACTCATGTTTGACAGATTATGGTTCAAGCCATTTACAACAGCAATCAGAGGATCACTCTCTCTGACGCCACCCTCTGGTAAAACACCTGAGTTACTATCTTCTGGTGCACAAAGCTCTCTTTCGTGATTTCTACTTTCTACTTTTCTACTTGTTCTTGTGTAAGCTGCAAATTGCTGTTGCAGCTACAGCTCTACTGTATATAAAATCAATCAGGCACATGTGAATTCGCATTACGAGACACGCTAAAAAATAGAAAAATGCAGTATAAGAAGTTGTGCAGACCAAGTTCATTAAATCGGCTCACCTGAGTGCATTAACGGGAGGACTTTGGAGAGTAATCAAGCCCACGGATCCCGAAACGCGAGTGTACTGAGCCATGGTGTCGAAGGAATACTTGGAGTTGTCGCACTCTCTTTTTTGCAGTGCAGACTGAACTTTGAAACTTGACTTTAATCCAGTTAGCAATCCTTCATCACCTTTGTCACACTTCCTCCCCCTCCGTGTAAACAAACGCTCTTCTTCTGCGGCAAACACTCGCGCTTATCGCCCCCTATCGGAAGCAGAGAATATAAATAATTATTTTTCCCCCGCCTTTTATATTATTCATATGTACTTTAATCTGACTATTAAATTATAAGATATACTTGTGGGTGCTAGTGGGTTAGTAATTTGAATATTTTAACTGTTCTATTGACATGGGGATGTGACGTCACTGCGGCGGTTGGTTGCCGCTTCTTGCCGTTGCTATTCTCGCTGACAGCAACCGGGACGTGAAGCTTTTTTCTGGCTATCAAACTCAGGGGAACATGCGTTCACTCGTAGGACTAATTACGGTTGTCGCCGCAGCCAGCTTGTATCTATATTCCCTGTCCTTGTACCTCCCCGCGGGACCAAGAAAGCGTTCTGTCCGGAGCGCCGAGGCTGGACATGTGTCCGAGGAGCAACAGCAGCAGCCCGGCGACTCCTTAGACGAAGAAGAACCCAGCAGGTGACTGGTATATTTAGCCGCTGGCTGGTAACCCATAGTTTGGGGCTTTGTTATATGCTGTGCATAATTTAGCTTTATTTAAATTGGACCCTGCTGGGTCACTAGTAAGCTAATGTTAGCATGCAGCTCATAAGGCACAGGCAGCGTATGTGCAGGCTTTTAACCCCCCTTCAAAAAGCAGTGACTCTAAAAACTAACTAACTCTAACTGAAGCCTCTTTTGGAAAAGCTAAAGTTAAAACAGCAAGTCCAGTTTTTGCTTCTGTTTTAACTTGTGAGGGTTGTCATCAGGTCATAATTGACAAGTGCTGTGTTGTTGTTTACTGTAGAAATGTAATTTGGTTTTAATACAGTAGATTAACAGTGTCCAGCTCTTCCTGCATTATTTTGCGTTTATCTGGGCTCAACCTTTTTTTCCCACTGAAGTGTAGTTTTGGTAATGAATGAAAAAGAACACGCTCAAAGCTGTGTCATCCCAAACCAAGTCACGATTTTTCCCATATAAAAGTTGCACCAAGCCAGGACTCTAAATTACATGCAGAGCATTCAAGTTTTCAAGCGAGGTCCCATTTTTGAGTGAGGAAACCTCCTTCCGGTGTTTGTGTCATTCAGATACTTCATAGAAAGAGGTGTAATGGGATCCTCATATCATTCATTAGCCTAAAATAATACTTTTGCTCATTAGGTACACTTTTTGACTGCTTGTTAACACAAATGTATAATCAGCCAATCACACGGTGTGAGTGGCAGTTCTCTGGGTGAACATGGCTTGTTTTCACAGCACATCAAGCCCTGAATCAGATGGGCTACAGGGCAGAAGATTACATAGGAAAAGGAAACTGATGCTGGAATTCAAAGCAGATTTTTCAGCACCCTCTGGGTACTTTTGTACCAGCTGACCATTGTTTATCACCACAGCCTACCTGAGTGTCATTGTTGACCAGGTTCTTTCCTTTATAGCAGCAGTGTGTCCATTGTCTTCTTCCAGAAGAATAATGCACTGTGTCAGATACACTAAATCTGGTTTCTTCAACATGAAAATTAGGTCATTGCACTCAAATGGCCTCCACAGTCACCAGATCTCAATCTAATAGAGCACCTCTGGGATGTGGTGGGATGGGATATTTGCATCCATAAATGTGCAGCTGACAAAATCTGCAGCAACAGTGTGATGCTAACTGTTTGACTCTGTCTCACAAAGAATGAACTTTTCAAAGAAACTCACTTCATTCTTTGTACTTATCTTGGATTGAAGTGAGATTTGTCAATAGTAAAACAGATGGTAGTTAGAAAAAATTGCAGTTTCTTTAAAAAATAGCTTAGTTTTTTAAGTGATGTAAAAAGACTGTTTTGGTATCAGTTTTAGCAGATTTTAGCAGATTTAGGTATAGGTATAGAACCATGTTTGTAGTCCCATCAGCAATCACATGGGTTACTCTTTTGGGTATTTAAATCTAAAAGTAACTTTAAGTTAAAACATTTTTGATCACAATGATATTTTTTCTGTGCTGCCGGTCTTTCTGTGAACATGAAACTGGCCTGACAGAAATGACTAACTTAAATGTGAATGTTCTCACAGGTTAAAGTTCCCTTCAGACTTGGAGGAGCTCCGGGAACTCGCTGAACTCTTGCAGTTCTACAAGACAGAGCACACTGGATATGTCCTGCTCCTCTTCTGCAGTGCTTATCTCTACAAGCAGTCCTTTGCTATTCCTGGATCCTCATTCCTGGTAAGGTAATGTCCTGTGTACAGATAGATCCAGGATGATAAGGCAAGCATTGTGATGAGCACAAAACTGGTAGATTTCTTGTGCTGGTTGTCTTAAAAACACATGTAAAATCCTTTTAATGAAGCATTTTGTATGTTTAAATACATTACGAGAACACATGGGCTAAAATATGCCAAAAGTGTCACATCTTGTAGGTGTGAAAAGATTACATTTGCATGCAAGATGAAGGAAAATTCAAAAGGCACTTGGGCAGCATGCGGTATGCAGCTTGTGTCTCTTGTTTAAATAAATGCGGAGGATAAAAGAATATTCAGATAATGCAAATGACAATCTGAGTGGGCAGAACTGCCAAAATACTGGCTTCACACCAGTGTTAGATCACAAAGTATTTCTCTCCTTTCGCATGTAGAGACGCCACAGAGCTGTGTGTCAGATGATGCCTATTAACGCGGGCTTTTGGTCTCCATTTGTCATTGTGTAGAACATTCTTGCGGGAGCTATATTTGGACCCTATCAAGGACTGCTGCTTGCCTGTGTGCTCACAACTGTGGGCTCTACAATGTGCTTCCTCCTCTCCCAATTCTTTGGAAAACACTACATTGTGAACCTCTTCCCAGATAAAGTCTCCACATTGCAGAGAAAGGTATGACTGGGCTGTCACACAAACAAAACACGCTGAAGGAAACAAAGATAGTAAGTTTTTGAAATACCGGTGGACTAAAATTAAGTTGTTTTCTCAGAGATCAACTGTTAATTTGGCTGTGTGTGCTGTAAATAAACAGTAAAGAGGGCTACGCTTTATCTTATTTACAAAAATCAAAGGTTTTACCTGTCAAGCTATTATTAACAATAATACTTCCTACAAGAAGACATTGGCCATATCATATTATCACTTTAAGAAATCCAGTATACTCATTTTTACAAATAGAATCTGATAAATCAGTGACTTCTTGTCCTTGAAAAGGAAGAAATGGTTGACAGGTGTAATTTCAGACTCTGCTGTCAAATATGTAGAAGCGACATTGTTGTGTTCCCACACGAAGCCCAGGAGAAAGTTTGACACAGAGCCAGCCATAACCTAAAATTTCAGAGAGAACAGCTACCACAATGTCAGCTTTCTTTGTTAGGAAGGCCTTTCTACTTCAGGCTGTATGTGTGCTTATGTGAAAGGGGGTGTTTGCTACATCACTCTTCTTGCTCATAAAATAGATTGAGTCCCACCTACTCCAGTCAGAGACACCTGGTGATAGAGCAGGTGATGGAGATCTGTAAAGAATATGAAATATGTAACCACTGAAGGCAATACTGCTGGCTCAAAGAAAAAAAAAAAGACAACAGGACAATGCTGGCAGGAAGTCATTAATCTTGTGAATTCACGAGTTTGTGTTGTTGTTGTTGTTGTTTTTGTTTCTTTCTGACAGCTGCACATTAATTCAATTCAATTTTATTTATATAGCGCCAAATCACAACAAAAGTCGCCTCAAGGCGCTTCATAGATACAGAGAAAAACCCAACAATCATATGACCCCCTATGAGCAAGCACTTTGGCAACAGTGGGAAGGAAAAACTCCCTTTTAACAGGAAGAAACCTCCGGCAGAACCAGGCTCAGGGAGGGGCGGCCATCTGCTGTGACCGGTTGGGGTGAGAGAAGGAAGACAGGATAAAAGACATGCTGTGGAAGAGAGACAGAGGTTAATAACAGATATGATTCAATGCAGAGAGGTCTATTAATAAATAGTGAGTGAGAAAGGTGACTGGAAAGGAAAAACTCAATGCATCATGGGAATCCCCCGGCAGCCTACATCTATCCGATTGTTAAGTGATGACGTGACGAATCCTACTTCCGGGCCTAAAGTAGTCTGCGTTTAATATGGCTTTTGTGTTGTTAACATGTTTAATGTTATGTATTTTCTTCTATTTAATCAATCAAGTCAATTTTTTTTTTCTCTTAAGTTTTAATAATTAAACCGAAAGAGATCAAATGCAGTAAAACCTGAGACATGGCTTTGCTGTGTGGGTCACAAAAAGAATAAGTTGAAGAGAACTGATCAAACACGCTCCTATGCACAGCTCACATGCTGACACAGCAGTGGCTCTCCCTGACCTAAAGTACTCCCTGGTGCTGAATGCTGAGTGGAGTCAGCTGCAGAGGGCGGTGCCAAGGACAGGAGAGAGAGATAACCCACGCGCACAGGCAAAATAAGGTAGGCCTGCTGGGCCTTTAACGGACGTATATGTACTGACAAGATGAGCTTCTTCGTAGCTGGTGGGTGTTTGGCAAATATCCGAGTATACTGAGAGTTATGCCAGATTTGGATTTGCATTATTATTCACCAAAAGGACTACTTGACTGTAACGCTTTGAAAAGATGACTCTTGGTATAGTTTTGCTGATGAGTTAACTTGCGCGTGACTAGTTGATGTGAACAGGGGACGAGAACAATGACACACACCTGCCGCCTGCCTCTGTAAATATCTCCAGCCCCTCTGATCTGTTCTCCTTGTCTTCCAGGTGGAGGAAAACCAGGACTGTTTGTTCTTCTTCCTGCTCTTCCTGAGGTTCTTTCCCATGACTCCCAACTGGTTTCTGAATATGTCTGCCCCAATTGTAAACATCCCCATCACCTTCTTTTTCTGCTCAGTCTTCATTGGTAAGCACACACAGATTTTCTGCTTGGTGACACTAAGTGAGGTACGTCTAGCACTCCACATTGAAAACAAAATACTGGATGACGATCAGCTTCAGCTTTTAAAATAGTCAGTCACTATTGACAGGCTAAAACCAAGCTTATTAGCTTTAACTTTTTGAATTATCGCTTCCTGGAAAACTCTGCTATATCTATTAATACGCCTCTAGATTTAGATAATTCTGTGCCTATAAAAAATCATAACCATATCTGACTTAAACTGACTGATTTCCTCGTCTTTAAACGAGTTGCAGGCATCTTTGATCTGGTCATGGTCATTAAACTTGCACAGAGAGCAACAACCTCTTTGACTTTCAGGTTGAAAGTTAATCATATCGTTAATAGAAAAGGAACAGAACAGGTATAAATGTTGGCAACAGTGTCGGCCACATGTGGGCTCTTAGTATCCAGCGCCCATCACACACATGAAAACATTGTTTTTTCCTAATTTTGATAAATGCATTTGTTTGTTTTTAAGGGTATTAACAAAATTATTACTTATATGTTCGAAATAAAAATCGGATTGATTGTGATGTTGTTACTTACCAGCTCGTGCCAGGCCTCCTACAGCTTGCATAAAACCTAATTAAACTCCTCTTCACAGCACAGACTTAAGCCTGGTTTCTACATAGATATGCACACTAAGAATTTATATGGTGGCATATGCCAACACTCCGGTATAACCACATGAGTTGTAATAGAGTAAAAACAAGTAACTGTTTTTTAAAGGGGGGGAAAAACACAGTTTTCATGTGATAGCATAGGGTTAGGATTATGGGTTCTTGGGCCTTACAGGGTTAAGCAACAACAACACAACGCTGCATCTGTCATTGCAAATTAAGTTACCCATCGTGTTTCAGCACAATTTGTTCTTGCTCTATTGTCCGCTTCTTCAGGCCTCCTGCCATACAACTTCATCTGCGTCCAGACAGGCGTCATGCTATCCGAGGTGTCATCGCTGGATGACTTGTTCTCCTGGGAGCGGCTCCTGCAGCTGCTGGCCATCGCCTGCATGGCTCTGCTGCCTGGTGCCCTCATCCGCCGCTTCAGTCAGAAGCGACTCAAACTTGGCATCCAGTCACAGAATGGACTCGATAAGAAGGTCCAGTGATCCATCCTGGGACTGAGTTTGTTTGTTAACATACTGATGCCTTCTGCCCTCGAGAGCGAATGAAACACACACACACACACACACGTGTAAAGTGCTTTACTGTTGCAGAGCCACCTGGACAAATCACAGTGGGAGTATTTGAGGAGAATTATGTCGTACCAGATATTTCCGTGCCACATGTTGGCACAGCAGTAAATGTTTATAGATGTAGGAATGTACAGTGGTGACACGAAGGGGCGGGGGGCATTTTAAGGAAATTTTGCTCTTGCACTCATGTTCAGAAAGCAAGTGTTCAAAGTGCCTGTTGTGGAGTTTTGAACTCACACTTCTACCTCCATGAGCACCAGAAAGAGATGGTGTAAATGTTTGATGGTTTTGTGGGGCTTTTATGATTTTTCTTTTTGGTTTATACGAGTATGTTATGTTTTTTTTTTTATTGTTTTGACAATCGCTTCTTGCAGTTTCAGTGTTAATCTTTCTTTTTTTGGGGGGGGGGGTCATTTAGAGGCCAGAATTTGACCTCTGGAAAAGAAGCGTGACCGGATTAAATGGCTTGTTATATGGGACGTGTTTAACGTGTTAAGGTGTTCTCTGGTATTGTCTGAAAACCGATGTGCAGTTAATTTGGGTGACTGGAAGCTTTAATCCTGCTAGAAAAAAATCCTTCTTTGCAGTCTTTTTGTTGGTTTAGCAGTAAAATGTCTTTCTTCTGATTTGTATATTTTGTTTTAATGTATGGGTTTCAAATTTAATACTTGGTGATCTTGTGCACGGTGCAAGATGAAACAGAACCACTGAGGAGAAGCTCCAGTGCACTCGGTGGATGAAGGGATTTTTTTTTTTAATGGTTTTACTTACATCGGGCTTTTTTTCAGTGTGACTGACTTTTGGTGTGTCAGATTGTAAGTGTTGAAAGCACCTTTATTAGAGAGGTACAAAACCTTTGAAATAATAAAACGTGAAAAGTTTTCTTTCAAATATTCTTTATTGCTCAGATCCAGGTTGCTCAGCAATACAGTTCACTCACAACTCAAAACAACAGCATGGCTGTTACCAGAAAGGCACGGATCCACGAGATGTAGTAACATTGGATCATATGTCTGTCCAGTGCACAGTCACCAATTACCTTGAGGTGTTTTTGGGACCTTTTGGCCTGTGGGAAATGTAGGACGTGAGGGTTTGTGACCTACTGAGGAAACAAAAGGAATCTCCCAAATGGTGAAGAGCAGTTAAGAGTCGGATCGATGTAAAACCACAAATTGAAGTATAGTGCTATATGACGTGTAGTACATACTGGATCGCCTGCAATAGTCTCATGCAAGTCTTTGCATTTTTCTCAGTTCACAAGTTAGGACGACAAAAAAACAAAACAAAAAAAAAAAACCACTGCTGTGGTTCTGCACATCTGACCAGACTTGATCCTTCATCACCTGATCCATACTTGTTTTTGTTAATTTGGATGGTGTTGAATATTCAGTCCCATAGGCAGAACAACTTTTACCAGCACTTTTATTTTCAGACCTGGTTACTCTGCCCACTCATATCTACTTTGCATTTTCTTTTTCTTATCCCCCCACCTCCCCCATCCCAATCTTAAAATCTGTTTAAAATCCTAGCTAGGACACAATTTAACAGCAAGTAGTGATCTAACATGACTGGATAATAAAGAATCCCAGCTACTGCTCCAGACTACATTTAATCAGTGTAACTGACAAGAAAACCAGATCAACAGAAAACGAAATAAAGCCTAAGTTATTCAACCGCTGTGCGATATGACTAACAGCACTGTGCGTCCTTAGTGATGCGAGTGTGTTTTTTCTGATACTGAAATTAATGCCTAGCAACACCCTACTGAACCTAGAAACGCCAAAATCCTTGGAAGTAAAAAAGAAAGTTACTATGATGTTTGCAGGTTTTGCCTCAGATTGTGGCTGAGGGGAAACCTGCTCTTCTAGTAAAGAGCCAAAAACACAAGAGAGGCGGAGGCCTGAGGAGTCCTCTGCAATGCGAGAAAAGAACTTCAAATCTGCTCTAGGAAAAAAAAAAAAGAGGGGAAAAAACCCTACTCCTGCCAGTCAGACAAACCGTAAGTGACAAGATTCAATTTTCCAGTGCTACTGCGAACAGACATGCCCTACTAAAGTGAAGCAGCCCACCGCAGGAGTCAAGCGCTCCAACAGAAGCACTGTACTGCATTCGTGTGGGTAAGGTCAGGGTAATTGAATCAGGTCTGGCGAGCTAACATCATCAGTATGAGGTACTGTACCGGCTGTGGTGGAGGCGTGCTGAAGCAGCCCCAGGCATTGTGTGAGTTTGATAGACCTTTATGTTTTATTTTGCTAATCTGTGTTCACTGGGACCAAAAAAAAAAAAAAAGGATCCTCATCTGATGGGAAAAAAAAAAAAAAAAAAAATCCCTAAAATAGTGCCAAAAACTAACTAACTTTTACTACATCATTTATTTATTATATTCCTTTACCCTACACTGGTTTTAGTAACTGTAACTAAGTCAGCCTTGGATTCAGAGGTAATTCTGAAATGTACAGCACAAAAAAAAATAAATGTAATAACCGGTAGATCGATGAGAAAACCATTTAGAGGTCAGCTTGAGTGAGCCTGTGACGCTCTAAACTTCTCCCACCATTTCTCACAATGCAGGCGCAGACTTGTAGGTGTTATAGAGAGACAGAAAACGATGCATTAATGTGCGACTATTGTACATGTTTACAGATATACAGTTATCCTGTCGTACACAGTGACATTTCAACGACTAGAGTTGTTCTACATTCTACACAGAAGACTAGGGCTTCACACCACGTTCAAGAGTCCTGTCAGTGTATTTTTGCAGCTTTGTGTTTTCATCAAATCAACCCCAGAGGATGCTGTTATCAAATAGAGCTGGTAAAATTGGGTTGTTATAAAAAAAAACAAAACAAAAGTAATTAATTTTTTTTATGTTATTTTTTTCCACAAGTGAATAAACGTCGTGGTTTGTTGTTAAAAGTCTCAAAAAACCTGGAGGTACGGTTGGGAAAAACAAACAAAAAAAACAAAAACAAGAGGTACAGTCGGTTAGTTTCTGTTTCTATCAACTGATTTTTCTTTTTTTTTCGTTCTCTTTAATTTCTTTGAAGGTGAAATCAGTACACAACATCCACATTCAGAACCACATCGGGCAGGTATGTACCCCTTAGATCCTGCTCTTCATTCCTTTCTAGCAAACAAAACAAAAAAAACTGACTTGGAAATTCTTTTGTATCATTAAGAGGTTGTATGGCGTCCAGGCAAACAGTCCGACAACGTTGACTACGGTTATTTTAGTTGATTTTTTCTTTTACAAAGTTTCACTAGTCGGCTGGACCTGAAGAGAGTAGAGATTACTGTAGATCTTTTATCTTTTTTTATTTCATTAAAAAAGAAAATTAAAAACGCTCAAAATGATTAGTTAACAAGGCATACAAAAATGTGGAAAAAGGGAGAAATGAAAGATTGGACTGAGGTACCCTGAAGCCTGAGGTAGATCACAATACTGACATGCGCACTGTTCACATCCCGACCACAAGTTAACGCGGTGGTTCACTTTTACTGCTTTCCTATTTTTTCAGGTTTTTATTCATTATATTATTATTCATAGTCTAGTTTTTGTTTTAGTTTTTTTCAAGAAAATAAACACTTCCCTTCAAAATAATATGGCAGTGTCCCACTGAGGAAAAAAAGAAAAGGACTTTGTCTTCTTTTTGTTTCTTATCAATAGCTCTCATGACAAAATAGGAAAAAATAGATTCATAAATATTACTCTCTCTTTTTATATATATATACACACACACGCACGCACGCACGCGCACACACACACGGAGGAAGCTGTGCGTATTGGCAATAACCTTGCGTCTGGAAGATGAAGCTGATGGGTGATGTATGAAAGGTGACAAAATAAGGCAACAAGCTTCTATGTTCTTCAAAGTAAAGCACAAAGGGACACCAGGACCTGCGTGTCCAGCGTGCCCGCAGAGCAGGCGGCCAACTCGCCAAAATAAAAATTTTTAATAAAAATCTTTTTTAAAAAAGTGAAAAGAACAGAGAGCAAGAGGATGACAATCTGTGTCGTGTGCCGTTTGGCCTGGCCTGCTGGACACGGCAGGGGTGATATCTGTATTTTTTTCTAAAAAGGCTGCATTTTGTACATTCACAGCTGTCATGCCATTTTTAGAAAGCTCCCTGACAAGAGAGGGTTAAAGCCAAACGCGGCTGCGGCTGGTCGTGTACCACAGGTCATACAGCGCCTCCCTAAAATCCAACCTCGCTGCCACCCCATACACCAGAGGTCTGCACCCTCCCTCCCCCTAACCCTCCCAACCCTGCCCCGAACCCTGTCCCCCTCCTTTACCGAGCCCTCAGCTCACATTCTGTGCTGGCCCTTGCGACGTCCTCATAAGGCCAAGCGTGTGGCGGCGCGCGTCCGAAGAAGACCGGTTAACGGGCGAACGCGCACCGCTCGTTAAGACGTCAGTTTTTGCTCTGATTAAAGAGGAGACGACGAGCGTGAACACAGACGACGTCTACTGCACAGCATGACAGAATTTTACTGATTACAAAAAAAAGAAAGAAAAAAAGAAAAATCCCTCAGTTGCATTTAACCTCTCTTGAGCAAAAGTGGCAGTCAGTTCAAGGTTATCAAAAAGCTACGGAAATTTTTTTATCCCATTTAAAAAAAAAAAAAAAAAAAGAAGAAAAAACCCAAACAAAAACAAAAGAAAAGACATGGTGTCTGATGAGAGAGAGTGATGAGAAGTGAAGCAGAAATTAGAAGAAAAGAGAGAAAGAAAAAAAAAAGCTTAGTATGAATGGTGAGATATATTTGAAAGGGACGTTATCTTTTGCGTTGGCACACACACAGGCTTGTTACAAAGACTCAGAACCATTCACCTTATTTACTTATAGGGGTTTTCTTTTCAAATTTCAGTGGCCTAAAAATGGGAACAAACAAGGGGAGGCTGTCAATCAATCGATTACTCAGTCAATCAATCTCAGGTACAAGCAAAATACTAACACCAAGCTCTACTGTCATTTTGATGAATAAAATAACAGAGCATGCTCTCAGTGTGTATCCATACACGTTTCTACTGCATTAATACTGCTAAGGATATTTGATCTCACAATCTAAATATCTCAAACACGCGTGAGAGAAGGAGTCCGCTGTCGCTGGCTCTCACTCTAACCCAAAATATCAATCACAATGCCTCGTACACGCTCGTGTTAAAATAGAGTTGCATTTTCTCCTTTTCTTTTTTTAGGCCTATGTTAGTCCAACTAAAGAGATAACGTTATGCAGGGAGACAAACTAGTTTTTTTTAAACCGTGAAGACAACAGTTCCCAAATTTTCTGCCATTTCCGCCTTTCTTGTAGGTTTTTTTTTTTGGTCTTTTTGTTTCTTTATTAATTTTTTTTTTTTAAGCTTCAGTACGATTTCTCCCAATCTATCTGCTCTCACAGGGCTGGCAGTGCACACAATGCCCTCAGCCTTTGGCTCTCACTTGTGTCCCCCCTAGCGAAGTTCTTTGGTTTTGATCCCGGTGCTGCTGGTCAGCCCTGCATGTCCCCCTTGGCCTTGGCCTTAGTCTGGATAGGTCTCTGTTCATTTGGGAGGGCTACATTCATTGGCTGGTGCCCACTGGAGCCACCCGGCTGGTCACTTGGAGTGGTGCGGTGACACAGCGGCGCCCTGCTGGTGCTTCTGTTCCTGCTGTTTGACCTGCTGAATGATCTCCCGGATCTTTCTCTGTGCAGTCTGTAGGAGAGATCAAGAATTAACACTGCAGCAGAACATAACAGGTTCAAGTAAGAATAATGAACAAAGTAAAGGACAATCATCAATAAAAATACAAGTGTAGACAGATACATTTAGGTAAATGCAGTATGCAAGCTTTATCTGAAAGAAAGCGTTACAGATATGAGCAGAGCAACATCCAAAGCTGTGTGTGTGTGTGTGTGTGTGTGTGTCTCCGCTTGTTTGTCAATTTTAATATTGCAGAAAATGCATGAGCCGATTTAAACTGCGCTCAAAAAGAAAAGAAAAATACAATTTTATACCATTTTTAAAGCACTTGGATGCATTAATCTGACTGCAGCCAACTGAGCCAACTAAATGTGATACGTGTGAAAGCCAGTGAACAGCTACCCATTTGTTTTCATTTTATTATTACTAGTTACTCATATAGACAGTTACACAACAGTTACATGCAGCACATTCAGCTTTGGGCTGATTAGATTTCTCCAACATCAGAAAACTTTCATGTCCAGCTGGTTACAATGAAAACAAATTGTACTACCAGCTGTCTACATCTGCCAAGCAAAAGATATGCGCAGCTAAGAGCTCAGCCAAGGGGGGCAATATTAATGTTAACATCCTCTCCTGCTGTCACAACCATGAGCCTCTCATTACAGGCAGATGGATGCTGCCTTCTACACAGTGATAGTAACGGCAGGCGGCTCGGCAGAAAGGAAATCCTTTTTACATAACAGAGGTCTGCACAAGTTTATAATAACTGGGTCACAAAAAAGGTTTTAAGGTTTTTAATCCATTACAGGCACTTTGAGCAACACAATATGGCTGCCATTTAGTTCAATTGTAGCAGGCAGACATTTATGCATCTCAAAAAAAAAAAAAAACTAAAATAAACTAGATGGTTTTAGCACTGCAGGCCAGAAGAGAATACACATAAACATAGGGGAAGCATGTTGCGGCTGAACAAAGAGCCATTAGACAGAATACACCAGGTTTTATGATCATATAAAAATGTGGACATTACACCGCGTTTTATTGTTTTATGCGATTTAACAATGCCTTTTGTACGCTGTGGCTGCAGCTATTCTTTTGATACCTGTGCAGCAGCAGAACTAATTAGCCAAATAATGAGTATCGCTGGTTTAATTTTGGGTACCTGGCTGGCAAAGAAATGCCCACTGATTTTCACAAAGACCTCGTCGTTCTCATCAGGAGTTTGGTCCCGCGGTACGATGACCTCCGCGCTCGTAAGGTTCTGCAACTCGTTTACCTGAAACACCGACACAGACTCCCGTTATCACAGCCTCACTTTGAATTTTACCTCCAACCTCTAAATTGTGTTTAACTGAAACACCCCTTGAAGCCAATAAGTAATTGCAGTAAACACCAGTACGTGAGACTCTCACAGATAAAAATTTTATCATGTAAACATAACTAGCTCATTTAAATAAAAAGTTGGAGCAAGGCATTGTTGTTGCTGCAGTTTAAAGGACAATTCAAGCGCATGCTTACCGTCTTACCACCTTTACCGATGACCCTGCCAGCTGCACTTGAGGGAACCTTTATGTGCGTCTCCAGTTTGACCTCCTCCTTCGCAGAGAAGAAGTTTTCCTCTTTCAGCTTTCCAAATATCCGACCTTGGGCCTGGAATACAGAGGAGGGAATGAGGCAAGGAGAGACTGGGGAAAATGGGGACAAACAATGATCCACTGCTGTTATGAAAACTATTTATGAAGTTAATCCCCCCTCAAAAATTATTTAACACAAAGATTCATGCACATATGCAGGTTTTACCTTAAACTGAGCTTCTGGTGTTCCAGTAATGATGACCATCCTCTCAGTAACATCTGGACTCTCAGCCGGAGCGATCTGACACGCACAGAAAGACGCAAATCAGATTTCTAGCTCCTGAACAAATTCATGCAGTATGAGATCATGTAAAGCTTGTGGCCAATAAAATCATGAGAAGAAAATCCCACAAATATATTGAATGCAACTGAAGAATCCAACAAAATGAATTGTCTCTGATTGCATTATCTGAAATGTTTCTCTTTCAACATTTTGAAATATGGAAATTGCTCCACCCCAGATCCATGAAATGCTGCTGGGTGAATGATGAGTTGAGGTTTATTTATAAAAAAAAAAAAAAAAAAAAAAGACACTCGCTCATTAGATTAGCAACACTCCATCCTCCTCTTTCCCCTTTCTTACTGAGCACACTGTTGACAGGCAACAAACGCACCTTGATGGAAGCTCCGGCAAAGTGGGCAAGTTGTTTGATGTGCTGACCCTTCTTGCCGATCAGGGCCCCGACTGCCTGAGTTGGAATAAAGAGGTAGACAACCTCCTGTTCTGGAGCCTGTTGCTGAAAAAGGACCACACAGAAAAGAAAACATTTAAAGTACTTTTATTAAACTTTACTATTTATTTGACTGTGAAAGAAAAGAAAATGATTCAAATTGTCGCAAAAATTGTTTTGAACACACTTGACAGATACTTGAAGAACGGCCGAAAAAGCTGACACCACATGCAAGGGAGGCTAAATTAAGCCCTCTTTGGGTAAACATCGCCCTCTGGCCACGTCTGAATGGAATATTTCCTATTAGGGGTGATGCCTGCCCTGTGTTTTTGTTTTTCTTAGCATGGTAACACTCATGTAGTTGAGGTTTATAAAGTGAATTTTTACGAGCCACGGGATAACTCTGGGCTAAAAAGTCCCCTTCCAGGAATATTTGTGGTGTTCTGGTGACTGGGTGATGGTAAACAGGAATCCAGACTCTCTGTCCTACACAGACGCTGACTGAGGCGTTCTAACAGTCTGCTATTTACAAATCCACCTCATTTAGATCTGCCTTTATCTGTTTTACAGCAGGGTTCATGGTTTTACCTCCCATGCATAGAAGCTATTTGCAGAATCCACACAACCAGAAGAAACGTAAATCCTAAAGGGCTCTCTTTTCCAAAACATGGATTTCACCTGTTTTTGATTATTAAAGCAATCATCTATTAGGACAAACAAAAAACAAAACAAAACAAAGGATTCAGAGAGGAAACACTGACTGTAGTGCAGATTTGAGGGAACATACTGAGTGCTGGTGGGGGATGGCACTTGCTGGAGGAACCCCATACAGGCCACTGAGATGTGAAGAGTGACTCTGAAAGTGAAGTGACAAGCATGCCTATCAGATGGCATGTTAACACACATGTTAAAAGGCACAGGCACGAACACAAGTCAAGCTCTTTCTTCGGGGGGAATTTCAGGGTAGAAACTCGCAGTGAATCACACACTGAGTGTCTTGACTACGAAGCACGCACATGCATTCTCACGCACTGTCTCACGCCGCTTTGGCTCGGGCTCGTCAGGCAATGAGTGGAGACTTTGTTTTACTGACAGACTGACTCATCTCTGGAGAAGATGGGGGAATTCTGGTTGCTTCAAACTGTGTACAAAATCATGCAGGAAGACCTGAGTCAACACTGTAGTGTATTTTAAAAATGCACTTCAGAGGAGCCTGGTTTACCAAGTGTTGGAGATAAATTGCTTTATCAAGTCAATCTTTATCATGCACTTGATGTGGGTAAACCAGCAAAGGCAAAGTCATGCTCAAAGAAGCATTTTCAAAAATAACTTTTTCTTCCCTTTTATGGCCATGCGCTCAGGTAGTCTGTGGGAAAAGGGGAGGGGGGACCAAAAAAAGCCTTCCCCCCCCAAAGAA
Organism: Aulonocara sp. 'chitande type north' Nkhata Bay; assembly: GCF_057382095.1. Taxonomy (NCBI): domain Eukaryota; kingdom Metazoa; phylum Chordata; class Actinopteri; order Cichliformes; family Cichlidae; genus Aulonocara; species Aulonocara sp. 'chitande type north' Nkhata Bay. The sequence goes on along the minus strand of NC_141359.1, from coordinate 26,647,091 downwards.
AACAGAGGATACTCACTAAGAATGGGTTGTACCCTGCTGGCGCCACAGCAGGCACAGCGCTACGTGGTCCAGCAGCAGGGGGAAGCACCGGCAGACCAGAGGAGAAGATGCCCAGAGCGTTCAGGTTCAAGCCCGGGATCAAGTTGGCCTGTTGCTGAGCGGACAAAAAAAGAAGTGGCAGTGGCAGAGTTTTAAAAAGTTATCACAACAGAAGACAATTGCTTGGCATTTAATTAATGCGATTTTTTTTTTTTTAAAGAAGCTGATCGGATTTTAACTTTCATTTAATATCCAAAGCATGCAAAACAAAAAGAAAAAACACTGCAGTGATCTTGGAAAAAACATAAGTTGAAGAAAGATGAAGAAAACATACCAAACACAAATGACTTGTCCAATTAAGCACATTTTAAACTTTTTTCTTAAAGTTAATAATGCAAGCAATAAACAACAATTTTTCAAGTATTTTTTAATATAACAATAATAACAACTCTGAGCCTTTTATTTAATCTGATACATTAAAGTTGGTCACAAGCACAAAAAATATTTTCTGTTCTCACATCACTTCAAAGAACACCACATTTGTGCTGACAAATAAGGATGCAGAGCTGGAGGAAGTATTCAACAATAGTTATGATGACTGAGGAAATGTCTGAATAATTTATCAATGAAAAATATGTCCTACACGTTATTAATTATTAGAGATGGACCGAGCCGATATTACGTATCGGTATCGGTCCGATACTGACCTAAATTACTGGATCGGATATCGGAGAAAAATAAAAAATGTAATCCGATCCATTAAATATCACGAAAGCACCTCACAAAACTTGCAACACACCGTAACTCACCTCAGAACATTAGCACGTCGGAGCAGTATGCATCACGTGATAGAGCGGCTGTGGCATGCGGGACCTGTCAGTGGTCTGGATAGCATTTGGAGCTTCACTAGCAACCCAGCATTTCATCTCCGACAAAGTTATCCCGAGAGAAGTAAAGCAAGTGTGTAAGTCCATCTCTGAATGTTTGTAAAGCATTCCTGCGTTAAGCTTAACAAGCGACTGCCTCTTCTTGCTGCTACTTCAATCATGAAACTGCTTAACGATCAGCTGATCGGCTTTTCTGTCGCGAGTCCGTGTCTCTAGTTTGCTTTTGGCCCACGTTGCACCAGAAAGAGGAAACCAGCGGCTGAACAACAGCAGCACGTTTAAGCTTAATCAGCTGTTGTTAGAATTTATTTAATATTACTTTCTACTCGAGGATCTTTTTCTACGTAGCTGACGCTGGTAACTGTGCAGGGGCGGATCTAGCAAAGTTTAGCCAGGGGGGCCGATAGGGCATTAACAGGGAAAAGGGGGTACAAAGACATACTTTTCTTTCTTATTCTCATTTAAAATGTCTAGCTTTTAATAAATAATTATCTGACAGCCAAAGTTTTAATTTGATGCAAAATGTATAGAAGTCCATTACTGTATATAGTAACTATTAAGTCTAATATATATACCCTAGTAAGCTATAGTACTTTTTCCTTTGGGAAGGTACCATCTGTGCAGTCTGCAATTTTGTTGAAGAAAGATGTTGAATCTATTTAATATTTCTTGAAAAATAATTGATTTCTGTGCATTTTTTTTTTCACACTGCATCAAATTAAGGTTGATTACGTCGATTAAGCATCATGAGGTGGAGCGTGAGGGGTGGTTCCCTATTTTTTATTTATTTATTTTTGTTGTTGCTGGGAGTTGGAACCCTATTAGTTAGGTTGCTTAATATTTATGCTAAGTACTCTTTAAAATACCAGAATAGGGAGGATGGTGTAGGTTTAAGTTTATTAGATTGATCAGTATTGCTGTACTATGAAATAATTTTTTTTGCATACAGGTATAACAGAATAGCTTTAGTGTAGTTGTTGTTTTAAACTTGAGTATGAACTTATACAAAATGCAGCAAAATATTTAAAAAACAGTTTTGTTGATTAAAAAACACTATATCGGATTCATATCGGTATCGGCAGATATCCAAATTTATGATATCAGTATCGGTATCGGACATAAAAAAGTGGTATCGTGCCATCTCTATTAATTATTACCATAATAATGACATACTCTGCAAAATCCTCTTCATTTATTGATAATTAAAATACTGTTTAGCTGCATGTCTCGTTGTGTCAACTGCCCACAGGGTTTTAAAGAAAAAGCGAAGGAATAAATCTTCCTCTAGGGGTTTAGAAAAATCTTCTACTGCATGAGCTACATTACAATAAAAAAACCACTAAACTCTAAAAAATGCTTGTTGCAAGCTTAAAATTGGTCTGTTTTCTTAACTCCTTAAAAAGATCATGCTCCTGTGGTACATGGTTTTTACAAGAGAGATGTTTTAAAAGCATAACCAAAAAAAACCAAAAAACAACAACAACAAAAAGCAAACAAACCCCAAAACAAACAACAACAGAAAGAAAAATCTTCCCCCAAAGGCAAGTCAGCTATTCTGGTTTCATGGCCATGACAAGACAGGACTGCCTCCTTTCACTTCCTTTATCCCAGAACGCTCTCTGTAATATCCAGACTGTCACGCTAGATGGCCCTAAATGCTTACTGTAGAGCTGACACTCAACCTGACAGGTGCCAGAACTGCTCTTAACATCCAGAACAACATGGCAGCACGCTGCGTTATGATTATTTCTGAACAAATATTGAGACTGTCACTGTGAAGGAAAAACTAATCAACTAATGCGCTAAAGGGAAAGAAACCAACTAATTCCGTGTTACTACACGAGTCACATCCTGAGGAGCATCGTCATCGTTAATACAGTCACTTTATCAGCATTCATCTCTTTGCAGTACAACAGAGAACATGCAGAGTGTGCCATCATGGCTATCGCTCTTCCTCAGAGGATGACCTCTCAGGCTGCACCGCTGGTGATGTCATTGGGGCAGTGTGAAAGAGGAGCTGGGCGAGAGGGCGGCCTGCACATATCAGGTGGATGCTGGGAAAAGCAGTGTGTTACAGCAGTAACACAGACACATACACAGCGGGGAACTAAGTGTGAGTCAGAAGCTCCATGAAAGAGGCAGACACACACACACACACACACAGACACGGAGCGCTCAAACACTCGACTCACTGATGAGCTGTTCAGCGATCGTTTACTGTTATCCATTTACCAAGCTGGTATTACTAATGCTGGCGCTAACATGCGCTGAATGGGAAGGCAATATTATCCCGCCGTATATCATCGCTTCTCTCTGTTGTTCACCTGTCAGTCTGCGTGAGTCAACATACTAGCACATACTAACACAAACAATCAGGAGGCCTGCAGACGGTACCCTCAAGACTTACATTTATAGCAGCAATATCATTCTCGTAGGCTTCCCTCAGCTTCTTCATGATTTCCATCTCAGCTTTACAACACGCATCTACGCTGCCCTTCACCGTGATGGTCCTCTCAGGGTTGTAAATAGTTAAGTCTTGTAACCTGAAAGGAAAATCACACACACACAGAAATGATTACTGTATAGACGTGCAGAGGATTCTCAAAACAGATTTAAAAGAATAATGATATATTTAGGTTCTGACTAAGTTTCCACAGGCTGGATACTACATTTCCCATAATGCAACTCAGCTGTGTCTTTCAACATGCTGCATTCACGTCATACAGGATGGATGGCAGTGAAGAGAAGCTTGCAGCGTTGTTAATAATAACTTGGCCGAGTGAGAGTTAAACTGCACTGACAGTAAAACAGAATATCAATTAAATTTAGGTTTAACGCTGAACAACATATATTGGCTGACATGTTTTGTTCGTTTTTAGATTCTTGTTTATTACTAATATAACTCAGTCAAGAATATGGGAGCTTTAAAAATGCAGTGTTGGCTTAGACTATGATTCACATGTCAAAAAAAAGACAGATACGATGATTTGTAGTCATGTTCCAACTATGCTCTGGGTTTAAAACATAGCATCTGATACATTTTCACTTCACCAGATTCTAAAAGAGACATTTTTGGAAATGCTGTCAACAAAAACAAAAGAGGTCTGCATTTCAGACTGGACGTTTTTTTAAACCACAAGAGACATCACACTTTGTTTCCTGATTGGGTCTTGTTGGTCACACGGTGGGCCGTCACAGACTCATCACGCACCTACCAGTCACATGACCCTTTCACAGAAGACAACAGCTTATACCACCGGACAACATGCATGGATAATGCTATGCTAGCACCTGATTTAAATCAAATCCTGCATTTTACATTACGTGAACATAGGGCTGCTCAATTAATCGAATTTTAATCACGATTACGATCTGGGCTTTCAACGATCATTAAAAATGACTGAGCCGATTATTAGCCCCTCCCTCGTGCTTTACTCTCGCGCTGCTCCGTGTGGCAAATCTAGCGCACCTCTCTGCATTTCGAACACGTGTCACCACAATTAAGAGCAGCGGTCCCAAACCTTTTTTGCGCCACGGACCGGTTTGTGCCCGACAATATTTTCACGGACCAGCCTTTAAGGTGTCGCGGATAAATACAACAAAATAAAACTAGTACCGGTACCGAAAAAAAGAAGATTTATTCATAACACACGTGAAAAGACCCAGGAAAACCGAGTAAACGATAAAAACGATAACAAAATAACGCTGAAAACCGATAAAAACCCTGAAAACTATACATTTCACACCTGAGCCTCAACTCTCGCGGCCCGGTACCGGTCCGAGGCCCAGGGGTTGGGGACCGCTGATTAAGAGGACCCGAGGGAAGCTCGGAAAGCTAAGCAGAAGTTATTTGGAGAGGAGAGTGACTGCCGTTGGTTGAAAAGAGAGGTTAAACAAAACTTCAGTGGTGTGGAAGCATTATTGGTTTGCGGAGTCAGACGTGGATCAAGTAGACATAGTGTGTAAACTTTGCTACGGTGTCGTAGCTGCACCACAGAGCAACACTGCAAAGTTCACTAAACATAGATGTTTACATTTTTCATTTATTTTTTATATTGCAAACATCTGCACTGTTATCAGTATTTGCACACTATTTTATAATATTTTATGACAATCTTTAAAGTCATTGTTCAATACATTGTTATTGTTAAATAAATATCGTCAAATAATCGAGATTATCATTTTTGCCATAATCGAGCAGCCCTACGTGAACAGTGTAATGTGACATACTGTTCACATTTCAGGCTATTGAAAAAGTCTATGTCCCTTTAAACTACTACTGCTTAATTCATGTTACTCCTTTAATTCTCTGTATTCTGGCCACACATTCCCTGAAACCTAGCGCCATGTGGCAGCAACTCAGACCTCAACTAGTGTGACAGGTCTGTTTGGTTGCAACACAAAGATAATATGTCAGCGAAACAAAACAAAACAAAACAAAACAGGTAAAGCAAACATTAGTGACCTGCCAGTGTGCTCACATGCCATTTTTTCTTGTTCCACAGCTTTGACAGAAGTGCACACACTGTCTGTTCTGAAGTCTTTTCATTTCCCTCCCTTTCAGTAATCGACTGTTGTTTAAGATATATTAGCTTAACGCCTGACATGATCAGCTCAGGTTTCACTCGCGATGGCGGAGCACTGCAGACACATCAGCACATGAGCATAAATGCAAACAACTATGTCGCCCACTACAGCAGAGGCTCCGCAGGGATCCAACGCAATGCTATAAATTAAGCTCAGCGAGTCAAGTGGATTAGCAGCAGAGGGACTTACATATACAAATGGAAGCCAAAAAAAGCAACAGTGTGATTGATGTTTTTCTTCTATTTGTGCAACAGCCAGATAATGACTTAATTTGTACATTTCAATGTTAACCTGAGGAATATGAAAGGAAAAAATGCTTATGTCTATGGTTACCTGTTATCTTGAAAGCTGCTGGCAAATTTTTGAAATTCAAGGTGTCTGATACTCAGCTGAACCGGCACCAATGAGATAATACTACTCTAAAAAGTCTGTTACATGAATCAAAGATGCAAAGCCCCATAGACCAGTTATCCTGGACATTACACAAATGTTAACACCTCGGGGCCTTTGAAGCTCAAACTCTCTGCACTATGTTGGTGAACACAGTTGACACTGCAAAAAGACTTAACAGAACCATCAATTCTGAATCCACTATTTGAGCTTCTCAAAAGGGCTCTAGCCCGCTCTTCCTCCACCTCGACGTCTCTTTCTCAAGGCTCATTACATTCTCAAACCTCGCAGACACAGAGCAATTCATTAGCAATAAATGAAAGAAGGTTGGGGAGCACAGTCCGTTAAATGGGGTGCAATCATTACCTCTCTAATATCATGTTCTGAAAAGAAAAAGCTGTAATCGAATCGCCACGTTACTTCTCTAACAACTCTGTTAAGTGTAACCACATGCCGAAGGGTTAAGGAGCACAGACGAAGGAGGTTACAGTGAAAAGGGCTTGAAATCACTGTCTGTTATTTGTGATTTGGTTAAATCAGCGACAGTAAAAATCTTTGATCTCACTCAAAACATAAATCCACTGAGGAGAATTGCAAATATGAGAGGTTACACATGTGTAAGAGCACCATAAGCAAGTTAAAAGCTGGACTTACGAGGAGATGGTTATCTTGGTCCCTGTCTCCTCCTCGATCTTCTTCAGGTTGCGACCCTCTTTGCCAATCAGCCGACCCACAAGGCTGTTGTGGGCAAGGATTTTCAGAGGGATGTCCTCCGTCCTACACACACACACACACACACACACACACACACACACACACACACACACACACACACACACACACACACACACACACACACACACACACACACACACACACACACACACACACACACACACACACACGTGTAAGGTGATATAGTAAAAGGTAGGTGCTACAGAGTATCACCTATGAGCTATGATATGGTGTCATGCAGAATGCAGAAAGGTTAATGCTGACATGCCTCTGTTACAAAGTGTATTGTTCTATGAAAAACAAACCTGTGCTGATGTTAATTTTACTATTCAAAAACTGCATTTCACAGACAACTCCAGGCTCCATCCCCTCGAGCTAGCAGCACCTCGCAATTTGTGTGTGTGAGTGTGTGAGAAAGAATGAAAAGTCACTTTAAAGGGCTTTGTAAAACTTAGATATTGTTAAATGGTGCAAAATCAGTGCAGACTATTTCCTTGAAACGAAATATTCTCTCCTGGACCTTTGTGTTTCGCCAAAATTGAATGTGACAAACTGTTTATTGCCAATGCCACATGATAACCTACCACTTTCCAAGAATTTTTTCTCTGGTATGAATCAAGCAAATTGGCAGTGATTATAGGTAAACAATGTAAAAGGCTGTTTAAGCCACTTACTTTCCACTAATTGAGTCTGATTTATTACTAAACCAACATAATGACTAATAAATATAAAGAATCAAGTTAGAATAAAGAATACCATTTCAAATAATTATCCTTCCTATCAAAGTTGAGAAATTAATGCATATAAGTCCACTGTTTGGTCCTGAATAATATATCACAGCACATTTATCTAGAAGCCAAAGCAGTGATTTTGCTCTCCGGCTGCTGAGTTTAGTCAATTTAAAAAAATATATTCAGGAGGAAAACAGATTGTGTAAGCTTTGTAATTAGAGTGAAACGGAAAGCGAGTCCCAGTTTCTTTAACACACCACAAATTAGGATGATTTGACAAAATTAATTTTCCATGACTTTAAAATATTCTGAAGTACAGACAGGTATAAAAAAGATTGCTTGTATGATTTTGACATTCAAGTCCCTAACTAGAGAAGGAAGAGGCTCAATAAATTAACTACTGATGATTCATGTATGATAGTATCTGCTTTCAGTGTACTGTACCTAAACTGTACATGGTGCAGTTATTACTTATTAAAACAGAAGGACTATCATTACTGTATGATTCATATTCCTCTCCATTGTGTGCCCACGACCCGCTATAGCCATTTTGGCCTGCTGGGTGAAATTGGGATTCGATTCCCCACACGACCACCACCCGCATCTACCTATGTAACGTAATGATAACAGCAAATATTTTTCCATTGCTACTGGGCTACCTGCTACCATACATTAGTAGTCACTTTAATGATTAAACAAGCCTTGTTATATAATGACACTATCATAACTACAAATAATAATACAAAAGCACACCATGCTGCAGTATTGTTTCGCCCGTTTGTGCTATTGGTTGTAAAATTAAAACTAGATGTTTTCACAAGATATCCCAGCAAAAACAGATCCTTCTAGCCTGTTATGGTGGATTGCCAGTCGGCCTGGTGGTGTCATGATATATCATGAAGAAATTAAACTGTGTAGATATAAATTATATTACATTTTAGTCAAATATAAATGATACAATGCTTTTATCAAGTGTTATAGCTGCATAAATACTGAAAACAAGTCATTGTAGCTATTTGCTGCCTGGTTGCTAGGCAACATATTGCCATCATAATAGCTGATACATTAGATATTATTAGATATTAGATAGGCTCATGAAGGTTCTTATCTAATACCTAAGATGTACCTCTTTGCCAGGTTTGGTTGCTCAACCCCTATAAAGGTAGGAGGAGAGAAACTATTTTACACTAACAGAAACGTTTCCATGAACTGTGGCAGACTTCATAACTCCACCTGAGGACAACCAATGTGTAACAAATCATTTAATTAAACCTCTGTGTGTGGAACAGGTCACCTGTCTGAGATGCAGAAAGGTACAGATTGCAAATGACTGTCCTGTCTGGAATGATTAATAGTTATGAAGATTATTAATGCTATTGTGCTACATTTAGAAATGGACAACTCTCCTGCTTTGGGTAAAAAAAGAAAAAGAAATAATAATAAAAAGAAATAAGGACATAAAATAGGGATGTTGTAGGAAACGCCCTTATGCTCCAACTATTTAAACTTAGAGGAAACACTCCTGCAAACGTGCACAAGCAACAAGCACACTAACCTAAGAAACCTCCTGGGGTGTGGTGTTTAGCAGCCAGATGCTGGAGGTTTCTTTTGTGCTAGATGAAAGATTTCATGATAGTGATGGTGGTGTGTGTGTGTGTGTGTGTGTGTGTGTGTGTGTGTGTGTGTGTGTGTGTGTGTGTGTGTGTGTGTGTGTGTGTGTGTGTGTGTGTGCATACTGTTCAATTTTGAAAGGGTGAGATTAGTATGGGGTGAGCTGTAGGTCAAGTAAAGGGAGATGGCATTGGTGTAGGTTAAGAGGCCAAGTTTAGTGGTTTGGGTTTCACTAAGTGAAACTACAGGGTACGGTGTAATTGAGTTGTGGCACTGGGTGGTGTTACTTCACAGAGGCGTGGGGACAGAGGCGTGGAGCTTATTGTTACGTGTGACAGCAGGATTTCTGACTTTACTGGTTGCATAATACTTTGACAGGCACTTTCAGTTAAAGAGACAACATTCATATTTAATCCTTCGGCGTTCCTCGTCAAAAAAGTTACCCTTTTGGGTAACTTTGGATTTTTGATTTTCAATATATCAGTCATTTTAAAGACTAGTTGCATGAAACTGACTTATGATGTGCATTTTAGGATTATTTTTAAAATTCATTGATCCCCTCTATGGTGTGGTGTATAGTAAAGGAGATTCACATAAGTGTTACCTTCTACATTCCTCGTACCATTTTGGGCCCCATTGACTCCCATTATAATCACATATTTTCGATATACTGTAATCCTGACATGTGATAAATTTTTTTCTCGTGAATACCTAATGGATCTAAGCCTCAGCCTTCAAAATAAAGGAAAAATAGGTTTTGGATCCAATGAGCACAATATTAGGTACAGCACCACCATAGACATTTTCAGTGTTTTTGAATGCAGGACATGGTTATCTTATTATGCAAAATAAATGACAATAAAACAGCTAACCACCATAAAATAGTCTCGATGTAGTGGAACTGATATAAGAGAGTGGTGTGAATGTGATTGAGAATATATTTATATTTTATATATATATTTATAATATATATTATGGGTTTCCCCCCCCAAAAAAATAAATAAATAAATAAACAGGGGTCTTTATGACAATAAAGCAATAAAAACATAAAAAATATTTACAAAATTATGAAAAACTTTATATCTGTGGTTAGGTCTGAAGTTGTTTAAAAGATCTGATGTGGAAAAAAAATGAAAAATTAATTCATATATGATATTGCTATATCACCTTTTGGATGGGGACCCCTTTGGGTCCCGAGGGATACCAATGGATGTATAATGCAAAAACTCTTATTGCTCCAAAAATAATAATGCAGCCAAATCAATTCTGTTATGAATTCTTTACCCATCCAAGGCTCTAATAACCTCATGCCAAGTAGTTCCATTTGCAACTCATTTTTTGAAAATATTGCATATTATGGTTTTTTACCCCCCAAAAAACAGGGGGTTTTATGACAATAAAGCCATAAAAACCTAAAAAATATTAAAAAAAAACTTATGAAAAACTTTATATCAGTGGATAGGTCTGAAGTTGTTTAAAAGATCTGATGTGAAAAAAAATGAAAAAAAAATTCATAAAATCCACTGCTATATCACCTTTTGGATGGGGACCATTTTGGGTCCCGAGGAACGTAAAAGGGTGTAAATTTTGAAGCGTGCCCAAGGGACAGAAAAAAAAAAAAAAAAAAAATAGGGACAGAAAAAAATACATACTATTTAAAGGTATGCTGATGTATACGGAATTCACAGTGTACACATTTACTTTAACGTTTATCACTTTCAGTACATGAGTACAGTAAGTGTGAAACTACAGCTAGCAACCATGTCGCGTGAAAACAGAAAACAGAGGGAAAACGCTCCACTGACACTGTCAAGAAAAAAAAAACTCAACTCCCCATCTTACTATTTAGAATGCAAAACATTATACAGAGATTATTTTCTATAAATCTAAGCCCATCTGTGTGCAAGCAAAATTTCATTTTTATAACTTGTAAAAAATGAGTACGGTGGTCTCTGCAAGTACTCTGGCTTCCTTTCACAGTCCTAAGGCATGCATGTTAAGCTAACTGGTAATCTTAAACTGGTTGTAGGTATGACTGTATGAGTTGTTGTATGTCTCTGCATTATGGCCCATTTATGCTTGACCCATAGGTTGCTTTCCCCACCAATGTGACACAATCACAGAGCTGTATCCGTCTATACTCGCCATCACCGCGCTTTTGTCTATTTGCAAACTTCTTCAGCACTGTTATAGAACTCTCCCTCTCGGAGTTCTGTGCTATCTGGGAATCCCTGCACTCCAGCACAGATGTGTCATTTAAATGTCTGCACAGGCACCTTGAGTTCGGCCATTTTGAGGACACCTGTGCCAGCAACGGAAAACGTGCAAGGTTTCAAAAGTTGGAAGGCTGAAATGACACCAACCACACAGGTTGGTGCCTATGATGTCATCATTTGTAATCCGGCACTCTTTGCTTGGGTGAGAATGAGGAATATAAATAGGTTCTTAGGTATGTGGCACGCCCAATGTGCCCTGCCCCTTTTCCTGGGATAACAAAATCAGCACACTTTCAAATAAATGCAGACAAACATGAGTATTATGTGTTAAAGGTTGACGCTCAAACAGAGCAGAAGCTCCGAAAGTTCAAAAGGTGCAGCTTCTCATTAAAGTTGTCAGCCCCAATTAGGCATGTTGACCTTGTTTCTTAAATGTTAAGCTGTGATCACGTGTTAGCCTATGTGAGAGTGTCACTGTGTTTACTGTGTCAGTGGTCCAACCGAGAGAATGCACAGTGAGATTAAAAGGTGCGCAGGCAGGTAAAAGGATAAGATTATAGCCCTGCAGACATTATGGCTAATCGCCCTGTGAGGTTGTAAACATGCTCCACAGGAGCACATGTGAGCATGTTTATATAAAAGAATAGTTGGGCAGACTCACGTCTTGGTCTCGTTGGCCTCCTTCTGCATGATGTCCAGGATCATGCGACAGGCGGCGGAGCAGCCCTCGGGTGTTGAGTGGATGGTGATGGGTTTTTCAGCTGCACCTGCATTTTCCTTCCGATGAATGTCTACCCTGATAGAAAGAGAGACAGACATATATTGGCATTGTAGTAGGTAGGGCAGGGCAATATGGCCAAAAATATTTATCACGATATATATTTGAAAATTTGCGATAACGATATAACTGACGCCAGAAAAAATACTTTACAACTCCACAACTTTATTAGTGCAAAAAAAAAAAAAAAAAAAAAAAAGACCATCAATGTTTTTTCACTTAAACAAGCAGCTGTTTTTTTTATGCAAATTCCTTGCTGACAGTTTCACCAAAAGGCATTTCCAGTGGAAATGGGCTGACATATCCTGAGCATAACCATGTATAATATCCACAAAACTTAAAAAGAGGTTATACACACACACAATATGGTAATATTATGTTGAAGCACAGTACGTATCACTCCGTGAGGCTCTTGACTACAATCCATCAAGCGGTGCGGCTTCGTAGCTTATCAAAGTCTGACAGATTTTCGAGCGCCGTGTACCACATAAAATCGGTTCGAGGTGAGTAAGCACAACCAGAATTCATACATAAGACGCACCGGATTATAACTGTCGATTTTTCAGAAAATCAAAAAGATTTTAAGAGCGACTTATTTTCCGAAAAACACGATAATAACAACGGCCCGCTTGCCTGCTCTACCAAAAATTGTGCTTTGGTGTGTATCTGACCGACAAAAACCAAACCATTTCCACACCACTGAAGTTGCACCATTTTTACAAACCAAATCTGGTTAATCTGTCATTCAACGCTTTCGTCCTTCTTATTGACTATGTGCACGTTAGCATATGCTATTTCCGGTGCGGAAACTCCTGTGGGGAGCTTTGTTTCCGGTGTCCTATTCGCGCCTGGTTTACAGTCCAAAACAAGTTAAGCAAATGAATGAATCACGCGGCGATTTACATTTCTATAGATGTCTTGGGCATTTACCCAATATATCTGTAAATGATGTTCATCGACTTGTCAATATTTTTCCCCCGTGCCTCAGAGCAAAAGAGCAAAGGGATTCAAATGTTATATTTCTCAGCGGTCCCTCGTTTATCGCGGGTGTTATGTTCTAAAAATAACCAGCGATAGGTGAAATCAAGTAGCCAATTTTACTTTTTGACGGTGCAAAACGTTTCGTGGACATACAGTACTGCACTTCAGAGTCACACTGCTAGAGATCGATGCAGTGATTCTGTACTGTACAGGAGAGACGTCACGGAGGAGATCGTCTGCAGCGATCAGGACGCAGGACACAATGTGACGTAAAAAAAAAGCATGCAAACTTGCACTAAAAAATCCGTGAAACAGCGAGGTGAAAGGTGAACCGCGTTATAGCGAGGGACCGCTGTAATTTTGAAGGTAAGTCACAACATACCCTTCGTAAATACTAATGTATAGAAACCGTTACCAGTAATCATTTATTTTTTGTGTGGCTTTTTTCACGGTTTGTTAACATGCTGTGTAGGTGTGTACTTGACTAGCTGATATCGACATAACGGGGGAAACATCTGGTTTGACTATTCTTCACCTGTAGTTTGAATGCTGAACATTTGCCTGTTTAAATCATAAGACCAGTCATTATACAGAGATACTTCTGAATGTGGACGATGTGTCTTCTGCATAGAGTAATGCAGTTCTGCTTGTGTTGAGTGATGTAAACAACTGATCGATCTAAACGCTTTAAACGTCAAAATTGATCATTCGATTTTTTATGACACAACAGCGGTGAGTGTTCCCACCTTCTGCTCTTTGTAACTTAACGCAATCTTTCAGTTTTCGAGTTTTGGACATGATTTTGGAGTATATCTTCGCAGTAGCAATTGACCGCAAAGCATTTTCTCGTGCACATAGTCAATTCTCCGTCACTGACATGCTTTTTCCACCATGTGCGTATGAAAACAAAGGCACTGCGCATGCGCGTTTTACCCATTTCTATCGTGATATTTCATTTTATTATCATTGCCTAACATTATACCGGTGTTACTGTGAACGGTATGATATGGCCCAGCCCTACATTATGAAGAAGATGATGAAGAAGAAGAAGCAGCAGCAGCAGAGGTACATGCTGCTGCTGCTACATGCTAACCCAAAAAATAAAAGAAAGGTTAAACTCCAGCAGGGTGAGGTGCTGTTGCTTACTTTGACTGCGTCTGTTTGGTGACATCCTTGATGGTGTTGCCTTCCTTGCCGATGATGGCTCCCACAAACTGAGTAGGCACGAGCATGCGCAGTGGGAAGTCGTGTTGTCTGGGGCGTGGAGATCCGTAGCCTCCTGATGGCCCGGGCTGAGAGGAGCCCTGGTCCCGGGAAGTTCGACCCCCACGACGTGTGCGGGGAGCCTGGACAGGTGGAGCAGCATCCGTGTCCATGATATATGACACCTTGAAGGAGTAGTCGTCGAACTGGTGTCCTGTCAACTTCTCGATGGCTCTGGGTGGTAGTAGGAATGTAGAAGCAGAAGTATCAGGAAGAGAGAGGGGAAATAAATGAACAGATGCACTAACACAAGAATATCAGAATACAGGTTCTCTGACAGTTTGACTGATTAATTTCATAAGCCTCTGATATACTTGCTTGTAAACACATGTTTGTTACACATGATGACTACCTCAGCCGAGCAAAAGTCACCAAAGCGGCAAATTACACCTGACATCTGATTATTGGTGGACAAACATTAAATATAATTTGATTTCATGCATCATTCACTGCGCTTTTTCATGGGAAATGCAAAAAAATTAAAATGCAAGATCACACAGCAAGCTTCTCAACTCTAGCTCACCACACACCCACCGGCAGTGACCTGGTGAGCTTACATCACATTATTTTCCTTCAAAAAAAATTTTTCCCCTCATAAACACACCAACACAATGCTTTGAAACACATCTACTCTGTTTTCACAAGGCTAAAAAAGTTGGGAAAATGTGACCTAGGTGTTCGATGGACAGCTAATGGAGAGAACAAACATGTTTGCCTTCTACCTTTTAATCCTGTCTTTTTCTACAGTATAGTAACCTCCTCCAAGCTTACATGTGTTTGTGTAAAAAGAAAAATCAGTTCACAAGGAGTTTGTTACTGTGTGGGCCACAGATGAACCAACCCTGCTCTAACCTTTATGGATACACATTTGAAACCGCCTGGTACAAAGAAAAATATACGAACAGCAGGACCAATACTCCTTGTATTGCAGCTTCTTGTCTGTGCAAGTATATCATGAGTTTTGCTCTACTTTCATGCATCAGTGTCACTATTATGTGCTGCTTACACTTTAGCTTCCTCCTTGGTTGCGTATGTAACATTCACCACTGCTGTTTCTGTATCAGTGTTCACTGCAAAACAAGACAGAAAGAGAAGGACATGAAAAAAAAAAAAAAAAAAACACACCCAAAAGATGACACACAGTAAACAGAGATTCAGTCACATGCACATAGCAGTTCTTTGTTGTTCCCGTAGGTGAGTCAGAGACGCATTCAGGTTCCCGTGGTGACCCAGAGTAGGGCTGCTCGATTATGGCAAAAATGATAATCACGATTATTTTCACTGAAATTGAGATCACGATTATTTGACGATATTTATTTAACCCTTTAAGACCTACCATAGAACCAAGTCGGCCAGAGCTTATTTTTATATATATATATATATATATATATATATATATATATATATATATATATATATATATATATATATATATATATATATATTTATTAAGTCCATAGTAACTACATTAATTGCAAAAAAGTGCAATAAACTAGAAAAAAATTGAAAGTTATTTTTGTTTTTTTTACATATATTTCTACTTGGAGAAATTTAAGAGGTTTATCCCTCAAAACTTTAAATACAAAAAAGTTGCAAAAAATAGTTTACAACAACAGGAAATTTATTTTGAGTGTCCTCATAGTTTTATTTTGGAGATACAGCAATTTTTATATACTGCAGGGAAAAAAAACAACAAAAAAACAATCCTATGATGCAAATTTGCAAAGAAAACAGCAGGTGCATCAAAATAAACTATTTCCAGCAGTGCAATTCGAGTTCTAAGCAACCCAGCAACTATTCAGAAAAGTCAAACATGACTTATAAAAACACCAGTATAGGCTTTTAAGGCCTACAAGTAAAAAAACTACATTTCCCGCGAAAATGACGTCACTTCTGGTTTTGGGCAGGAAATGCGATAGTTCGCGTTGACGTCTTTTTCAATGTGGGAAGTGTTACGAACAGCTGATCGGATCGGCAAAGCGTGTTTCTGGAATATTATGTTTTTGTTCCTGCAAGCGCTTTTTATGCAATTTTTGCAAAGCTATATGTGGAAGGAAACCGTGACCGAGGACAAGCTGATGGCATAAGATGTAAGTACAACTCCTCTGGTTTCCTATGGAAAAAAATTTATTGCGCTAGCTTAGCGGCTTAGCGGGATTTAAAAATAGTTACACAAAACGGAGCTTGCTGCTCTGACCGGCTTTAAAGGGTTAACAATAACAATGTATTGAATAATGACTTTAAAAAAATAATATAAAATAGTGTGCAAATACTGATAACAGTGCAAATGTTTGCAATATAAGAAATAAATGAAAAATGTAAAGATCTATGTTTAGTGAACTTTGCAGTGTTGCTCTGTGGTGCAGCTACTACACCATAGCAAAGTTTACACACTATGTCTACTTGATCCACGTCTGACTCCGCGAACCCATAATGTTTCCACACCACTGAAGTTTTTTTTTTACCTCTTTTCAACCAACGGCAGTCACTCTTCTCTCCAAATAACTTCTGCTTAGCTTTCCGAGCTTCCCTCGGGTCCTCTTAATTGTTGTGACGCGTGTTCGAAATGCAGAGCGGTGCACTCGATTTGCCACACGGAGCAGCGCGAGAGTAAAGCATGAGGGAGGGGCTAATAATCGGCTCAGTCATTTTTAATGATCGTTGAAAACTCAGATCGTAATCGTGATTAAAATTCGATTAATTGAGCAGCCCTAACCCAGAGAACCACTTGCCTGTGTGAATCCATTACAACCATCACCACACTGGCTCCCCTCCAGACCCTGCTGCTTCCTCTACAGACAGGAGCAGCTTAACACAATAGCCTCTCTGCCACTTGCACAATAACTATTTAAGTTTGACATGACAGCCTTAACAAAGCAAGTAATCTGTGATAAAATGCAATGCACCGCTAAGAAGCACCTCGCCGAGACTTGTGGTCCGCTGAGGAAAGAACAACACGGATACCGCCACACTGAAGGGTTTGATTCCTGCTGAGATCACGCATTCTTCAATTCTTCAAAGGTTGAACTGTAAGTGGAATTCAATTCAAGCGAGCCTTGTAAAGTACACGCAATTACAAAGGAAGCTCACAATCGATCGATTGATGAAATTGTCCATTGATCAAACAGCTCAGATGCTGAGTTGATCACTGTAGCAATTTAAGGAAAAACGATAAGCAAGCACAAACTTTATATTCTTTTTCTTTGTCTTATAATAAAGAGAAACGCCATCAATATTCATCACTTAATGAAATAATCAACAGATGCAGTCTAGCTGAAGCCAAGAGCTGGGCTATGAATACTGAGACTCGACTGCAAAACATTTTTCTTCTCCTCTCTTGTTCTCTAAGAGATCACAAAAAAGGTTTTGTTTGCTCTAATATTAAATGTTTTCAGAATGTTTTGTTTTGTTTTTGCTGTTATTAACTCATGCAATGCATAAATACAAAAAAATGTGACAAATTAAAGAAAAAAAACATTATAAGAGAGTTCATTTGCAAGATGCAGAACCACCACAAGCTGCCAAAACAGCTTGTGGTGGTTTATTTTACCTTTATTTTAAAAGATATTTCTTCATCTTATATTTGACAGGTGTAACCGACCAGCACACAATCTTTTGACATGGGAAGGTTAAATACTGCTCACATGTACCTACACTGGATAAAGTCTAGAAAGATTTAGGGCTGCTGTGCTAGTGCATGTGTGAAAATAGATAAGAGCCACTAGTTCTCCTGACTATGTGCGTCAAAATTTGAGTTTCCCTTTAATTTGTCACCCTGGTATACATGTTTCCTTAACCGGTCTTAGCACATTGTACTTCAGCATGTTTTATTTAACTGCATGATACCTGTAATTTGAGAGAACAACAGTGATACTAATGGCAAAAGAACAAGGTCTGAGAAAGGCAGCTTGTGTTATTGATGAAATGCTTTCTGCCACAAGAGACAACAGTATCTATGTTTTTTCAACTACACTTGTGAAATCAAATAAATGGCAAATAGAGCAGGTCTTCAAAGCTCTGTAAAGATACTTCTGAGGTTTTAGATAAAACAGGCACATAAATGCCCATGCAAGCCAAGAACAAAACATGTCAATTATAAATAAGTCTGAGATGCCAGGTGTACCACAGAAGTAGTAAAATTATGTTTCAGCTTGCTTTTCCTGTGAACAGTCATAAGAGGCATCAATGTCTAAAAAAGAAACTTCCGAACCTGTTAGCGAGCAGCAGATAGCAGATTTTAAAGGGTTAAATCCAGGGAGAGCGCCCAGCTGGCTTAGAGAGGGCGAGTGGGCTGAGCCTGGCGTGGTGCCCGGCACCGGCACTCACAGCCATTTCTGCCCCACCCCGCCACCAGCAGCTCTGACCATGCCACACAAGAACACCGGACTTCTCTAAAACCTCACCCCTGTAACAAGAGTGCACAGATCCAGGCAGAGAAAAGTGACAGAGACTGCAAGCAGGGACGGACACACGAGCAAGCTGGCTCCATTGATAATTCACTGCAACTAGCGATGTTTGGAGAGCCGGGCTGAGGAACTGAAAGAGGAGGTGAAGGGAAAATGCTGTGCCGGTGTGTGGTACAGCATGAAGTAGACTGTTTAATGGCAGCGTGTGGTAAACTCTGAGTGGAGTATCTCCTCTGTCGGATTCTCTTTTAGCACCTGTCATGACAACAGTGGGTAGTAGTTGGTTGTGGCTGTTTTGATATACAAGGAGACACTGTGCCTGTATGTGTGTGTGTGTGTGTGTGTGTGTGTGTGTGTGTGTGTGTGTGTGTGTGTGTGTGTGTGTGTAAAGATTTGTACATGTGCATCTTTGTTGGTGCTTATACCTTGCGGTGCATGCCTCTATTACTCATGCATGCGTGCTTAGACAGCAAAAAGTTTGCAGGGATTGCTCTAATGCTGCCTACCCCCCCCCAAAAAAAGAAAAACACCACACACACAAAATCAGACAGTGCAAAAGCCTCACCACAGGCGCCTGCAGTGTCCTCCCCAGTTACCACGATGCACCTCCCCAAAAGAGATCCATCTCGCAAACACATGCAGGCATAAACACACACGTGGACACATTACTACTGGATTACTGCCATGTCTGCCCACTTCAATCTATACGCTGGGGCCAACGGGAACCGTGGTAGTACACAGTGCTTATTATAGAGGCTGCATGCAATTCAAACACTCGACTCTTCGGGTCAAACTTATAAGACACACGCACACATGCAGACAGACAAGATGATAAAGGCTGATTCATATGCAGAGATGGGTTATGTTTAGATAATGGTTGTGTGGGATGATGGTAACGAGGAAGTGAAGTCACAAAGGGAGACTTGACTCACTGGGAGGTCTGCGTGCGTGCATGTTTGTGTGTGTGTGATGCTAAACAGTCTCATGTGAATTGAACAGTTGGAACCAAATGAAGATGACATGCACAGCAAACAGGGAGGAGAAGAATTCTGTACCTTGTTCCACATTTTCTACAGTACCATACTGAGCTAGAAGGCCATCCAAAACCTGATGGGGAAAAGAGAAAAGATAAAACTCAGACACACAAAATAGCACTGACATACATACACATTAGAGTGAGATCAAGACTTTAAGATCTGATTGATCTTTAGATTAAAGCTTATTACTGGAAGGCCAGACCTTTAACCTTACATTATTTTAATTACGTCACTTCATATCAGCTTATTCCTCTACAAAAACTTTTCCTAATGTCAGATGAGTAGCTGCAGCTAGTGCAGACTTGTCTGTAAATAAAGAAAATGAGAGCTGAATGGCGTCTGAGATCACAGCTAATACTTGCAGAGAAACCTGGAGAGGTGGCAAAGTGCGTGCGTGCGTGCGTGCATGCGTGTGTCAGAGATGTCATTCCCTGCAGTCACGCAATATTGGTAAAAACAGAGATACTTTAATATTCATAAGTGTGATCAATCAAAGTATTATTCCAAAAACTTGTATCTCAGTTGTTATACTTGTGGCTGAAGAGCCTAATCTTGCTGTGCAAACATTATGTATGGTGCAAAGGGGAAATAAGGCAGACATAAAAGACATACTAACACCTAAGATGATATAAGAATGTGTGGCAGCGTTCCATCATAATATGTTAAATAATAAAAGGTCACTGTTCAAACGGAAAGAGGTCAGATTCATGTAGGAAAAAACAAAAAACAAAAAACCAAAAAAAAAAAAAAAAAAAAAGTAATGTAAAAAGAAAACCACCAAAGGATCTTTCCTGGACCGGCAGTGTGCAAAGAGTGACATCAGTAGAGAAGAAGGGCCGCCATTTTGAACTTTTCACTGTATTTTGCGGCAAGGAAT
>NC_141359.1:26399053-26621553 GCF_057382095.1 Aulonocara sp. 'chitande type north' Nkhata Bay | reverse complement strand
TCACATGTGCAAGTATTAAAAAACAGTTACCATGCAAAACAGCCCCATGCTGTTAAAAAAAAAAAAGGCAGTTTAATGCAACATATTCTAGAAGTAACCATATTTGATACCATGGGTGACTTGATAAATATAAACTGCAAGTGTGGTGGATGACAAAGATTCTAAATTATATCATGATAGTTCAAGAAAACTTGCCATGATATTTCTGACAATATATGAAAAAATAAATGAATACCAAATTTTGTGTTTGGTATTTGCTTGCAGGCAGCAGCATTTTTAAATCTAAGTAAGGGGCATTTTCAGTCCTTCTTTTCCAGTAAGTTTCTGTCACTGATGACACACTCGTTAATCTGAAGTGTGAATTTACTGCAAAAGTAAGTCAGCATTATATATCCTTTTTTCCATTAGTAGCTACTCAGGTCAACTCTACTGGGTTTTGGTTGGTGGTATACCTGCTGCTCTGTGTGTGTGTGTGTGTGTGTGTGTGTGTGTGTGTGTGTGTGTGTGTGTGTGTGTGTGTGTGTGTGTGTTCCAGAATCTGGGACCACAGTGTTGTTTTTGTGTAGAAATTTCCCTCTTTGCTGGATTTCAAAAATGGGGTTTTTGATTTTTATGAAGGAGATACTGTCATGAGTCATCAAGTGACGCCACTGACTTGCTAATCAGTGGCATGCAATCAGCTGACGTCAAATTTTTGGACAGCTTCACATCACTTGGAGCGTTAAAGGATTAAAAGTAGCTCCCTGCTATTACTGCTGCAATAGCAGTGAGAAAGCATTACATCCAGTGACACAGACTAAGTGAAATATAAGCACAAAAGTAGCCCAGATACCATTTTCCCTGGAAATTTTATTTAGTAAACGTATAAAATAACCATTTAACATTTTCAATTTAACAGTAGCTAAAGTGACCTAACCTTGTAACTCTTCAGAAGCTGCACAATGTTTTCTACATAGGATGTTGTATCTTTTGGTTGAGCGTTTAAACCATCCAGAGCCATGGGAGTGGCCACGATGTTGGGGTGTTGGTGTGTGTGTGAGAGAGGACTGTAAAGCTGTAAGGTACAGAGGCTTTAATATTCCATTCGTCTTGTCACATTTTAACATAGGGCTGTTCGATATAACGATATACATCGGATGACGATGTAAAAACATCTATCGTTTCATTTTACGCTATCGTTTGTTTCATGGTGTCGCAAAATAAACTGTTTACGGCAATATTTTTTCACCATTTTGATGGTCACTGTAGTGGCTATATTAATTTCTTAAAGTTCTCTCTATCTCTTATATTTAATATAACCACACTAAGGACAGACAAGCGCCTGTTTTTATGCGTCATCGTTAGCAACAACGACGGTAAAAAAAAATAGCGTGTCCACTTGTTTATTTTCCACATAAACCTTTCAGAATAAAGCTCAAGATCCTGTTGAGACCTTTCAAAATAAACGGAATCACGTGAAATACTATGCAGAGTGTTTACGGATGAGAAGCAAAAAATAGCCATCAGGTGCTAAAAAATAAACCTTAGACTCAAACGTTAGAACAGGCTTTTCCCCGCAGCACGCTGTGTAATAAATACTCAGAAAGAAAACGGCGGCCGTTACAACTTATGTCTAAAAATGTATAGTTTCATGCATCGGTCAAAACACTCAACTCCAGGTACACGACACCTAGCTGGAAACACTTCACGCAAGTCAAGCTGCCCGAGATTCACTGAACTTTCAGAAAATGTTTGTGATTTATATCATTATCGGGACGATAGATGTCTTATATCAGGATATGAGATTTTGGTCATATCGCACAGCCCTATTCTAACATACCTCTTAAAAAAATAAAATAAAAATATGCCAGTCTTGCAACTACCAGACCCTGTAGTTGCACACAAGAATACACAGGGCACACATGTCAGGCACCCATACGGGTGGGCAAATTCATTATGAAATCATAAAAAAAGCATGCCAATCTTGCTACTATGAGGTCTCTTAAGACACAGCAGTCAAGGTAATATTTTACCAACATCATATTTTACTGGGCCCAAAAGCAAAATCTGCACAGCTTACAACACAGTGAAATGCCCTTTTGCAGCAAAGGAAGTAGTGTGAAATTACTGCTTAATGATAATGTTAAAGTGCTCAGCAGCAGCTCATAATGGACCAGAACGTTATCGTCGTATCATCAGCGCTCAGAGATTTAGGCAGTAAATTTCCTCATGTCGGGCACCGATGTCCAAATTTTTCAAGATAACCTGTGAAGACACCTTAGGGACAGGTGTGTGAGCCTGTTTTGCATCATGGTGATTCACAACCATGTTTATAATCACAAACTAGAGAATGATCACTTGGATGGAGCCAACAGAGACAAATCCAGGTTTTTACGGAATTCAAGCTTATCAATCTGCTGGTCTTCTGATGTGCCCTCTTTTATGGCCTAGTACCTAGTGATAGGTATTGGCCAAAAGCTAATTTAGAAAAAAAAATGCACCATTGTAGCCATTGGTTACTAGTATGCAACCTCATTTGACCATGATGCGTGGCATTATTTAGAGAAGAGAAAAGAATTATTATCGATTTCTTCTACTTATTTATGAAAACATCCTACAGACTTTTAAGTTCAAGTTCACTTTGCAAACTTTAACACTAAACAATTTGTCCAAGGGGAACCATGATGTGACATGCTGCAACAACCCCAGCACCTTGTATGTTTTGTTTTTCCATGTATTACAGCCCTGTAACCAACTGCTTATAGCATTTCTTTTCTACTGTGTAACCACATCAGTCATTTCCATCTAGCATTTGCTCTTCCTGTCCTATGGAGTGACCGCTCCAGCCACACTTTGTCAACGTATTAGTTTACTTTTGAGTCACACGTGTATCAAGTGGTGAAAAACATGCATTGTTTCCACATTTAGCAGAAATAGTTTTCTTGCATGTTTTGCAAAGTACTGTGCTGATTCTAAGTTGCTGAGTAGTTCACTTTTTAAATACTAAATCACCACTGGAGGCTCTTGCCCTCAGAAATGCTTGGGCTTCCCTCGTTGTTTGAGTCACTGAATCTAAATGGATGGTGTTCCTATATCATTGATACTGTGATATGACACTTTTATATCATGTAAACTGACATGACAGGCACGGACCTAACTGTATGTCAGAAGAAATATTTCATATGAAACAAATTTTCTTTATGTTCCTAACACATGTGCTTTTCAAAATGTCCTCCACGCTCACTCAGCATGCACAGTGCAGATTTCAATTTATCATAATCTCAGTGTACTTTGTTCCTAACCCCCAAAAATCAAACTCACTTATGTCATTAGAAACACACTACAACACGATAAGTTTTGCTTTTTTTCCCCAAGGCCTCTTTTGGAATTTCGGCTGAGGGGGAAACCTTTTTTCCTTCCTTTTTTTCCCCTCTACACAGAAACTCACAAGTGAATAATTAAACGTTTCCTTCTCTGCTAAAGGTTTCTTTCTAATGAGATCTTTAAGAGCCTTGTTTACCTTTCTCACCCTGTTCTGTGTGGATGCCCAGGCTGTCAGAGACGCCTCACAAGGCATGCTGTCCTGCGCCCAGCAGGGTGGCTCGCTCTGGACGAATAAAAAGGCATCTCAAATAGTCTTTCATTCCGGAGCACGCTGCCTCACAAAACGCACACAAACACCTCTGCACACTCACTCACTGCTACTGCAGTCCTCACATAATTGTTTGCAACATTCACCTGAATGATAAATGTGTTGGGAGTTTTTTCTCCATTTAACTGTCATTCCCCTCTTTCCAGCATCCATTTAGCTGTCAACACCGGCTGATTGTCAGTGCAAACATGTCATATTACAAAGTCCTCACCACTGTTTCACAACAGCTTAGGAACATATTTACTGCTTAATGCTTAAGGAGATAATCTCTTCTCTGGGATAAGATAAACAATATTGCCGAACCTATTTTCTGTCAGAAAACAGAAAACAACTCTCTAACAAAACAGTTCAGTTGCTAGCAAAAGGCTCTATTAGCAACTGACGGCCATGCTTGAGGATATAACGCATACACACACAGGAAGTTCACAGCATCTAGAAACAGCTTGACGGAAGACTTCATATTTTCATGCGAGTGATGGCTTCACAAAATGAAAGATGACCCGGCCTCCATCACATCAGCTGTACTATGCAGATAAAATAGGAAATGAAAAACTGTGCGGTCGTAAATCACACTGGAGGCATGTGATTACGCACCTATTACATGCTCATGTTACTAATGCAGTGATATATACTGTGCAGGCAACACTAATGTCTCAGTTTCTTTTATGTATGGTAGTGCAGTGCTGAGTGCAGCATAATGTGATCAGCGAACAATCAGCTGCATTTACAGCTGCCAGCGCATGTATGTGAGTGGCTGTTGCTCTTACATCTTCAGTCTGGACTGATTTTACGGTAAATGCAAGTCTGCACTGACAGTTTTCATTTACGCTGAGACTAGTGGTGAAACAGTATATGGCTCAGTTTGGGTGGGTTGGTCAAAAAGCCCAGTGGTCCTTAGACACCAAGGGGATGCAGCGGATTCATCTAATCTGAATTAACCCACTTTCTGGTTTTGACCCTTAAGCTCCTAAATGCCCTGAAATCTCAGAGAAGGCGCAACAAGTCAACAATATTCGGGACACCCTTCAGAGTGGAAGACGTCCCCCCGCTTCTCCTTTCAAACTCTGTTGGCACTCCCACAGTGGCCCACTCTCTGCTGCTGGATTAAGACGCTGCTCAGACCATTTCTGTTTAGTGCTCCTAAGTGCTTCTCTAAGTCCCATCCAATTGTTGTGGAGCAGAGATAACAGGATTTGTATGAGAGTGGTGTCTATACACGTTGTTACCGTCCTCTAGCCACAAAGATTTGTTCCTGCTTTTCCACCCACAAGGACAAACAGACTCTAAAGCAAAACATAAACAGGACATCACACAAACCTATGACACTGTTCGACAAAATTTTTCCATTTCTGCACACTGGTTTGAGTTTGTATATTGGGTTGTGTGAGCTCTGTCAGGACACATCTAAGAGCACAGAACAAATATAATATATTGGAGATAATGGCTGTACAAGGCAATTTGAAAAAGAAATGTGGCATTGAGTTTTCTGACTCAGCAATCTTCCAATTATTTTCCAGAAATTCTGAGAAGAATGTGCAATTTTGCAGTCATTGGAGAGGTAAGAAATAAGCAGTGACAGTGCAAAATATGGGATTTATCAACATCAACAAAAAACAACTGCACAAACAAATGTATGGTAAATAAATCTATTCTTGGGTTTTAAACTCCTATAAGGACATTCATATTTTTGATACATATCAAATAATTATTAACTCTATCCAGCGAATTTCTTGGGAAGAAATTTCCTGGAATCATTTCCTAATTTCTTAGGAAATGATTCTGAATTAATGACTATTTAATAATATCTGAGTTGAAATGGTTTATGGTTGGGCACTGGTGCAGCTGTGGTTCATTTTCTTCTTTCCTAGTGGAGGAGGCGCATGAAAAGAACGACACTGCAATGACTTTAGTTTGCAATTTACAAACCATTATCAGATGTCAAGACTGAAGCACAATATAATCATAACCAATAGACAATCAGCAAAACCACTGCCTGTAAGAATCAAAGGAGGGCAAAAAGCCCTCTGTTTTTTGCTTTCCATATTAGTTATAGATAATCAGTACCCTACAGTCTCATACAGTTAGATATAAAATACATCTTTGAACCTATTTTAAAGTATTTTTGGAGACATGCAGCCCTGAAAATGAAACATAACTTGCCACTGTAATTTACTCTTAAAATGGACTGATTATGCTCATTTCCACCTCCATGTTTTTAATCCCAGGACTCCACCAAAGTAGTTCTAAATTATTTACAGTTTGAAAAATAGATCCTTTTTTGACCTTATATAGAGCCTAACAACCTGTCGATCACAGATCATTAGCAACAGTTAGACCCGCCCCTTCTCGTCAAATCCAACTTTTTGTAACTGAGATGGCAATGGCAGAAATCCTCTTTTTAAGATTTCAAAAACGTATGGGTAATATCACAGTAGCTACATATACTTTTGATACCATCTATGAAGAGAACGTAGAAAAAAAAACCTGTAAAAGATATACATTTACCACATACCAAGACTATACTTGTGCATTCTAATTTAGAAAAAGCAAGAAAATTCAACTGAACTTCACAATGGGAAAAAGCTCATTTTAAGACACATCCTAATAAACCCCTAAAAGGCTGCACAGCATTTTCAAGCATAACGGAAGAAACATTTTCTGGGTGAGCCATTTTGTTCACAGAGTCACAGATCTAGGGGTGCCTGACACGACCATATAAGCAGCTGACGTCAACCTAGCCCAAAAACAGGGAACAGGAAAAGAAGAAGTAGAAGGAGAAAAAAAAATTGAAAACTAAGTGTTTACAGCAGTCTGCAACCTAATGGGGATTACTTGTACGCAGGCTTGAAATTTTGGCCGTATTAAATATAAGCATCCATCATTTCCAGTTATGGCAAAAACTGAGGACTGTTCAGTGGTGGGCAGATAATGTACTGTCAGAGCTTGTTCGGTGAAAACTGCTTGGCCAGATAAAAACGTCATTATAAGCAATGAGAAGACCAAACCAGTGAGCTGAAAGGCACTGAAATGCTCTATACGACTGAGGAAAACTGCAGGGTCAAGTTAGATTTCGATCAGTTTATGACTACAAGACACTTCTTTGACAACATACGTCTCACACCTACATGGACAGGTTTCACAGGGTAAAAACACAGTCATATTGTAAAGAAACAAAATGCTTGTTGTTTTTTGACTAAACGTATAGTGACATATCAAATATATTGAAGGGTGTTACAGTCAACGTCTTCTGCACATGCAGCTTCACTTAATGGTGTTTATCCCTCCAGTATATCCCATGATCATCAGGTAGAAAACAGGCAGTTGGTCTCCCCTTTTCCATTGTTCCCTAACTACATATTTTTCACACTGATGCTGCAGAGTGAACAAAGCTGCTGCTCCACGGTAGTGCTAACCACCTCATCTCGGTATGTAGCACTCAGGTGCCTGCTTCAGTTCCCCTCCCAGACCTCGTGGGGCGAGAACTCATCAGAATGCAGCAGGCTTACCTGCCTGCCCGTTTCTCTTCACGCATTAGTTTTCACCGTGGCACCGAGGCGGGGAGGCACAGGCCGAAAGGCATGCAGGTAGGCGCATGCGGCTCAGATGGAAGCCACAGCCTTCCTGTTGACATTTGCTGTCGACGCTCACTCGGCTGGTTAATAGAAAGATGTAAATAAGGCAACACTGCGTGTTGTTCCTCGTCATTTACATGTACGTAGGGACATTTCAAGATTAACTGCTGAACCAAGCAGTGACTCTGGGTTATATAATGAGATAATTACAAATGATTCAACAGATTTCAGTGATTCAGGTAAAACACAGCGTTCATGTCTGAGGCCCTATTGTAGTGAAAGCTGGCAGTCCAAAGTCATTAACTTTTCTGCCTGTACAATACAGGTAAGCTTGAAGATAAGCAAACTGCAGTTTGACTACAATAAAAGAAAAAAGAAAAAAAATGAATGAATGTTTACAATACCACCGGTTCACCTCTTGTTATTCCAAAAGTTATTTGCACAGTGTTGCAGATATAAAAATCATTTTCAGCTCTCAGGTGTAATCATCACAAATTAATTTTATTTTTTTTAGTCAGAGCTACAATGCCACAGGGTGCCCAGCTGACACAAAACGCATTTTCTCCCGTCATGCCTGCTAAGCCAATGAAATGAGTATTTTTAAAAAAAATGTTTCATTTGCCCATAACTGTAGCATAATTCATTTCTATTTAAATGACAATGGTTTGCTTCAAACAAAGCGACGGAGCACTTCATAATGACTGTAAAGTACATTCACACACCTTAAATCAAACACATTTTTATTACTATATAAACACTTGTTTTGCTAAATTTATTTTTGAGCAGGTGGGAAACTGACAAATGGCAATAACATGTCAGAGTTGTTTTAGGCCTTAAAATCTATTCTCTTAAGAGCTTAATAAATAAAAACAGTGTAATAAAAATTTTAAATTTCACAATTGGAAAAAGAAAAACCACAGCAAAGTGACTGTTGGTCAGACAAAACTTTGAGCTGTGAGTTTCACTATTTACTGTGCAGGGTGTGGGCCAGCACACAGGCTGGACTTAAAATGTCCCTCCGCATTAGGGAAATAGACATATTTACGACATTTCTTTAGCGCATAAGCTACAACTTTAACTAAATTCACTATATTAGCCTACAAGCACTTTTTCAAATTTAAGTCATATTGCTGATATATTACACTTATTTTAAGGTTCTACTGTGAATTATCAGGATTAATTATCTTTATTTATTCCAATACAGGTAGAGATGTATGTATGTCCCTGCAGTGTAGCGCCAATAAATGTGTGTCACACATTTATTTTGAAAGGGAAAGAAAGTCTATTTTGGACACTTAAAGTGAAGAAAAAAAAAAAAAAACGTGAAAAAAGCAGGCAAGCACAACAAGAGGAAAGATCCAAGAAGAGATTACAAGTTTTTTAGACTAATGTAGCAAATTTAGGAGGAAAAAAATGTCTATTTTTCCCATCAAGGAGAATACCCTTTCAATAACAATAAAGAGAAATATGATGTCAATAAAATAACATGTAATAACTAATCTTACCATTAACCTCCTAGAACCTGGCATCCACATATGTGGACATCACATTTTGAGACGTCTAGACCAAAATACTTAATTTTTCTCTACAAGAGCCTAGAGCTGGGCGATAGAACGATAACGATATGTATCGCGATATAACTTTTACTCGATAGAGAAATTAAGCTATCGCGATAGACCTCGCCGCTCTTGTCCTCTTAAAAAAAATAAATAAATATAAAAAAAAAAAGGTCAGCCAATCCAAATCAAGTAGCGCAGAGCCGAACCAATCACAGCCGCAGCGTCACGTCGCGTGACTTGTTACGTACAGCACAAGTGCCAAGCCGCACGTGTGTTTGTTTGGGAAGCAGCCAGCGGGTAATGGAGCCAGCGCATAATGGAGGAAATGAGTGTGCCGACTAGAAAAATCAACCGAGCGTGACCGAAGAGAAAACAGATGATGGTTCCAACGCCGGAGAGATTGTCGAACGGAAGAGCCATAGAAGTTCCGTAGTGTGAAGGTATTTCGGCTATTTCAAGTCTGACAAAAAACAGAGTAGCGTGCACTGTAAATTGTGCCGAAAGCAAGTCTGGAAATACAATAAACTGGTGCATGCGTCACACTGTGCGCTACGTTATTGTTTCGGTGAAATGAATTTCTACAATACTGTTAATTCTACTCTCTGCAGTGTTTAAATGCTTACATATACACACAGTTACTGTCCGTCCACACATACGACTCTGTTCTGCTTCTATGCCCCAGCTTTGTTTACTTTTTCCCACCGAGGCTTCTAGACTTCTGATTGGCCAACATTTCTGCACGGTTAGGAATCTAGCGCCACCTGCTGCTTTGGCATGTTCATAGCAGCGTTTTCCTTCATTTCTGCCTTTATGTGTGGACGGGATTATTTTTTAAAACGAAAACGGAAAATCTCCGTTTTCAAAAATACCCGTGTACGTGTGGACGTAGCCTCAGTCTCTGACTGGAAGCGCTAATTCGTCATTCGGCTTTTGTCAGACTAAAGTAACTGTTAAAACTGTTTGAAAAGCTAAGCTATACAACAAGGAGAGATTGAGAATTTCCTTTTAGTTCTCAGTTTATTTGATATTGACAAAAGTTAATCAGTTTTGTCTGTTCTTCTGTAAAACAAACTAAGATTTATTTTTAGAATTAATACTTTGTTTCTAAGTGGAATTGACAATTTAGTCTGTTTCGTTTGTTCTATTTTGAAACTTAAACGCTTTAGCGGCTGCCTTTTGTGTAGTTTGCAATATTTGCCTTTATTTATCTGAAAAAGTCTCATGTTCCTTAAGTACATCTACCCTGTTGAACTTATGGGAAATAAATATTTAAATAAAAACAAGCTGCTGATTATTTCACATTTTACTTGTGAGCAACGGCACATTTAAATCTTACAAATATAGTTATTTGGCTTATATCGTGACAGATATCGTTATCGCCTGAAATGAAAAAAACATATCGTGATATGAAAAAATCTCATATCGCCCAGCTCTACAAGAGCCTGATATCCACTTACGAGGACATTATACTGCCACTGTTCTATCAAAATTTGAAACAAATGTACTTATGCGTGGATCTCATTTTTTCACAAAAACAAAACTTGAGTAAAAAATAAAAAAAAAAATCTGGTAACTCTTTGTTTTTACATTCTTTAGGCCCCAATCAACCAAAATAGCAACGAAAAATTAAAAATGCATGCCATGAAAGAGGTCGGGTCTTAGGAAGTTAAGGCTTCAGCAGGCATGTTGCCAAGACTCTGATTACGTATCGACTAGAGTAATTTGAACCAGGCCTTGTAATTACAGAAGTTTTCAAAATTAAAGCTTCTATTGATAACACGCAGACAAATGTTTGTGTAAAAATGAAGGAAACATAACTAATCTATCACTGTTACTGTGTGATTTTGTGCGTGGTGAGGACCAATATAGGTCATCCATTCACTTAAACACAGAAATTCAAAGTGTAATTAAATACCTTCTTATTCAAATGATTATTGTCATATAGAAGAGAGAAGGAGTGGGAGAAAGAAAGAGGCTGTCGGGTGAGCTACACTAACTGGTATCAACAGAGAGCGAGAGAGACAGCAGCGCACTGCGCTGTAAATTCATTAACTTCTCTCAAGAGAAACCGCCTAAGCTTTCAAGGAGAAAATACAACAGGCACAAATTTTCAGCTAACTCCCGTTTTCTCTATTGTTCAAGGTTTTTCTACTTTCAATAGAAAAGGTAGCTATCTGCTGCACTAAGTGACTTCATCCTCACTCTAGCCCATTACATGTTTTTTTTTTCCTGCAGAGGCAGAACCTGACGTAATATCCCTACTGTTTAAAAATAATAATAACGTGAAAGTCTAAATATAAATGCAAGAAAAACCACATCCATTAATTACAGGTGACCTACTTCTTAACAACTCTCGAGATAAAATGTTTTGTTGTGTTTTTCCACTGAGGCTTCTGGTGTAAAAAAATCTCAAACAGTATGAGAAAACCATCCAGGCTCAGTGTACCTAAAAACCCCTGAAGCCCTAGAACATCAAGCTCAAGTCAGGAGGTATGGGATCCACATCAGTACACAATGCATTAAAAAAAAAGATAAAGAAAGTTTCTTCGTCTCTTGAACAACTGCTCTTAATCGTGACATGCATGCTCCAAACAAATAGGTATCTGTCAGCGTGACATAGGCCGTTTATGCTTTCAGAAAGGAAAACAAATTCATATTTATTTTAACTACTTCAAATAAAAGCTGATGAAAAAAAATCCTCGGTTGCTTGTTGTTAAAGGTGGGGCCCTAACCCCTTAGATCCACCTAAAATACTGCTGTAGAGCCTCGGCAACATAGAAACACACTAGGAAAACAGTCAACAACATCCTGGCAACCATAGATCACTAAAGAAAAATGTTTATTCCCTGAGCACTTGAAAACGTACGCTGCACACCGGAAACAGAGAATGGCCACCTTCTGTAATACATTTCAAAGGGTGCAACATTTTGAAAGAGTAGATACCTGATTTCCTGTGTGTGAGACACTTTTCACACTTTCACTACCACAGCGCAGTCGATGAGTGGCTGCCAGCAACCGCTCGCACACCAATCTGCGAATACGCATTCGTCCCTAGCAACCACAGGTTGCCAGGCCTGCCTGAGGCCAGCAGACAAACTACAAAGAAGATTAACAGCACTGGTGTAAGGGACTGTTTACAAAGCACAACACTAAAAAACAAACACATTCTGGTATAAATTCACTCACATACAGTGGGGTTTTTTCCCCTCACCAAAAGCATTTTACACATTTGTGATATCCTGCCGATGGTACTGCCATACAATGTGTAAATGTGCTTCCAAGCCTTTTTTTTCCTTTAAATTTAAACTATTAAATTTAAATGTACAATAATGGGACTAGAGAGAATTGGAGGGAAAATTATTTACAGTAGATGTCTATTAGAAAGTGCAGTAACTAAATTTAAGGAAGGGCCTCCATTCTTATTTCCTTCAATGCAATGTGCAAGCACAATGGAGGACCCCTACATTCTGGTGACACTCCAGGAGACGTTATTACTGAATTTAATAAATGTAATACGTATGTATCAACTTTTTTAAATAAATGGTAAACTTACCCTGAATGAATATACATTTGGAGGAAAAATGTGCCTTTAATCTGACTTTTTTTAACCATTGGCCTTAAGTGCACTAATAATACAACCCTTTTTGTTTTTAAGATAACACAAACAAATGTTGTGCTAACATTTAAAAAGAAAAAAAATGTAAACATGTTCTTTACATGTAAAAACAGCCTACTAGATTTAAATGAACTCAAGGCCTCTGAACACAAAGACTTTCCGCGCAGCCGCCATCTTACCTTCCATTGATTTTCCTTTTTAAATACTTATCTCAGATAACTTTCATTTCAACGGTCACCAGGAAATGGGAACTGTATGTTTAGTAACACTAGAAAAATATGATAAAGCAAGCCTAAAACTCTTTATCCACGTCGCCTCAAAAATACCGTTTTAAAGAGCTTATTTGTTTTTAAAAAACCGGAAGCTCGACCACCCTTTGTCTGGGAATTAGTGCCACGTATCTCTTCTGTAATGTCTCTGGTGGAATAAAGAAGTTTAAATTATTCAAAGAAAAAAAAAAGTTAAAAGAACCAGACCTGTTTTAACTGACCAGGCTTTACATAAAACGTTCAGTTGATATCTGCTGACTTACATTCACTAATTACTGTAAGCTAAACCATTCATAGTTAACGAGGTAAACACAATACAGGCTAGCGCTCTTTTCTTGCTAATGTGCCTTACGTTACCTTTTTTTCCTCATGCTGAGAGAAGCTGCTGTTTCTTGTTTGTGCTCACAATTTTCCATGTAGAAACCTAGCAACAACAAACGTTGGGGGTCTGAAGAGCTTCTAGACACGACTGCGAGGTCGCTACCAAGCGCTGACCAATGAGGAATGTTTGAGTCCGTCCCACATCATTTCCGGTTTCACACACACTCTCTATTCCCACTTTCGTATCAAATCCCTACTGTACTGAGTAATAAAGGAGAAAACATCCAGAAAACATAACATAAACAGCTGCTCTTAAGGGAATAGTATTCTATTAGCCTATATTAGTCTCCCAAATTAATACATATAAATCTAATTTTCAAACTGTTGTTATACTTAAATGGGATGGTAGGGACTGCAGGATTCCCATGTGGAAAAAAAAAAAAAAGAAGTAAAATAAGGTCTTAAAATCTCTTCTATTTTGTGTGTATATATTAGCATTACGAGCTTCCAAAGGTTTATGGCTCAAACGAGGAGCCACCTATTTACCTGTATTTTGCAAATCCAAATTATTATAACATAAGATAATCAGTAAAAAAAGATGTACATTTTTTTTCCTCAAAAACTTCTAGAATTATATTTATTTCTAAAGTTAAATACTGGACACAGACTTCTGCTGCACTGAAAAGTAATTTCTCTGTGCTAATTTAAAAAAAAAAAAGTTAATTGTGTAAATTGCATGGCTGCCAAACTTGCTGTGATTTCACAGATCACGCTCACGGGAATGAGTGTTACACTCATAACTAAGCGTATAGGCTAATTCACGAGGGACGTGGAGCATTATGTGTAATCCTGTTCAAAAAGTAATTTCTGGTAATCACGCAAAATGCAGAAAACATTCAATCAGCTGCAATTACAGCATTTACATTTTAATGCGTTGGGGCTCAAACCACTTCCTTCACCACTGAGCCACAAGCAACAGAACAAAAAGGGAGGGGGGGGGGGGGGGGAAGGAAGAATAATAAACAGAAAGATAATTCAAGAGTGCTCCTCATGTGCCGTCCTGTCCTGTGCACATCAAATGCCTGCCGGCTCCTCCAGAAACCGAGGACCCTTCTGTCCCCGTCACAAAGCACAAAGTCAGCACAGTCAGTGACAGACATACAGCCAGACAACGGGGACACACATGCACATCCAAAACACATTAATGTACAGTATAGCGGACTAGTTTGTCTACTCCTCTCTACATGCACACACTGATGCATTTCCTGTGTCTGCCTCTCACACACCTCAGTGCCTACAGCTACTGACAGGTGGATACCAGCTCATACTGCGGCGGTGCAGTGTGTGGGTCCGCTGCTAGCTGCTCCTCATGGCTGCTTCTGTTGCTTTATGTTGAGTTGTGCAGCTTGTTCCTGAGGTCTCATCCTTTAATCTGCCAACCATAAGGTATTATACCGTAGCTGGAAGGCTCAGCGCGTCTGCCATAGGTGTAGGTCCCAGGATCAATAACACATGCACACCACTCAACATTACGCAAGCCCTCAAACTGTTCCTGCTTTCTGTCTGCTGCTCTCTCTACAGTCTGTCTCTCAACGTCTCTGTCTTACTTCTCCCTCCAGCTCCCTCTGGAGAGCAAGCTTTACTTGTTCACACACACTTGAATGCACTGCCCCCCACCTCCCCCACCTCCATCTGCAGGGAAGTTCCTAACAGAGAGCGAAAATACGCACGGTAACTAGCAGGAGGTGAGTGAAGATTCATCCTCTGGGAAACAGAAACCCTGCACGTCTGGTCAATGAGCAACATCTTTCAAAACACCCCTGCCAGTCGCAGCTGCCGTCACTGTGGAGTCCTTAATCTCCAAACATCGGCACAATGCAGCTTTTGGAAAGAGTGTGTTCTCAAACACCGGGTCAGGAAATCACCACCAAATTGGGGGAAATATTTATTAACGATGCCTCGGTCGCCATGTTTATTTTAAAATTTGGTGGGTTAACTTTATTTTAAGCCTACTTTGTATATTTATACAGGTTTACACCTATTCTTTTGCAGTCTTCCTTCTCACCTTTATTACAGTTTAGACTAATTAAATTAAAGAAGCAACACCTGACCTTTAATCCTGCAGTATTTAAGTGCTTATTTAAAAAGCCGCAAATATCGGAAATAATAATTCATTTAAGAGTTGGACAGAAATAAAAGCAGTTAAACATTAATTAATCAATAAATATTCAGCTGATTGTTGAAACATTTATTTTTTTTAGCGCCTTTAATAAATGCAAAGTCCCAGCAGTTTTAGGAATGCAAGAAAAACAAAAATAATAATAAAATAACAAGCACACATTAAAAGTAAATTCCTTTGCTTGCATTTGACAAGAGCAAACTTAAAGTAAACTTTCCACGAATGTGACACCTTTTTAAAAATAACAATGCTAGTGAAGAATACGAAAAAGATCCAGTGACAAGTAGGAACAGTAGGATATTAAATTAGCTGCTGACTTGCAGCAATTTTACATAACTGGGTAAAATGCAGTAACGGTGATAAGCCATCAGGAGATTAAGAAGGAGGTGGGATTATGTACAGTACATAGGACGCACTCGTGCGTGCCGGTTTAAGGTTAAAATAACGTGAACAGGCCGCTCTATTTAGAAGAGGGAGTGTGTGGAGGGGCAGCAGCGTGAAGGAGAAAGAGGCGCTCATCAACCCCTCTGTTTTCCTCACTGTCCTCTACGGGGGGAAAGAGCAGCTTTTAAGGTTTATGGCCATCCGGCTCCACGAGGGGGTGGAGTCAAATGGATTAGAGCCTCCGATACATTAATTACATTATAGTGCTCCTCCCAAAACCTTAGATCATCTTGTGTCACGTGACTCACAAGTGGCTGAAGTGGCATTATCCCTGTCAGACTTTAATCCTGCGGCTAAAATGGCTCCAAATCCTGATCTGCTCTGTGAAATGAAGTGGGGGGCTCGACAGGAAGCACACAGGAAATAGAAAGGATTCAGAGCTACGTGTGCTTCAGCGTGAGGAGCAGTTGATTTGGGTGAGGAAGGAGGAGTTTGGCAGATGCCTGCACACTGTGTGGGAATGTAGTATATAGACTAATTCAATTATGGAAGCTGCTGACAGGGATACCGGCCCTGATCGATAACCAATAAATACTTGTGTAAATATCCTAGGATGACATCGATACCTCGGGTTAGAAAGCCGATCTGCACAACAGCGGGTAGCGGGTGGAAATGCCTATTTACGTGGATAGCATTTAAAGTGAGACAGAGAAGGCGAGAGAGAGTTATTGGCGATTGTGAAAAAGCCTGAGGGAAAGGTTTGTTGTTCTAGTCTCTTATATATGGGACTAGAAGGAGCTCAGTGGAGTCTAAACGTCTGCCAAGCTGCAGCAACTCTTCAACGCGCATGAAGTTGCGGCCCGAGTAGCAGTTTATGTTTCTTTACTGTTTGCTTTCCAGGTTTGATTATGTAACAAACTGCTACAACTTGCAAACGCAGCAACACAAAAACAGGATATATTGTATACAAGGGTCAGACTTCTGCCAAATCTAATGTGCAGTTTTACTTAAAGACAATCACAGGCTGAAAATAACCCCCTTTAAAGATCTGCATTTCTTAGATCCACCTGAGTTGCAACCAAAGTATTAATAACAATGACAGGCAAGCAGGATGTCAAAGTCCACTCATTTAACAACTGTTTCTAGTCGCACTCGAGTTTACGCCACTCCTCCACAGAAACACCAAAACAAATCTGCAAGTATTTACAGGCCGGCTGCTTTCATCATTCCTGGCAGAAAACAAACGAGCCTGGTTCCCCTCTTTAACAAACACCCTGTCTAAGTTGAAGGGGTTATTAGGAGTGAAGGCTGTTCTGAAAAACGGGCTGCCAGTTCTTCAAGACAACCACAACAACTGCCCTGAAAAGCACCATCTCGGTGTGAAGGCCCTGGCGGATTCGAGCTTGTGACAGCCACATAATGGTAATGGGATCATTCGTCATGACCAGACCTCACATCTGCAGCGGTGGATTGTATTTTACAACAACGAGCAAAAAGACGGCAAAAGCAAATAAAACTGCATTTTTTTCCCCTCAGTGGCATTTCTGTGATTTGATCAAATCAGGGTCCATCTGTGTGTGTGTGTCTGTGTGTGTGACTGTGTGAGAGAGAGAGAACCTGGCTTATGAATCCTACATAGGCATACGCCATCTTTAATAATGTACCATAATAAAGGAGGAAACTGTAACTGTGATACCGTAAATGCTTCACCAATGCCCGGGGTGCGTGTCTCGGTGCTTCTATCAAAGGGTACGACAATTGCGCTTGACAAAAGGAAGAACAAACACAAGTCCCTTCTAATTACACTTGTGTCATCTTCAGTGGCTCCACATCTGCACCACCACTGTCTCTTCATCAACAATCTACCCTCTGAAGCTTGTCACTCTATTTCCCTGTAATTTATCGTCCCGCAACGTTAAGCGACCGGAAACCTCCCAGCCTGGAGTCACTCCTCACACCACTTGAAACAAAACCATCTCAGTTGCCATCACTGAAATGAACTCTTGCTTCCCACCGGAGGGGCGGTGGTGGGGGGAGAAGGGAGGTTGGCAGTAGCACAGAGGCATAATACACACACGCAATGACACGGCCACACATACGTCTACTGTTGTTGAAGGATCTGAATGGCGGCAACCACAACTCTACTAAGAATAAGTCGCTTGTCTCCGTTGCGCTATCTGATATGGCGGCTCACATTCAGCTTACTATACATAACATACAGTTCTAAGCTATTTACACCAACTCATGCTAAGACATAGCAGGCTTCATTCTGCATTACCACTCCGTGCCAGGGGAGCAGTGGCGTCACAGCCAGCGGGATGCAGTGGGAGACAGTTCACGCAATCTAGGTGGCAAAGCATGCACATGTGAGAAGGAGGAGAGGAAGGAGGAGGATGCAGGGAAGACAGGCACCAAATACTGCAGTGCGAGAAGTGTGTGACAGTCCCTGGAGAGAGGAGGTGAGCTGCAGCTGGATCTTTTGGAATTTATAATTATTAAAAATAAAAATCACCTGAGCAGAAGCGTGTTAACAGAAGCGGCTCTGGTCGCACCGTGCTTAAAGGCAAAGACCCTCTTTAACTTTCCCAACACTCTGAACAAGAAGACACGCATGGCTGCCTCAGTATCAAATATTTATTAACCTGGTGGGCTGAAGATGCCCTCGTGCTTGCCTTCAGGTTCTCAGATTGTGCTCCTCAATGCACGCTTGCTTCAAGTTTAATTGGATTTGTGTGAGCGTGTGCTTCGTTTAACCTGACAGGGAGAGCTCATTCACCAATCAGTGTCATAATGTTGTTTGCATGTGTGAGACAGAGGCTCTGCGTTGCTGGATGGGCAACAACGGCAGCATACATGCAAGGAGACCACGATAAACGCACACACAAATGAATCAGTCAGCTGCTAAATCACATTGCTGTTTGGCAGTTTCCTGCATGCTGTTTCACCACGACGTAATTACAAATATGTGAATGTAACAATTTAAAACTCACAGGAAGGACATACAGTTGTATTCCTCGTGTACGCTATGCTACGCAGCAGCTCCTGCACCCACAGGAATCCCTTAGAATAGACTTTTTAGTTAGATGCACACAGACTGAACACTTCACAATAAATTGCTTAACTCCTCCTGAAATATATTAGCTAAGGGTCAGCAAGACGACAACTATTTACAAGCTGATACTGTTTCTTTCACATTCTGCTCACGGCTCTTTTTGAGCAGCTCTGCTGCGTCTATATGAAAATACTCTCCAGCTCTGCCTGCAAACTGCCGTTTGGTCTGATACGATCAAAAGGACTCCCTTAAGGTCCCTTGTGTTTCCATGCAAATGCGAGACTCCTGTCATTCCATTTGCTTATCGCCATATCCAGTTTTCTCATGCATGTTTTTCTCATCCAAAAGCAACTGACTGGGTATTGGCGTGAACTTGGCCACTTGGCAGGGCCGCAGACGGATTTGTCCTACTCTCCAGCTCCTGCCTGTTGCTTATCACCCAACTCATCACTGGGCTCACCAAGTCAAAGTCAGACTCAGGCATACCAGTGTAACACAACAGGCTTCACTGTATATCACAATTCACAAATGCAAAGCAGCACTGCTAACACTGACATGGCCCAAGGACACTGTAGCTAAGAACCACAATTTTTAAAAGTGGCAAAAACTGAATCACAAAGACAGAATAACCATGTTTCCTTTCAATAAAAATGAATAAATCAGTAAAAGAACAGATTGACATTTTGTCTAAGGCTTATTAGTTTTCATGCTGACACTAAGTCATATATGCTGCTAAATACATAACTACAAAAACACTAAGTCATATATATATATATATAATTTTTTATTTTTTTATTTTTAGTTAGTTTGAGGAACAGCTTCAAAAGAAGACAGTTTAATGTGACTGCTTCCTGTTTAACATGCAAAGTAAAAGTAGCTGTTTGTGTAGAGTATCTGAAAACAGCATACTAAACATTTAAAGCAGTCTGATATTCACTCACTCGGCTTTAAAACTAAAATGTGATTTTAGGGATTCGTCCAGCTCTGTGTGGGTTGGGATGTTTTTGCTAAGTTTTATTTTAATGTTACAGCTGGATACAAGTGAAGGAGGTGTCTCGCATTCAGCATGGGGAAGAAGATCGAGTATCTTAAGATTTCAGATACATATAATTTGATTTCTTTTTCAAGAAGTGGGCATACATGGTTAATGTGAGAATATACATGATTTCAATGTGCTTTAACGTTTAATGTGATTTGCAACAGCTGGAAATCCTAATGATTGCGAGCAGACCACACATACCCTGCTGAGAAAGGACACTAACGGCCTCACACAGCCTCCCCATGAGCCTCAGTGACGGGGAAAGAAATGCTGCCCTCTATCAGCAGTGCTCATTTCTCCCTATAAGTATGCATGTGGGACATGCTCATCTTTGACTCGGAAGTCCTCTCTGTGGCTTCCTCTTCCATCAGAAACAGTGCGAAACAGGGAAAGCACAATAGCCGGACTGTGCTCTAGGTTGTGTCGGAGGCTCAGCTGTGCGATGACCCTACTGTAGATGACTTGTTCTGATGGCGGTGGCAGTGGTAGTGATTCTGCTGCATACATATGGAAAAGGGTGGAAATGACGGCCGCGAGAGGGTTCATAAATAAGAAAGGTCACAAAAGGGCTGCGGCTGTGACATAGATGGACAGCCCATTCAGCAGTTTTCCCTGCTGCACTTGTGGAAAGAAAATGAGCACTTGAAGGTTTGAAGTGCCAGCTTTGCACAGGCATTTTTATTGAGGCACCTTACTCGGCTGTGAATTCACTGTCATATAAAATCAGCACTCTGACCACTGCGCCGCCCATATCCCAAGCCACGGATACACGCCTGGACTGCACTCTCCACTCTCCTGGGAATGGATGGAAATTACAAGATGCCCAAACTGACAGCAGTTTGTGACAAACAAAATCTGTAATCTTGCAATTTTGATATCAAGAGTTATTAAAGTGATCGGCTGCAGGGTGAATCTCAGGGGGTTCTATAAAATAAATAAATAAAAAGCAGGAAACGTTTTGTTTTGCAGCTTGCGAGGTCCTTCTATTCACCGGAGCGCTTTGGGTCTAATTTCTGAAAGTTCGAGCTCTGCTTCTTTAACTAAAGCAAAACACTCAAAACTGGTTTCCGTGGCAACGCGGAACAGTTGGACCTGAATAAAGCGCGACCTGTAAACACACATGGACACACACGCGCATTCAACAGCACAATGACACAGTTTTGCTCCCACATCAAGATGCTGTAAATGTCAGAGGACTGTATCTTGTGGCATTTCTCTTCGCGGATAAATATCAAACGATGTTACTGCCGCTACATGGGGAATAAATTTTTTTTTAAAAAGCTGTCTGGAAATCTGGAAGTTCCTGGAAATGAAACTGGGTTTAGAAACTTTTGAGTGGGGCGACCAGCCTAAAGCGCACTTTGTGTTCAGACTCAAAGGAGTTGGATTTCTGCAAGAAAAACTGCCTAATATTGGCAATAATATTGTTTTTCAGGGTAATAAATGCCTTCTGAATAAACACATATAGCTGCTATTTAGCTCCTAAAAGCAAGGCTTCAGGAGAACTTTCCCTCTCGCCTCACCAAATGCCACCAAAGTCTCACAAATGGTAGCACCACCACCAGATTTTGGTGCTATTGCATCTGTTTTGTGCTCTAACGTGAATAATAATGTATATTTAAGATCAAATAAGGGCGGCAGGCAGCCGTTTACTGAAAAACTCCAAACTCAGGCATGAAAACATACCAAATGGGCAAAACCTTTTCTTTTTTTTCTTTTTTAAAACAACAGTTTTAATTTAAAGATATTAAAAGTCATCTTCACATGATACGATCATGCAAGTTATGTTGTTTTGTTTGTTTTTATTGAGTTTTTTGGTCTTATTTGCCAGGCGACCCTGTTGGTAAATGCTTGTGAGAAGAGGCGCTGCTTTTCAAGGACTCCACGAATCCCTGCATAGCTTGTGTCATATGGTGCCATTGTGCAGTTAGATAGATCGTTTCGAACAATGCATTAATCATACTCGCACCGCCACATTCTGCACAATTTACTCAATGCATCTCGTTATTGTACCTCGGCCAGTGAAATCCGCGTGTCTTTTAAGGTTCTTTCTATTTAAGCTGTCTTCCTTGCCTTCAGTGTCTCCACATTGTTTTGCAGCTACAGGGCATTTATATTGGAACAACGGCACGTGCAATCTCTTGCCATGTTACCCAATGTTAACAGTAGCCTTACAAAACAAGCTGATAAAGAAGTTTTCCCCATAGTTGCCTGCTAGGCTGTGGCTATGTCTTTAAATACCATTTCCATTCAACGTTCAACTATAATTGTGTATTTTTATTTTCCAAAACATATGTACAGCCTGCATTAAAGAAAATGAAAAAAACAAACACAAAAACGCCTAATATAATGATCATAAAACCTGACCAAACATTGACAGTCTGGAGCCCTGAATAACACAGGAGAAAAAGAGAAAAGAAACAAGTCAACAAGTCACCCAGAATCTTGTTTTATGGATGTTTGTGGAAAATGTTCATGTTTTTGCCATCAATTTGAGTCTACCTGGTAATTTTTTGCCTGTCTGCTCTCTCCTCTTTCTTTTTTCTACCCATTTGGTTGTTTTTCCTCTCTTTGGAGCATTCAACATTTTATTCATTTATTTTAAAATTGCTGTAAGTAATGTTAATTACAGGCATCCTGGTACCAGGGCTCTGGATTAGACCAGGTAGGTACAATAATCATCTCTGATACTGACAGGTCAACTACCAGTCAACCAACGGGCAATCATGTATAAGAGAAATTAATTCCACTGCTACATCTCTACTTTAAAACCAAGGTAAGAGAATGAGAAAAGGGTGAAAGCCTGACAGGATTATGAAGCCCATTTGACCAGGGTGAATCTTTAGGCAGACCGTATTTCCAGCTCACAGTTTTAAGCCAGTGACACAGTGCCTCCTCTGCATGTAAGCATTTTTGGCTCTGGGCTCGCTCCATGTCAGACTCTGATTGGCTCCTTGGAAGTTTTCACCTGTTCAAAACCCATCAGAGCTCTAAAGTAGTATCAGGGTAGCAGTTTTATATGGTGATGATATGGGACAAGGACGGGATCTGCCTGTGTGAGAAATGCCACCTGCTGTACGCCTCAGCTGCCCTCCCCTCCACGGACACCACGCCCTTGTGTGCTGGCACACTGAATGGCAGAAACACTAAACTTTACATCCGGCATGTTGCTTTTAGCTGGGATTCCCCACAGCTTCTCTGTCTCTCCTGTGTCATCCTGTGTCATGTTCAACCATTATATTCACATGGCGCGTGCACACACACACACACACACACACACACACACACACGAGGGAAACCAGCCTGAGCAACAGAGGGATGATGTAGAAAAGGAAAGAGAGACCTAGCAGCTGTTACAACTTTCAAATGACTTCCTTAAAAAAAGAACTTGGGTACAAACTGTGGCACTCATAATCATGACTTATAAAGTCATTAAGCATTCATGTTCAGCACGTTTTAGATTCCAGTATTTCATCAAACCCTGTTTAGCATAACGGCGTCCCCAAACAACCACTCCAAACAGCCTGACATGGCAGCGCTCACACTTATCTCCAAGCAACCGGTAAACTAGGTGACGTATCTGGCATACCTGATGGACA
The DNA here is from genome assembly GCF_057382095.1 of Aulonocara sp. 'chitande type north' Nkhata Bay. Lineage (NCBI taxonomy): Eukaryota > Metazoa > Chordata > Actinopteri > Cichliformes > Cichlidae > Aulonocara > Aulonocara sp. 'chitande type north' Nkhata Bay. The sequence goes on along the minus strand of NC_141359.1, from coordinate 26,598,332 downwards.
GGTGTGCCACCGAGCACCTAGTTGATTAGAAATGCAACTTTTTAGTCTTGATAAGTTCAGAACTTCAACTTTTTCTATCATCTTCTACAGAAAGCCAATGACAGCATATCTTCAGGGACAAACTTACAGATTGAAATAAAATGTCTTCAGGTGTCTCAGTTCAAGGCAACTTTAAGCCTCTCGTCTTTAATCATGAGGGTTTCATTTCCCTTTCACAACAGACTTCTTTTTCATTACACTTTTTATTCCATCGTGATAAAAATTGCAGCAGCAATGCACGATTGTGAGGTCACAAACAAAAACACAGAGCTGTCCCCTTCATCTCCCATTTGGATGATGATGATGATACATAGCACCTCTCTAGTTCTTTCTCCCGCTGTCACACTCTCCTTCAGGTGAAACCATCTCCAAATAGTGACCAGTCCTGTTTTACTTCCCTTATTTCTAGCATATTTGGACGGCTTAGTCAGAGACTAAGTCATCAAGTCAGAGCAATCCTCCTCATTCCAGCCACGCCTTCCACACCTCCTCACTATGGCTCTGGAGAGTCATCTAGCCGATTATTTAAATCCTGGTTGTAATGGGTGTAATGCTACAGGAACTATTAGTCATGCAACAGGTTGCAGTGAAATGTGAGTGGCAGCTCATTGAGAAGTGAGTTTCTACAGACACTGCTGTGATACACACGCAAGCTTCTGTTATAATAAAAAAAAAAAAAAGTAGATCTTTTTTAAAAAGGTGTTTCAAACTCTCGGGGAGCTTAAACAGTGATCCCACAGCTACAATAGACACACAATGAACTCACAATTCTCTCACATCTAATCTCGCTGCTCCCTTAAGCTATGTACTCTGTTGCACTAGCAAGCCTGTTATCACTTCAGGAGAGAAAATATACTCTTTCACTTTCATGAAAAAGTTAATAATTGCTATACAAATTTAGCAGAGTTGTAGAGGCGCTGAAATTTGAAATGCAGTAGCCTGAACACAGAAAAAATAAAAGCCCAAGGCTAATTTCTAAGAAGAAAATTGTCATTTTTTCTCCTGTAATTGCTAATGAAGAGCAATTTCATAAGCCATAACTTTTATAACACAAGATCTCAATAGGGGATACATTTGTATGGAAGATTAAACATGTGTGGCATCTCCTCCTAAATAAAACAGATCACTCTGAGGGATCACTCCTTATGGACAGGTGAGAGGAGACAGGAGGAGGAGGAGGGTACAGCGGATGTGGCTTTGGAGGAGAGCAATACAGTACCTCCTGATATCACTCCAGACAAAACCAGAGCCTGAATTGGAGAGCTTCCCCTTCGCCCAGGATCAACTGGGGAGTATTAATGGATTCTGAGTGGATCAACTGATGGCTATCGTATTTCGGTGTTTTGACTCAGTGTGCACAGACAACCCAACACACACATCTGCACGGGCACCACTGTGGTGCAATGCAGATGTTTACACCACGCCGTAGTATCCCATTATTAAAAAAAAAAAAGAATGCACGTCTTGTAATCGGCCTGGCTTTATTAAACAACTGTTAGCTAGCTTAATACGTAGATGAAGAGCACAAAACAGCTCATTAGAAAGACAGTGGAGTGTAGCACAAGAGTTAGCACTCGGTCACAAATGTATCACATTTTCATTTAGGCATGTCGAAGGTGCCGGGAGATAATTGGAAGGAGGAAAAGTCTGTTTTTGTCACTGAACAAGCAAGTAAACAAACCTGCATGATATTACAGGAGGACAGCTTTAATTGTGTTTACTCCGTAAGCACCACCTTCATGTGCTTACTATCACTGACTGACTATTGATCAGGCTCACAGCAAGCGCTCACATTGGTCATTTTGCGTGCAACTCCAGCTCAGGTAGACAAGCAACACTGCAAACGGTTTATGAAGCTCCAATATCAATTAGCACCAAGTCCCACTCTCGTGTGCCTCGTGTGCAGCACGAGCAACGACTGCAAGAAACTTAATATGGAGGACAAACCTTTTTTTTTAAATGATTTCTTGTGTAAAAACAGGCCACCATTAAAAAACAAAACAAAACACATGAGCAAAAATGCAACAAAGATATTTTGCTTAACTATAATATCAAAATAATTTCCTTTGCAATTGCACTCTAATTAGGAACATATAAATTAGGCAACTATAATAAAAGAAATATGGCTAATAATAATTATTCTTAAGCATACTGAATTTCTGTTTCATGAGTTCCACTGATTATTGCTGCAATAAACAATTATTTTTAAAACCTACAATTATATATCAAGCTCATGTCAAGGCAATTAAATATATATGTAAAACACAGAAATTATTTAAAGTATGAGTCCATTAACATAAATATATACATTTGGAGTAACAATTGTCTTAACACTGAAATCTATATTAAGTAATCCATATTTTTAAAACACTAATAAAGTGCTACAAACAAACAGTTTCAGCAGATACAAGCCTCATAATTGTAAAAACTCTCTTTAAAATATGACTATAAATTTGTAACTAATTATTCAACATTTCCCTGACAAGAAGCTTCCAAACTTCCCCAAATAAAATCAAAAGCTACTTTTATTCTTATAAATTAGCTCATAGCTCCAAAGCTATTTGAAATGTGAACACATAAACTGCACAGAGGTGAAATAATATTTAAATGGCAAACAGGACATCAAAACCACATGAACTCACACCTTTGTTTTTGATCAGGTGATTTAAAAACACGTTTAAAAAGGCCCAGGCTTTCACTCATTAGCAAACAAAAAGCTAAAAAGTCACCATAATCAATCTGAATTTTACCCTTTAAAATGGGTACAATTTAACTGTGAATCCATATATGGCTGTCAGCACAGGGACCTTGTTACACAACAAAACATAACTAAAAATATATAAACAAGCAGCAGCTGAAACTACAGCAGCCTCACAAAACCCAAGAAGTGTCAGCAGGCCTGAAGATGAGACATAAAGCTCACACAGCTTCCTAAATAACAAGACAAAAACTGATGAGCCCTGTGTAACTATATGCATCGAGCTCAGCTGCAATTAAATCCACGAGAATTCCTGCAGTTGTTAACATAATTATTTAAATGCAAGATTTAGAAAATACCATAAATAAAGCAAACAGCGTAGAATCGTCCTATATTATTACATCTAAATTGCATTTTCAATGATGTCTCGTAGAGCTTGAATACATGTAAAAGAAATTATACACGAAAAAGATGAGACATTTGCATTAACTGGAGGCCTGTAAATTATGATAATTAAATCTTATAGTGAACACAAAAAATACGCATTTTAATCTTTTTAAAATTTAAATCTGGGCGAACGTTTCTGTCGCAAAATCTCCAAACAAATCGTGGCGAACTTCTGCGGAGAGGGTTTCAAATTTAAATTCACTACTTTTTAAGGCATTCTGTATTTAAACCAAGCGAACAACAACAACAGCAAACTATTAAGTTGCACCTCCACGTGTCACGTTGAGGCAGGCTCTGCGTTACAAAATGAACACCTATACGTATTCAAACAGCACTAGTATTGATCTCGCTCATATGGCGAGGATTCCGCTTTAAGGCCTTTTTCAGCACATGCAAGCACATCCAGCAGCTGTACACACTGCCGATTGGACACATCGGGCACATGTATGGACATTTGCTCCATCTGATTCAGCCTATAGCCGTGCAGTGTGCAGGGCCATCATGGCAGCCATTATGAGGCTCTCCAACATTGCCATGGCCTACGTGCACATTAACTGTGGGGAGTGGCGCAGGCTTTTACACCATGTTGCGCCTTGCAGCTTACAAAACGTCTTTAGATCGAGCCATAAAGCAAGGAAAACGACACAGCAGCTCGATCATTGTATATGTAAAGCATGCAGATTTTTTTCTACAATGTTGTTAAGCAAAAAAAAAAGAAAGGAAAAAACACGAAGGGGCTGCTTAGGCAGGAAAGTAGAAAGCCTGCACTAGAGGGGGAGGACTATGCTGGAAGCACATAAAGTATGGGTCACGTGTTCCTCCACAAGGGGCTTGAATATTTACCTTTTTGTCACGCAATGTAGTTTTTCCCTATAGCCAATGGCATTGTTGTGAAAATGGGTGGATCTATAGATGTCGAGGGAGTGTTTAGGCTGCGCAAACTGCCACATACGAGTGACTTTTTCAGGCGTTACGCGTAGGGGTAAAAAAAATTAGTTTCTTTCTTTAATATACCCAGGCATTTAAAAGAAATTAAAAAGCTCGTGGATTTCTTACGTTTGTGGGCAAGCTGACACAAACACAAGTACACAGCAGTGGTGTCGTGGTTGTAAAGCTGAGGGGCTGACCTATAGATTTACGCACTAAAACAGTCAACCCTAGCTGCTACTTCTTCTCTCTCTTACACACACAGCGTGACTCCCACATACATCCACACGCATGCATATAGGGGAGAAAGAGGCAGCTGATTGGTATGCATCACGTCGTGCATTGCAGTGCAACAGTCAATAAAGAAACCCAACTTTTATCGCCTACATATATGGAAAAATAACCTTGCGTAGGGAGAGGAGGTTAATACATAAACGCATTTGGACCACGTTAATTTCAGCCTAAACTTGAACCAAGTTTAATTTCAGCCTTTAGGTGAGATTTAATTAGGATATATTAATTATTACACGTCAAGCGTGTGCGCGTGAGTCCATGTTTTAAACTGGGATAGGCCTTGCTGCAAGATCACGCGATATGGCAGCAGCCACCGTGTGTTGTGCGGATGTTGGGACTAAACTGTTTCTTTATCGCCCTTTTCTCTCCCCCCAACACCCACCCACCCCTTCAACTCCCTTTGTCTAATCACCACACAATCGCAATTTAATCGCCAGGAAACAAAGCAGCAACAGCGTGGCAGAAATCGCACACGGCAGCCGAGAAAAGAGGGAAAATCTGCTCGCTATATTTCACAGCGGAAGCCTACAGGTCACACAAGTCTGCCATGGGGCACAGTATAGGCGTATGATACAATGCGTGTGTGTTTGTGGAGAACGTGTGTGTTACAGATTGTAGGCCTACCTTAGTTTTTTGGGAACAGAGTAGTCTACCTCTATCACCTTTCCGTGTAATTCAACTTTACCTGTAGGGACGAAAAACAATTGATAGTGTAGCGTTAGCTGTTGTGTTCATAAAAGTAACAATGCAAGCTGGGTAGGCCTACACACCAACACTTTGAATCACTTCACCAAGTAGGTGCGTCCCCATTCAAAATAGCCAACCCCTGAAAAAAGTAGTGTACACGGGCGCGTTGTGTGCGCGGCGGCGAACAAACTGTATACGTTTACATTAATCCCAACTCGGGGTGAGGTCCTGTGGGTGACAATTGGGGGGGTATCGGCGCCAAAATGAAGCATGATAAGCTTATATACTATGGGGAAAATGGGCAGCCATGCTTTCCACTCCCACAACCCTCACAGTGCAATGAGGGATATTTTTTCAGCTTCCAGTAAAGAATGCAACATCAAAAGAGGAGATGATTTGCAAAGGAGAATTGACTTGTACTCTTTCTATTCTAGGTAGGTGTTTTTCCTAATTCCCCGTGCTGACCCGGCTCGGAGGGTGAATTTGAAGCGCTCTTCGGCGAGGCTTTCAAACACGGCTTTTCGTTACTATTGAGTGGCCTGGCGCAGCACGGAATTAGCGTCTCACCTCGTCCCCCCTCAGCTACCTGTTTATTAGCTCTTTCCTCTGGACCCCCGTGACCCACCTCCAAGACACCTCGTAAAAACATAGCCAGACATCAGAGGAACACGAATCTGACAAGTTTTCCGCGCTCGCTTCGCCGTGCTCTCTTGAATAAAATCAAGATAAAAAATAAGTGAAAAATAATTATGCCTACCCGAACCATCAGACCATCCCATACATTCCAGTGGGTGATTGCAAAGTAGCGCCCCGCACTATCGGAATCCCCAAAATATAGGGTATTGTGCGCGTTAATTGCGTTACGACGACTCGTGCTTTCTTTAGGCAAATGGGCACTAAAGCCCCAAGTGTGTCCTGTGATCGATAATTTATCCAATTTTTGCTGGAGCGTGCATGACTGAGCGTTCATCTAAACTCTGATGGCACACACGGATGTGATCGCAAACACTGTCCCGAACAACATACACAGACACACACACTCTCACACACACACATATACATATAGATATAGATATATGTGTAAAAGAAATAACACAAGAGCTGCTTAACAGCCTATTTCACATTTCGGACACTCTGACCTATTGTGCTTTTTAAACCTCGTCTTGCAGTTAAACTCGCTGTGAAATTTCCCTGTCACCAGCAGCATCACTTATCAAATCCACACTTACCAGAAAGAGTCTCTATAGCCTTTATGGCCGAGTTCTGATCGGGGAAGTCCACAAAAGCATAGCCGGATTTCAGTAGGACCTGGTCGGCCACTGGCAGCTTCCTCTCCCCAAAGAGCTGCTTCAAGTCCTCGACAGTGACCGAAGGACTTAAATTCCCAACATATAGTTTGTTCATGATCTGAAAGGAAAAATCTCGAAGGGGTATCAGATCTTAGAGTGATAGAATGGCGATATTCAGAGAAGTAGAAAAAAATTTAAAAAATAAAATAAAAAATAAAATAGAAAAAAATCTGCTGGGATTTAAAAAAAAAGACGCAGCAATCACCCCCCAGGATAGTACTAAGCTATAGGCGACCCCCCGGCACCAACTGGCCCTGGCCAAACTCTTTTAACAGGGACTGAGGGAGAAGTGTCGTCGCTACGACGCTACTCTGGAGCCAACAAGCACCGCCTCTAAATAAAATCTCCCTTAAAATCACAAGAAAAAAATTGTTTGGAGGTGCATGTGGGTTCACTGCTGCTCTCCCAGCACAGAAAGTGCAGTAGGGTATGAAAGTGGCATGATGAGCAGTGGGTACATTCAGCAAAGGGATGGGCTTAAAGGAGGCAGAGGGGTTATATTAACAAATCATAATAAGGGCCGTGCCACGGGTCCCTCCAGGCTGGGGGAGTGAAGAAAGGAAAAAAAAGAGCTACTGTGTGGAAAATCAAGTCGTTGTCACTGCACTTGTCGACTCAAAGAGTGTCACTGATCCCCACAGTTTGCCTTTTATTTATTTATGAGCCACATAAAAATATGGATTTATGGCGGCGTGTAAGATGTGGGCCCAATCCTCGACCGTGAACACCTGTTATTACGCATATATTACACTCCAATAAGACCACCTCAGGTAATAATTGTGATCTTGTAAAATCTGAATATAATTATAAAGCTGTAACAAATCAAAAAACAAACACCAACAACAAAAAAGAGAGAATATGAACGTAACTGTCTTAAGTAATACAGAAAGTGAAAGCTTGGCTTGCCTGTACACGCCGTCCTTGCAGGAATAATGGTGAATTAGCTACTTATTACTACTTATATTCATGACTTATACAGCCTTACCAGAGGCATCTGTTTTGGCACCAATATCTCTTATTGGCTTTTACACTTTTTAATTAAAGGTGGCGACAGTTTCCATTTTTAAGCCTTGAATAGTACCAACAGCCCCAGTGCGCAAATTGTAAAAAAGGAGCAAATATTTATTTTAAGCTGCTGATAAGAAGGAGCGAGGGGATCCCAGGCCTTGTGCTGCATGCGCCCTCCATGCGGTGCCACTCAGGCCACTCATTTAAATATATATATATATATATATTACCCTACGCATGATGTAGCATCCCGTCTCTTTTGTGTGTGCGCACGGATGGGTGTGTTTGGGAGGGAAGCACGGCTAAACGTAAGGCGAATTTCAAACAAAGGCTGAAATGTCAGTGAAAGGTTGTGGCTGCAGGGCTCGTGCATGGATGTGTAGTCCTTCTACCTACACTACCGAAGGGGGAGGAGCCTCGTGCTTACAGCAGCTGAGTGTTTCTACATGTGACTGGCCTGTGCCTTGGAACATTACTGCCACCCCACTGTAGTGGAGATAGTGCCAACAGCAGCAGTACTGACCATCCCTGCCCTGTTTACGTCAGTATGCGAACAGAGGAATGTCCAAACTGTGGCCTATTTACAAAACAAGCTCTTTAGTTACTTTCCTAGGTGACCTGCTAACACAGTTGTCTTGGGTCTTTACGCTTAGAGATAAGAATCACCATTCAAACAAGTCATTAAGTCGCTTTGAACGCATTAATAGCTACTTTATTAATGTTACCACTCCCCATGATCAGTATAGAAGTCATAAAATCACATCCATGCGTCGCATTTGCATTTCCCCGTGAAAAGCAGGGTTTGTTTACATGTGTTCTTTTTATGTGTTATGCCCAATTAGGTCAGTGTGCTGACAAATCACGCCAGCCACCCAAAAATTATTTCCACTCTGAGGGGAAAATTGAGCTGAGAGTGGAAGGGATGTGACATTTGGGGAACGTGCTGAGAACTGCTGAACAAAACTCACTACACACATACTGCACATGTAGACTTGTGGTAGAATATGGAAATAAATAGGCTTATGCACTTTCCAAGGTGTGGTCACTGGTTGCTGGTGTCTTTCTGCTGGTCTTCCCCTTTTTTGGTAGTGAAAAAAAAAAGAACATCTTTGTGAATTTTTCTTGCTTCTAACTTGCATTAATTTTTACAGTATCCTTGCCCAACACTGTTTTATTTATCATTTCTAACATCTTTTACTTTAATTCAAGGTTTAAAGTACTAATTTATAAATTATGGAAGTTACAATGCTCCCTTGCAAAGTATTTAATTTTATTAATTTCAGCACTAAAGCCACAAAAGTCCACAATATAAACTGTTGAATAGGGTTTGGGGTAAAATAACCATTCAAATCAGAGCTGAATTTAGTGATATCGATATATATTTAGTGAATCTATTGTTGTATCTTCTGTGTGTCTATTACAGGGTCAATTTCTTGCTTGGTTGTGCAGTAAACCAAAGTGTAAAGCATCCATTTACTCAGTGAAACTCAAACAGCTGGAGGGCATCAAATACATCAGATATGGCTAATTTTAAGATTTAGAATTTTTAAAAATTGTCAATATCTCCACCGTGGGAATCTAATTAATTTTATCAGTTAATCACCCAAATTTTGGACAAAACCAAAAATAATTTGAGGTGCTTGTGCGCAGTGCACCACAAATGAAGTCATTTCACCTCAATGGTCTTGGCGTGAAGCGAGGAATCTCAGAACGGATATTGCAAAGCCTGGACAAATAAAACAAAAATTATCTGCATGGCTTGATCTCACTTGAGATAAGAGGGGGGATTGTGTTTTTTTTAATAATTTGGGTGAACTGACCCTTTGAGTAAAGAAACTGCCTGTTTTTACAAGACATGAGCTCTGCCTCTCCGCCCCCCCCCCCCCCCCTCCCCCCCCCCCCCCCCCCTCTCCTCTCTGGCAAAAAGGGAAAAACTACAATAAGCGAAGAATCCAGCAAGTAATATTTTTCCATGTAATGTACTGTATGTCATGGATACAGATTTGGACCATTTGTGACCAGCAGGGGTAGATGTTGGACTTTGCTTTCCTGCAGCTAGGTGCTACTCCGAGGCTCTTGCTTCACCTTGTGGTGAAGGTTTAAACAGTGTGCTTGGTGTAACTGACTTGATTTCACAGTGGCTGTTTAGCTGCATTTAGTCACGGATCAATTTTCCTCAAAACCACGTTAAAAAAAAAAATCATAAAGCAGTCCAACGACTCACCTTCTTCTGACATTAAATAAACGTTTTCTATGGCTATACAAGGCGAATCTATTGTGGACAAACCTGCTGTACTACAATTTGGTAACCTTTGACCCTCAACAAAGCAGGCTGGAAAATGATATTGATATTCTAGTCTTACTGACAACCTGAAGCACTTTACGCTGCCCACCACATTCATAGTTTTCAGGCTATTCATGCAGCACTTTAATCCTGTATCTACAGCCAGTTTAGAAGCACCAATTAGCCTGATAGTACTCCAGCTTTTTATTGCATTGGGAAACTGCCTCAAACCCTTATTTATTATCAATCATTAACAATTAAAAAAAAAGGATCCATATGTAATTTAATGTTAATAAGGGTCAGCATGATTGCATAAACAAACTCCTCTTTGTGTATTTTTCTCCTAAGCAATCATATTCATTTTAGATCATTCCCCTGGTTGACTTAAAACCTAAAGTTTGCATTGAAGAAGCGGATTTATCTGCAAACAGTCCCCACTTGCTGTCTAAGTTGTAGTGAAACTTGGAAATTGTGTAATGGAAACCAGAAACAGAGACTATTCACTTTCAAAGAAGAAGTTGTACATTACTGCTGCAACCAACAGATGTCAAAAGGTCCAACTTTAGGCCATTACACGGCAAGCATGTTGCAAAAAAGTGACACGAAAGCCCAGATTTTTCAGTTCTGAATTGGTCAATCCATCCATCCTCTACCGTTTAACTGGGTTCAGTTTGTGGGTGCAGCAGTCTGAGCAGAGAAGCCCAGACTTCCCTCATCCCAGACACCTCCAGCTCATCCGGTGGGTCAGGGTGCATGCCTGGCTACTTGTGATTGCTGTGGTTATCTGCAGTTTGTATGGTAGAAGCTGAATTATCTGCAAACATTCACCATTTGTTGTCAATCCAGGAGGTATCCTAGTCAGATGCCTGAATCACTTTAACTGGCTCCTTTCAACGTGGAGGAGCAGCTCTATTCCGAGTCCCTCTTGAATGACCGAGCCCCGCCACTCTTCAAAGGAAACTCATCTCTCCCACTTGTATCCGCGACTACATTCCCAGAGCTTGTGACCATAGGTGAGGGTAGGTACGTAGGGGGACTGGTTAATCGATAGCTTAGCTTCTATACTCAGCTCTCTCTTCACCACAACACATCTGTTCAGCATCTGCATCACTGTGGACGCCATCCCAATCCATCTGTCAATCTCATGTCCCACTCTTCCCTTACTCTTGAACAAGACCCCAAGACACTTGACCTCCTCCACCTGCACAGGAATTAGCACATCCAAGTCCAAGACCATAGATCTCAGATAGAAAACGGTATAGTGCCAGCTATGGGTGAGGGATGAGTTACTACCCTAGGTGGAGGAGGTCAGAACTTGTAACGTATAAACATCAAACACGTTGCGTTTCTGCAGAACATCTGTCCTCCAAAAACACACTGTTGACACCAAGCAACGATGAGCAGGTCCTGATGTTTCTAACCAGAAAAGGGAGAAACTGAAATTCTGGATTCATTACTTTGATTTCAGAGAGCCAACTGACCCAGAGAAGCATCTAGCTGTGTTTGAGGTTTAAAAAACCCCCAACAAAATAGTATAATTTTACCATTTGTATATTCAGCACAGAGACGAGTTTTAAGCTATGCTTGTTGCCAAACGAGTTGTCTAACTGGTCAGATCTGTTTACTCTGGTCTGAAAAGTTAGGGGGAAAATAAATTAATTAAAAAGTTCCAGCTTGGTTAAAAAAAAAAAAAAATCCATCCAGCTAAACGTGGTCGGCATGAACAGCTGCAGTAAGGAAAGGACGAGGCCCGAGTGATTGAGCTTTTAACAGGAAGATTAAAATACTTTTGTGTTTTACTATTTCATCAAAGCAGTTTTATTCCTGATGTCATCCTCACCCACTTGACACTATACGAAGCCCTCCAGAAAATTTAACTTAACTCAAATCAATAGAAATGCCTTGCACAAATTCTGTAGAAAGAATATGCATAAATATCATAAAGTCAAGGCTTTAATATATTCATGTCAGCATTACAACTATCTTGCAAATGCAATAGTCTATTGTAAAAGGCATAAAAATACTGCGAGGAAGGACACGAGTCAAGGTGGGAAAAACAGATCTGCTTTTTAATCTGCTCCACTATACAACAAAAATCTGACATGAGTATAACATTTACAACAGGCGTTCAAAACATGAATGCACCGCTTCATAAATTTACTATACTTTTGTATTTTAAGCAAAAAGATGTTTGATGATTACAGTAAGAAAGATGTACTCTGAAGTCAATCATATCTGTCTTTACAAAACGTAACAACCCCCCACAAAAAAAAACAAACAAAAAAATTCTGCACGTTTGGGAAGATAAGGGGACAGAAGCCTTCAATATCGACCTGTGAAACAAAACAGGGTAATTAAATGACACAATACAACATGCTGGATTCTTCAATAAAAACTTCTGATACTTTATTGAAATGACTTACGGGGAGAATAAGACCGTGACCTCGATCGAGACCTGTAAGCGCCTCTGTAGTAAGGTGAAGGAGATCGCCTTCTAGAGGAACAAAGACCATTTATCATTTTTGTCAGTGTCAGGGGGATAAAATAAAGAACAGCAAACCCAAATACGACACGATGAGAATAAAGTAACCGCTGATATCCTTTAACAGTCACCTGTATGATCTGTAGTAGTCCCTGTCATCATAGCGGTCGTATCCACCTCGGTCATATCCACGGTCGTATCCACGGTCGTAACCACGGTCGTAGTCACGTGAATAGCGTCGGGGACCGCTTGGGCCGCCTCCTCCGCTACACAAAAGCAATAATATAAGATTTTTCACGCTACACAAAGCGTACTTTTGCATTATTTTACTGTTACATTCTCACCTCCAATTAAAAAGATTTAAAAGAAGGTTTTTGGTGCAGCATTATATACCTCTTTTTCACAAATTTCACCTAGCAACTGCCAGAACCTACTTGCTTACACTGTTCTCTAGTTACCTGTGGTTATCAGGGGGTCACTGACTAGACTCTAGGGCTGTGTGACTGAGACCGTAGCAACCACTCGCCAAGAGGTTGGAGAAAGCCTTTGAAGAGGTTAGTTGTGTCATTTTTACCATTAAAATCTCTGCGTTCATTTTAGGTTCAACTGGATACAACTTATGACACAGGGACTAATTTTGTAAGAGCCTGTTTCTATTTTCTTTTTTTCCCTTTACTGTTGACTGATTAAATGTTGAATAAAAACACTACTTTTCAGGTTTAGTAACACTAAGAATTTTATTTCAGATGCTTTGATGTGTCCATAAGTTAGAGCTGTCTTATATTACAAGCATTTTCACTGTGTCTTTGTTTAAAAACATATTTAATTATTCCACACAAAGAGATTGCTTACTATGTGGGCCGGCCCATGTAAATTCCAGGTGTTGGGGTGTGAGGTCTTTTTGTGATGGAGAAGTCCACCCTGATTGTACGCCCGTCCAGCTCCATGCCATTGGCTCGCTCCTTCGCCTGAAAGTGAACATAAATTACACTTGCAGTCCTAGAGGATATTTTAAGTATAGGTGTGGCAGGCGGGTTTATTTATTATTGTTCTTGTACCTCTTTGGCATCATCTGTGTTCTCGAAATACACAAAAGCAAAGCCCCTGGAGCGCCTCGATTGCTGGTCATACACAATGGAAACATCCTCCAGGGGGCCGTATTTGGAGAAGACGTCCCTCAGATCCCTCTCTGTGGTGTACAAGCTCAGGCCAAAGACTCCCAGGCAGCAATTCGGATCTGGATTAGCCTGCAAATTTGAAAGGTTTCAAGATTTGGATGTGATCATTTTCTCATTAAAATCATTCATTAAACCAATACATCCTCTGTTTTTAGATATCACACATTGCTAAGCACATACACGGTTGCCAATGTGCCTCCGACGATTGGACATGGGTGAATGGCTGTGGCTTCTGCGCCGACGCTCTCCGCTGTAGGACCTACTGTGAGATCGGTGATGATAGGACCGTGATCGGGAGCGGGATCGGCTGTAGTGTCTCCGTGAGCGGTGGGAATGTGACCTATAGAGAGCGAGAGAAACAAACAACCCATATTCATACGTTCTCTGGCAATTTTCATGTAATTCCACAAATTTACATTTGTCTTTATGAAAATTATAGCATGGACTAAAAAAAAAAAGAAAAAAAAAAAAAGCATGAAATATTTAAAATAACTGCCAAAACATCCCAGACTCTAGTGAAAAGTAACCCCACTTACCACTGTCACAATCTCTAACACTAAACCCTCTGTGACGTCAAATTTCCAACAAGGCTTTATTGACATTGTCGCAAACTTTTGAAAAACAACAATTTACTTTGGATTTCTGTGCAACTTAAAGTGTTTCTGTCAAAAATACACCTGGTGCTGTATTGCTGAATGACAGCGCTGCCCCTGCACCTTACAAACAGAGTAAAAAGTCTCTCTCCTGTGAATGGGGAAACAGAATGCACAAGTCAAATGTCTTATTGGAGGTATTTTAAGCTGCTCCCTTATTTTCCAAGGGGCTGCCACAGTGTGGATTGATCTGCATGTTTGCTTTAACACAGCCCTCCTATTTATCCAGGCTTGGGACCACCAATAGGAGTAATAATATTAAAGAGATGAACAGGTGAAATATTTTTTAATAGCCTAAAAGTAATAAAACAGTCAGAAAACAGAAGTGCACACAGTCTAATGGATGAAACACTGCACACAGAAATACTGTGTATGTATTTAAGATCTATTTAAAACCATTACTCACAGTCTTCTATAACCACATCATATTTAAATGTTGATGAAATGTGTGGCACTTTGCATCATGTAAAACACGCACAATGTCAGATTAATTTGCAGCGTGTGGCTAAACCTAGCGATGCTAGTTAAATGCCAGTTTCCTGTGACGTAGCCAACACACAAACCTTCTGTTTTCTAAGATCAAAGTACTGCAAAACCCGCCGGCTCGTGCCTCTTTCGCTTGGTAACAACTTCCTGTCACAGAGATTGAGAGTGAGAGATAGAGACAGGCTCTCACCTCAACTACGTAACATCTGAGACTGAACCGTTAAGCTGCGTTGTGCCTCAATGAAATATGAACATATAGTTTAACTGAATAGTGTTTGTTGTCAACCATCAAGAGCTGCAACACTTAATTCCCCACTGAAAATTTGCACTGAAAGTGTAAATTTTACTTGCATGGTCCGATCTACTGACATTGTCACTGCGTTTGTAGCACAGTGACCAGGACACTCATTCACACATGACGCAGAAATTGGCAGACAATGCAGATGTAAATGTCTTTTTTTTGTTTGTTTGTTTGGGGTTTTTTTCAACAACTTGGAAGTGAAACTCTTGAACTTTTGCAAGATTTGTCAATGGCCAGAGAAACGGAAGAAGTCAGCTCCACAGAGAAGTCCCCTATCTGGGTTTGAACCCAGGATTCTCTTGCCGTGAAGCCCTGAACAGGGTGGGTATAACATGAAAGTGGCCATATTGAGTCTGTTTATCGATAGTAGAGAATTTTATGCCAGTGTATTACTCACCAAGATTTTGACCTTGACCGAGATTTGGAGCGGGAGCAGTGGGAGCCTCCTTTTGAGTGGGCAGGGGATTGAGCTGGGGACTGGCTCCCCGACTTCCCAGAGCCCCGTGGGCTCACGCTCCTGGATGCAGAGCGAGACTCCTGAACGAACCACACACATTTTTTTATCAGCACCAATGAAGTGATCAACACATACATTTGCCAAAATATTACTGTGTATTTAAAAATTAAGACTATCCTGTGAAAAGTACAGGAATTTAGGGTTGTGAAATAGGAGTGCTGTGTAGTCATGGATAATATGACATCAATATGTTTACATTAATAAGTTGTTAAATAGTGGGGAAAAAAAGAAAATGGTCAGTTGTGAGATAAAATTGCAATGATTTAAACTAATGTGTGTGTATTGAATAAGAAGAACATGCACGCATTTGACAAACAGACCAGAAATTTACTTAGCGCAGTGACCTTATCCAGATTACTTCCTTAACTTCATTTCTGTAACTTCATTACTTGACATTATTCTTCTTTCTTCAATTGTCTTACTTCTTCTTACTTCCCCATCTCTCACACACTGCCCATACTTCTTCCCTCCTCATGTTTTAGCATGCATTCAACAATTCAGCTTCACACATCTGAGCTTCATATTATTGAAAATAAAGTGGACTTCTTCCGTATTTTCTTCGTCCAACCTTAACCTTTATGAAAAAGAAAAGGATGAAGAATATATGACTGCAATTAAAACTGCACGCTCATTCAACGTTTAATGTGGTATTATTATTATTATTATTAGTAGTAGTAGTAATAGTAGTACGAGCTAATGACATTAATGGGAATGTTAAAGACTAGGGCTGGGCGATATATCGAGTTTTTTAAAAATATCGATATATTTTCATACGAGATATAAGATGTGACAATATCGTTTATATCGATATAGTCTATGTTACGTTAGAATTATACTTGTGGAGCCGCAGGTTTGCCTCTCTTTCGTCCACTTTTGTCTCTACGCAACGTTACTCGGCCTCGCCTCTCCTGCACTGAACACAACTCCGCCTCCCCCATAGCTTCACCTGCAGGCAATGACAAGATGAAAGCGGAAAATCTCCGTTAGCGAGTTACCGTGCGTGGGGCTGGATGGCGTCAACGTGTTAGCGAGCTAACCACGCTAACGACATGCAGCCCAGAGGGGCTGCACGGCCTAAAATCCTTTCCTTTTCTCAAAAATCGACAGTGCGCCTTATGTATGAATTCTGGTTGTGCTTACTGACCGCGAACCGATTTTATGTGGTACACAGCGCTCAGCAATCTGTCAAAAAATGTTTTAATATGACTTTGCTAAGCTACGGAGCTGCACCGCTTGATGGATTGTCGGAGAATTACGGCTACAGAGGAGGAGCCTCGCGGAGTGATACGTACAGTGTGTGTATAAGGACCACAAATGGCACCTGTTCAGAGACGTGGAGCAGCTGTGAAATCTGTCTCTTTGTTATTATGCTCAGCGTCTTTTAGTTTACATTTTGACTGCACAATTGTGAGCTTTTTGTTATGCACAAAAACAACATTATTTTCTTTTATTTATGGACCATGATTATTTAATATATGCTGATAATTTATTTTTGAGTAATATCTACGCTGTATGTAAATAAAAGTGCCCGTGTGACTAAGAACTCTCTTTTTGTTCTTAACTTATGGCTTTAAAAAGAAAAATCGAGATATATATCTTATATCGCCATCCAGCTAAAAAATATCGAGATATGAATTTTGGGTCATATCGCCCAGCCCTATTAAAGACCACATTATACATACGGTCAGTGTTTTTATTAACATTCACGCTCAGTGGTTTTGCTTTCACTTTTGTGTTTTTCTGGCCACTTTTCCTAAGAACTTCCTCAAAAACAATTTGGAATAATTGAGAGGTAAAACCGGGGGTGATCATTTTTTAAAAATTACAACTAAAACTGAAGGGTAAGGATGTGAAGGTAACTTCTTGTGATTCCCTTTGCCTTCCTTTAACAATATATTTTCCCAAATGTCCCTTCTTACATAATTTCTGACAAATGGCCTTTAAGTCACCATAGTGTTCATCAAACCACTGACTGTGAATATTTTATAATCAAGATTAAAACTACCAACACTGTCTCCATTTTTTTAAGTGGATAACTCCAAAATAAAGTGTAAAATTTGCTCCAACGACCTCAAGATGTAGCAGTCACTCATTTGAGCAGCCCTTAAAACCTGTTCTGGAAATGCAAAGACAGAAAACTGTTGCTATCTGTTACGATTACATAATATATTGAAAACCTTAAAGATTAAATATTAGCAAAAGAAAAGGAATCCAATAAGAGGCAAAAAAACAAAAAAAACAAAACTTGTTAGTTAAGCAACAAGCACCCAGCACCTTGCAGGAACTAATACAAACCAGTTCAAAATATGGGTTTACGTGCAGAAAATAAATTCTTCATTTCTTTTTTCTTAATCTGCCATTTACCCTCCCACATGGGAACACAGGGCATATCACACGCCCATTAAACAGACAGAAGCATTCAGGAGCTGTGCAAGGTGAGGGGATATTAAACAGTTCACTACAGGAAGGATATTACTGCACACAGGTCAGTCAGCCCAGCAAGTATTAATCAAACTTATCCATAATGCTGGTGCTTGTGGCGTATCAGCTTTAACAGTTTTAAGATGGTGTGGGAGAGCTGCATGAGTTAATAAAAATGATTTTTTTTTTATAAGGTCAAATCTTGAGGTCGTTAGTTTTGTTTTAAATTGTTGTTGTGCCTAAGAACTAAGGAAACCCACAATGACATTCAAAGATTAATAACCAGCAGACGTAACATGATATAATTCAATCCGGGGAACAGGGGGGGAAACAAAACAAAAACAAACAAACGAACAAAAAACAACATCAACAAAACAGCGAAAATATAACAGTTCGTTAGGCAAATGTCTTCCACTGAATCCGCGACGACATGAAATATTTATTTTGGTTTCTACGCACAATAATCAGACAAATCAGACGAAGAAAATTACTGAGTTTTAACGATTTAAAAACGTTATAAAAATGTTTGCCGACATTGCAGTGTTTTCAGTGCAAACCCCGGCTCGTAAACAAAAAAGCACCAGGCCTAGCTTTCATCTATAAGCTAGTCTTAGCCAGGTAGCTAAAGATGAACTAAAAACTCGCATCCGTTGCGCATAAAGTCGCCTTTTATTGTTTAAATTTGTGCAATTTATTTTCTTTCTAAAACCCAGCTTTCGACCAAAGAGTTGTGCCAACAAGGTAAGCTGGGTACTACTAGCCAACAAAATATGAATAAGGTTGTTACCGTTACAATTTCAGTTACCCTGTCAAACCCAATGATTTGAAATGTTTAATGCATTACAAACGGTAATAAAATGTATACGTACCCGGCCTTTGTCGTTATCGCTCATTTTTGAAATTTAATCTATTGTTGACAGATACTCTACAATCTACACTACACAGTCTCCGTGTGTGAGACTCTAGCTCCACCCCCAGGTCTGCATCTAGAAAGATCCAGCAGTCTCGGGGCTGGCTATCGCGTTTTTACGTGCCAAACACGAGATTTGGTTACGTGTAGAATTTCCCCCAAGAGGCCACGTGAGAAACTCGGAGTGTTGTGAAACAAGCTGAACTTAATTCTGCACGATGTTAATTTTTTTTTAGTTTCTTTTAAAACTGGTACGGTAGGAGTAGATGTAACAGTTAGGCAATGAAAATGTAAAATAGGCACAGCAAATATGCCAACATTTTTATCACAATTTAATCCAAAAACAACAGTAAACTTTTAACTTTATAGCAAGTCCTGTTGCTATTTTGCTTGTAGTTTAGTTACTTCATCAGCACTTTTTCAGTTCTTTTTTTTTTTTTTTTTGCATTTCTTCTGTGAGAGAAATATCGTCTATTTTGTACAATGCCAGCAAATAGAAAAACTCTGTGACAGAAGGTGAATAAAAAAACAAAACAAACACACATACAACTGAAATAGCAAAATAAAAATTAAAACAAAAGCTCACAAAACACAATGGAAGTGATTGAGGGAGACAGTAATGTGACAAAACAACTGGGGAAGTGAAAGAAACCGAAACATGCAAACTCTGCACTAATCCTTATTAAGGAAATACAAGTATACACATTCCCTGGCCACTTTATTCTGTATACCTGGTCAACTGCTCTCTAATGCAAATATGTAATCAATAAATGGCACAACAGCAACTCAAAACATGTAGGCAAGTAGACATGGCAAAGACAACTTCCTCAAATTCAAACTGAGCATTAGAATGGAGAACAAAGATAATTTAAGTGACTTTGAATGCAACGTGGTTGTTGGTGCCAGATGAGCTGATTTTAGTATTTCAGAAACTACTAATTTACTGTTATTTTTTGCACATTTCTATGGTTTATGGAGAATTTAAAAAATTGAGTGGCAGTTTTCTGGGTGAAAACACCTGGTAACTCAAAAAACACTCATTACAACTAAAATGCAGGGGCTCACCAAAACAAGATCAGCTCCTTGTTCAGCGTATATGGCATAAAAGATTTATGTAGCTTTAAATGGAAAAGAAGGCTCAATCTTTTACTAGGAAGGTGTAAATAATCAAGTGGCCAAGAAGTGTACATAAGTAAGTGTTAGCTTAACACTACAATAAGATAATTGGCAAGTTTTGCTTAATTCTACAGTGAGTGGTGCATAAACTCCCAGACATTATGTAGCCTGGCAGAATGCACAGTTTAATGCTGCAGCAGCGTAATATCGGCACCCTTAAAAGCTACAAAAAGAGAGTGACATGTGTTAGTTTCTCTAGGGGGTGGCACCATTGTTATTGAAGTCCCCATTGCATATATAAAATCCTAATATATTTATCCATCAAGACATGTCAGACATTTACAGCAGTGAAATTGTGAAAGTGAGTAAAATTAACCCAGAAGTGAAATTCATATTTTTCCATCGATTTATACTGTGGCAGGTGATGTGCTAAAAATTAACCATACTGCTGATTTTGCAGTTTGCATAGTTAACTTCACCAGGGCAAGAGCAGTGAATCACACAGTTTGTTGCACTTTTCATTCGGTTTTGAGCACTTCAGGTCAGTATCACTGCTAGTTTTTATTATCTCAAAGAGGAGATCATTTTAACACATAAGGACACATGCTCAGAAGACATTGGTTCTCTTTCTCAGGGATGAAGTTCAACAAATCCAGACACAGATCTTCTCTCAGTGAAAATCACCTGTCCAGTGTCTTTTCCATTTGCACCTGGGACATTAATGGACTTGCACAAGTCCAAAACTACAGCGGCCCTGAGAGATCAGAGATATCAGCTTACTGTGAAATTAAATGTCAGTGACTTTGGTTACTTCAAAATGGTAATATGTTGAACATCTTGTTTACCAGCTCTTGACAAAAATTTTTTTTGCCTAATAACATCCACTGTTTATTTTTCACATATGTGAAGTTTATACTGTTTTCATTTCACGTATGTAAGTGCGAAATCATTTACTCTACTTTTACACCTGAAAGCAGTGTCTATTTTTTACAACTTGTAGTCTGTCTCTGGAAAATAAAAATAAACCATTAGCCATTTTTTATTTTTTATTTTTTAATTTAAAGTAAGCAGAAGATAGACAAGAGCCATAAAATAGATCGGAGATCGGATACAATGATGTTACTGGCATCAGCGGGCACTTAAAACTGGTGAGTTTTGTTTTTGGCACTTTATTTATACTAGAGAAATGCAGCCTTTAGTTGTTATCTAGTAATTTATAACACCCCACGGCAGAAGGTCTTGAATCAATAAAAGCTCAAAGTGCAGACTAGACAGTGAAAATAAAATATACATTGCTATAGACTCAGGTTAAACCACTGTCGCCCAGATTATCATCTCAAGCTGAGAAGTTGTAATAAACTATTTGTGACATCTGGCAGGACATTACAGCAGAGGTTTCTGGATCCAGTTAGTCATCGGTAGCTGTAGTGAGAAACAGAGAGGAAATCCAGTCAGTCCTTTTCAAGTTTTTTTCTAACAACTGTCAGTTTGCTGTATAAATCTACCAACCGCAGTTATAGAGGATATTTATTTTATGAAGATCCATTACGCTAGGACCATCTCGCTGGCCGATGGGGATATAGGGATCTGGTTTGGGGATTATTGTTGGTCCGCCATCTTCAGAGAAGGCATATCTGTATCAAAGATGCAAAACATATATGATACAGTGATGCCCGAGGCTAAATGACAGATAATTATGTTGAATCAGAGAGCAACTCACCGTCCATAATGCATGACAGAGGTGTAGTCATATGGGCTGTTGAGATTGTTTGTCACCTGTTTCCTGAAGTTATGTATGTGCTCTGCCAAAAAAAAAAAAAAAGAAAAAACACCTTCACACTCATTTTGTGAAAAATCGAGCCACTGCAATTAGAATGACGTAGTGATAAAACGTGCGAACCTGGCATGATGTTTTTCCATATAATTGTGACATAGTTGTCACGGTCTGATCGGGATTGCTCGTGTACGAAGCCGAGAGCATGCATGAATTCATGAGCAGCGATTCCCGACCACATGCACCCAGGAGTCTGCAGTGACAGGGTCTGGCTTCCCCCAGTCTGCCCCAGAAATGACCAGCAGCTTGGGAGGGATGCAGAGCACAAATTCTACGGTATGTACAATCATCACGGCACACTGTAAGAAGCCATAAGCAGGAGTCACGCTCACCCATATCTAGGCTGAACGTCAAGGAAGTTGCCTTCGTGAGTGCGGGGAACAAATTTAACGCATGTTCCAGCGGAAATGTCTTGCATTCCAGTTTCTATGGTGATTCTGTCCATGTCGTCTAAAGTTAGGGTGAAAGAATGCACAAAAAAGGCAGAATATGAAATAATAAAGGGATATAAGAAACCGGAAGCATCTCCTTAAGTCTTAAAGCTTCATACCATACAGTGGAGAGATGATGTAGGGTACATAGACAAATCCATCTACAGATTTAGGCCACAGACAGGTGTTGCCGGGGCAGGTTATGGCACTCCTTACATGAGAAACAGCAATATCGCCGTCCCTTATTGACATTCCTCTTGGGGCTCGTATCTCTGATGAGAAAATACATTCTTTTCAATATGCAGGGGAAAAACTGACATCAGTACAATTCTATGTAATTTACAGTTCACTTACTGCGATTGACCTCCAGGATTTGATCCATTGTGGTCATTTCATCATGCTCTATATTTTCCTCTGAACACAAAAATAAATATGGAATAAACAGAAAATCACTGTGAAAATGCAAGATGAGGTGCAAGGAATCGTGACCCACCAGAGAATTTCCTTTTCAACCTCACTTTCCCCTCGTGCACACCAGTCGAATTCTGTCGCACAAAAAATGTTGACATATTTCAGCTGCAAAGCATGACAAGACGAGAAAAAAGGAGTCTATATACTCCTCTTAATTACATACTTACTTTAACAGGTATTGTGTTCGCCTGGGTCAGCAAGCCAAACAAGATAACCAGAAGTATAATGGAAGAATGCATTGTTGTGTTTCAGGCTGGTTCACCAGTTTCAATCCAGCGCTCTCCTGATGCAGGAGCTAAATGAACTCCTCACCTCCGCTGAATCTATATACCCACTTCTCCTCCGCTGCTCTGTACTGATTGGGCCTCAATTCAGATGATGAAGCATGATTAAGATGCCTCATCATGCGGTGTGTGTAATTTACTCTAAATCCACTGCTGATCCATAACGGGTGGGCCTGATGCTGACCTTCACTTATGCCCTGTACTTATTGTGTGCAAGATTCAGCACTTTCAGAAACAAGGCACTTAAAGGTGTTTTTGCTGTCCGAGTTCAGCCCGACAGACCAGCAATTTGTGTCTGACTGAGCTGGCAACTAGTGATTTTGTGATATGCTATCAGATGATAACTGTCTTGGCAACGGTCATTTTTTGTCACACAGTTAAATATATAAAAACAAAACTTTATCCTTTTCCAAATATTGCTTCTATTCTTATCAAGGGGCTAATTTTGAAGGGCAGTGACGAAGCGAAGATTCTCATGTGTCAGCACTTTATGAAAACTTCCCTCGTGGTGATTGGACGAACAGAAGAAACTACTGCATCTTGAGTTAAGGTAGCACATTTTTAAATATAGAGAACATGTCTATTTATTACCAGAGACTTTGTTCTTTAACCTTCCTCATTAAAACAGATTCAGATCTCCTGTTTAATGTGATCAAGTCACCCGTTCTAAGATTCTTCACATACCTTATTACCCTGCCTCTGCTTTATTACTCTTTATCTCTTATTGATCTGTAATATTACTGTTGAGTGCATTACCACGTGTCTATTTCAAACCAGGCTATGTACTGTGAGACATATTTTTACATAAAAATAAATATCCAATTTAAAACGCACAAACTTTCATGTACACCAAGGATTTGCTGATAGAAGGTTTGAATCAATCTTTATTGAAACTGTTCATATAATTCAACTGCAGTTTTGTTAAATTGGCCTTTACTCCTGGTTCACTTCCATTCAGCCGGGTCTCTAATCATCCATGTCATCTGAACAGAAAGACAGAAAGAAATTACATTTGTGACAGTGATGTGCAGTGTGTTTAGGAGTTAATTCAGGACATTTGGTACTAACCACAATTATAAAGTCTGTTGATTTTTAGCTTGTCAATGTGGCTGAGAGATAAAGCCTGGCCCAGCTGGATGTTGTTGTTGTCCTTTGGAAGGATGGTTGCTTCCCCACGCTGGGAGTAGGCATATCTAAACATATACATAAATATGTATCAGCTTATAAATATATTTTAAAATAAAGGGGGTAAATTATAATATTTTGAGTGATTAACAGATCATTTTTTACTTACTTTCCAAAGTGCAGAATCGAGCCATAGTCATAGGGCAGATCCAGAGTGTCAGTCTTGAACTTCTCAAAGTTTCTCAACCGATCTGTTGGAAAAATGAATTTTCTGTTTTGAAAATCGGTGCAGAAATACAGTTAAAGCTTTTATTCCCTTTCCACAATGCCAACCCCTGCACACTTTAAAATTACCTCTTGAAATATTTGGCCACATGATGGTGACATAGTTGTCCCGATCTAAGCGGGACTGCTCGTGCACAAAGCCCAAGGTGTGCATGAATTCATGGGAAACCACTCCAACCTGGACGCAGTTAGGGATCTGGAGAGACACAGTCTGCCTTCCACCACGCGCACCAAGGTAGGACCAGCAACTGGATTAACACATAAGAGGACAGAAGAGTAACTTCAAGTGGTGAATTCACAGCTGGAGAGGAAACAAAACCTGAATACATTTTACAAAAGGAATTTTATGTAATCAAACTTTCCACGCTTCAGCTCTCACCCTGACTTTGGCTGGATGTCGATGTAGTCTCTCTGGTGAGTCCGTGGAACAAAACGCACACAGGTACCTTGCTCTATGTTGGCCATACCTGTCTTTATCAGCATTGTATCCATGTCATCTGTTCAGTTGTTTAACAGGGGCGAGTAATTCATACATCATTAAAAAGAAGACTGTAATCCATTGCATGTACTTATGCCTCGAACGCTAAAACAACATACTGTATTCAGGTGAGAGGTTATATGCAATGTAGACATGTCCATCCACTGATTTGGACCACAGGCAGCTCCGTGCAAAGCAGATTCTGGGGGGTGTTCCGGAGGAAACAGCAATATCTCCCTCTCTGAGGGTGGTGGCGCCATCGATGATTTGCGTAGCTGATGCAGAAATCAGATTAAAGTTTTTTAACAGCAAGTTGGGGAATCTGCAAAAGAAAACCCCTCAAGTAAAGTGTGTGCAACTTACCTTTAAGCTCGTTGGTTTTAATGATTTTATCCATTGCCGTTTCTTCATTGACCCCTCTCCATTCTTAAAAAAGAAAAAAACAATTTGTGAGGGAGTGTGCAGTTTTACGTCAGTCACAGTAATAATTTAAATTAAATCGAAGCTGAGTGCACCTTTGTAGCCAGCGGGACCCCACTTTTGGTTGAACAAAAATTTCTGCAGAAAGCACAGACAAATTTATTTACAGCTCTGTTCATGAATTCATTAAATTCAGCGGTCCCAAGCACATTTACCTGAGCTTGCACAGCTGAGAGACAAATAGAAACCATGCAGAGGAGTATAATCCGCTCCATCTTTACCAGTCAGGTATGCCTTCAGTGTTACCATTTGACATGCACTAACACCTAGCTTTATATGTGTTCCCACTGCTGTCCTTAGATAATACCCATAATTACCTCAAGTAAATAACAGGGCTGGTGTTAGCTGTTTGTGAGTGAGCCTAATCTCCAAATTAGTTTGATTCTTTCATAAACAACATCTGCAACAGTGGCATAATGTGAGGTCTCACTGTGTATAATAACAGCTTAAAATCAATGACTAGCTTTAAATGAAATGGTTTTAATGTCTGGCAGAAATTTGGTACAATTTTAGGCTTTAGGTGTGTACATGAACCAAGAGTGCTGTTTTCTTTCTACTGAAACTAAGCTTACCATCAGTTCACGTGCAATGCATGAACGCAGTTAATTTTAAATCATTACTAAGTTGTGCAAAATTTTTGTTGATAATGTAGAAGAAATAAAAACTCTGACGCCCGAACAGGGACTTGAACCCTGGACCCTCAGATTAAAAGTCTGATGCTCTACCGACTGAGCTATCCGGGCTCTGCTAATTCAGCCGGAAGCAGTATTTATAAAGAGGAAAAGCCGAGTTTCCATCCCAGTAGGAATTCTTCCACGTGAAAATACCAGCATGACCGCATTTTCTGGCCATACATTTCTAACCCAGGACGAAGTTTCTGCGGTAAGTCGACGCTGTTTTGTAAGCTAGCCTTCCTGCACATGACTAGCTACCTGGCAGCTACGTACACTGATGCTAAAGTTACTAATTATCAAGTAAACAACAGAAGTATTAACAAACTAAGATGCCAGTTCGTTAACAGAGCAGGATTTGACTCTTTGCCAGCAGGCTAGCTGTGAATTACGGCATGCAAACTTTGCAATTTGCAGGAGACGCAGGAGCAGGTTAATGAGCTGCGGCGTGCTATCGAAGAAACTAATCGTGAACTGGAGAAGGTCCAACAGAGAAGACTGCATACTGAAGAAGAGATAATTAAACGGTACACCGCCCATTTACTTTAGTTTCCAATTAAATTGGGTGCATGTCACGCTTAAAGTGTCCAAAAAAACTGATATTGTCTCAACCCGTATAATGCTTCCTGTGATGTGATACCAGTTATCGTCGGTGGGTGCACTGAGGTGCACAACAGGCTGTTAGTGTAGATTAATCGACCAGTCTATTAGGTACACCTCGTGTCTTGAACTGCTCCCTCATGCAATCTAATCTAATCGGCAAACTCAGTGCATTTGGACATGTAATTCAAGTTTCAAGGTCAAGCTGAGCCGCAGAATGGGGAAGAGAGGTGATTTTGAAAATGGCACAGCTGTTGGTGAGGAAACTCCTGATCTACTGGGAATTTGCTCCTCAGCCATTTCTAGGGTTTGCAGAGACTGGTTAAGAAAAGAGAAAATCCACTGAGTTTTCTGGGTGAACATGTCTTGTCAAGGAAAATGGCCAGACTGTTTTAAGCTGACAGCAGTAATTAAAATGACCACTGATTACAGCCAAAGTATGCAGTAATACATCTCTGAATGCACAGTATGTTGAACTGGAAGTAGAATGGGCTACAGCAGCAGAAGACCACACTGGATCCCACTCCTGTCAGCTAAGAACAGGAAACTGAGACCACAGTTCACATGGGCTCATCAAGCGTTGCCTGGTCTGATGGGTCGCCATTTCTGCTGCTGTAAACAACATAAAAGCATGGATCCATTCTTCCTTCGATCAGTAAAAAAAATTGTTTTCAGGTAGATGCTATCCAGACTTGCTCGGGTGTTTTTTCCTTTTTTGTTTGTTTGTTTGTTTGTTTGTTTTTATAGTAATCAGTGACGTTTAGCTTTCCCAAGTCTTAACTTGGAGTGTTATCCAAACTATTTAACATCATTTCTTCCTCCAGGAATATTGTTGATGAACATAGAGACACATACAAAGATTTCCCTCATGTAGGTCTATTAGTGAACGACATTCATAAGCCAGCTGGCGTTAAAAAAAAAAAAATTAATTAGTTTGTCTGGAATAAAGATTTATCTCTTGTATTAATTTGAAATATAAACACACCTCGAACTTGAATTCCAATATAAGTTTTTCCAGTGAGGGACAGTAAAGGATATTTCTATTCTTAACTGATCACCTTCTGAAAGGTATAGTATTTTGTCCTTTAGTTAGGGTACAGTTAGTTAGGGTTTAGTTAGTTAGGGTTGGGTAATATTTCCACAGATGCTCTGGTTGTCAAAAGCAGTGGACAACTGTATGCTCATTCTGTTTTGGTTGCGCAATCGAGCCTTTCTGGGAGAGTTCAGACAGTGACCATCTAATTGCTAACAGTGTCCAGATCCCAAAGCCCTTACACTGAACAATCAATAATTATTTCAAAATAATAAGTTAACGTAAAAAAGAAAAAATTACCTACTGCCCATTTAGATTTAGTCAAACAGTTAATTATGCATAACCAGGTGTGATGTTTGCCTTTGTTTCTAAATGTGTAGCCCTTACATAATGTATTTGCTGTCTTTCACAGTACGAGAGAAACTGAACGGAGAGTGGATTTAATGATGGAAAAAAGCGAAATCGTTAATGCACTGCAACAACTGGGTCATCTGCTCCAAAGTGAGATGGATCTCTTTGAACAACTAAATAGCCAAAGCTCTCCAGACAGGTATTCCGAAGTGCTGTGGGCAAAACCGAAGCAGACGCGACATGTGCAAACCTACAATATATATTTTATATATTTCAGGAGTGAAAGGCTCAGTTTGCAGGACCAGAGTGAAAGCGCCAGCATTAAGGCAAGCCAGCTTCTTGCTGAAATCCTGGAGGTGAAACAGCAGCTAGAAGAGGTTGAGGATCGTTATTCAGCGGGTATGGGGATTACTCACAGAATACGTACAGAATTTACTGTATACAGACATGGAGTGAAATGTGCTCTCTCTCTGTCAACAGGTCAAGCTTTGCTCCCTGGGCCAACCTACAAGTTGGAGAGAAATCACACGAAGCAGTGACTTACAAACACTGTTATTTTAATAAGTACAATAAAGTGTATATAAGTATTTTTAACAGCTAATAAAATATTCATTTTTATCTTTTAAACGTATTTTATTGTTTCTTAAATAACAGTAAAGGGGATGATTCTGCAGTGAATATCTCCAAAGCTTCTCAGCTTCTCATTACTCGGGTGCTTCACATAGTCACAAATGGTCGACCTTCTCTATGCAGTGATTAAATAAGATGACAAATATTGCAAAATGTTTATGCTTATCTCAGTTACAGTATGGAGGAGATTAAAATTTCTCATGTCTCATGAGATTTCAGTGATGACAGAATTGACACACTGTCAGCCATTTGCAATATTTTGCAAAACAAAACCTTTATTCCCTATTTTCCCCATTTCATCTAGTCTTCATTAAAACCCAAAGATGTCATGTCTGGATGACATGTTTCTTTCTTCCATCATAATCTAGCAAACTGATGAGGGTGTGGTTGGGTCAGTTTGAACTGCTGTAATCCTGGATGCATTGACAGCTCAACTTTCTGACCCGTGACTGCAAACAAAATCAAAAAAAAACTCAGATTTCCTACTTCATAACTAAGGTTTTGCAACCCCAAATTTTGCAGTTTACATAAATCCAGCAGGCAACTTGCATAGTAGATACAAAATCTTTCTGTTTTTCTTAATATATAAATATATAATACATTACTGTATGTTGTTGCTCACAGAAAATCAACAAGGCAATCTTGGAGGCTCGTTTCCATGACTGGGAAAAAAAAAAGTTTTTGCATCCATAGGTAATAAATTTAAGTTATTATCTCAAAAATTTGAGAATAACTTTAAAGTTATTTTGTCAGACGTTCGCTTTGGTAACCCGAAATTTTGACTTATGGATCCAATTTCTTTTTCAGTGGCAGAAGCAAGCTTCCATGCAGTTACAAAACTGCAATGCTGGAAAAACTTTCACACTCTCCACATGCTCTCACTTATAGCAAACACATGTTCAATCCTAAGTTCCTTAGCTGGTTAAATGCACATGCTGATGACAGCTTCAGCAGCTGCAACCAGGCTGCCACAGCTGAGAGCAAGCTGCAAAATCATTCAACAGTCACGCTATATGTTCTTCAGGAAATGCTGTCTATAAAAAAACCAGACAGTGAAAGGAATTCTTTTCTTTTTTTTTGTACTGAGCAGGATTTTTGTTTTTGGTTCAGAAACAACGGCTGACTCTTTGGGCTCACAAACAGCTCTTTGTGTTGTTTACAGCAAGCTCTGGTTGGCCCTAATATCCAGATGCTGCAGCAGAATTTTGATTATCCTGTACAAACTATTTTTAGTTTACTGTTCTTAGCACACCTTGGTTGTAACCAGTCATTATCATTGCTTTGCTATTAGCTTGAATCAATTTGGCGTTTCTCCTTTAACATCAGGTATCAGCAAGACATTTTCTTACAGAAGACTGACGCTCACTGGATGGTTTTTGAAATGTATCTAGATGTAGTTGGTCTCATGTGATTGGCCGATTAATTATGATTATACATAGTCAATGATCGGTTCAAAATGTGTACCTAATAAAGTGTCTGTAATCGCCTTTTACCATTAATCAGGCAGATTAACTCAACTAACTGTTTTATGTAATTTAGAGTCAACTTTGTTTGTTTTTTTATTCTTAAAACCCAAACTAGCGTTTTAAGTTCCATCAGTACTTTTGTTTAAGTACTGGTGGGCTACGTTTGTAAACTATTAGTAATTATAAAGAAAACTTGTGTATGAACTGAATAAATAGTGTAATCTGCATATCTGCAGTGATATATGCACGTTGCTGAAACGCGGTGAAAGCAGTTTGAAAGGAAAGATCGGCTAATTTACAACCTTTGGTCTTTGAACGCCACTCGCTGAAGCATTCATGACGCTCTTGGGCTTCCGTAGAAATGTCAGCGTAATCACATGTTACCCTAAGGTTGGCTCAGCTTTTTGTCAGTTCCTTTTATGGTAAGTCGTTTACTATTTTCCCAGTAGTTCATTGTAACTTTTAGTAGTTGTAATGTCCTTAAAGTCCCGTTTAAGGAAGTGGACGGTCGGTGTTTTAAATAGATTGTGGCTGAACGTGTCGTTCAAAGAGCACACACTTATGTTTACATTAGCAAAATTGGGTTAGCCTTGTAGATCAAAACTGTCACTATAAATATAGGCTTGAGGTTGTTGCCAGCTGCTCTTATGATTCGTGCAGGAGAGTAAGTGTTAATGATCTGGTTCAGTTAACTGTCGTGGATCTGCCCCAGCCAAACACTATTTTAGGGGATCGCCAGCTACAGCTTATAGCAGGTTTCTCTTTCTTTCCATTACAGATGAGATAAAACCAACCAGCAAACGATGACTACCCGCAAAGATTGTCGCTCCATCTTTGATTTGTGCTTGAATGATGAGGCTTTTGGATTGAGAGAGGTGAACCCCGTCCTAAAGGAGGGTGTAATTATTGACCTCGCCTCAGATTGTATGTATGGAACACATATGATGTTGTGGGGAAAAAGATGCCCAGTTTATTCAGTCGTTGAATAAATGTCTTTCCTCACACAGGTGTGGAAAATAGAAGTGCTGAAGATGACAGGCGAGAAGGCGAGTCCAGCCTGGTTAAAGAGGTGTCTGAGAAGATGGTCTGCTCAGCCTGCAGATGTCCCTTTATTAACCGCGAGGAGCAGGTAACCACGCAGTACTCTACAATCTGTTCATGCATTGAGAACCGGTGCCTGAACATGCACTTTGTGTTGCAGAGGGAGCACTACAAGCTTGACTGGCATCGGTTCAACTTGAGACAAAAGATGGCCATGTTGCCGCCCCTCACAGCGGAGGAGTTTGAGAGGAAGACGGGTGCAGGTGAGGAAACTGGAGTAATACACATCTAAGATGGAGTTTAACTAGGAAAAAAAGGTCTGAAGCAGTTGGAACAACTGACCTATTGTTGTCACTTTACAGGAGACTTATCAAGTATCTCGGGCTCAGAGTCCGATTCAGAGGACGAAGACTCGGACAGCGATGCTGGGGTTAAAAGCAGAACGGTCTCTGACAAAGACATGGAGAGCTCAGGTGAAACTCCTTTAACAGCTGGTCGGCTCTCCAGCAAGTTGGTTTTCCAGAACTCAGTGGGAGATTATCTGTTAGTCTACCGCTGCATACTTAAGGGAAAGGTGAGGATCAGTCCAATGATCTGTTAAAAAAAAACAAAAAAAAAAAAAACACTTTAGATTTATATAATTTAATATTTTGTCATTTTTCCTGAAAAGTTTCAGTTGGATGACGAACACGATGCAGGATCCTCTCTGAAAGCTTTAACAAAGAAGACTACGTGGGTCATTCTCATGACTGGTGGAGGTCATTTTGCTGGTGCTGTATTTGAAGGGTAATTTTTTATTTCCCTGCTTTGTATGCTTTCATATTACACATTATGGCTGAAATTTAAAGCACAACAACACAGCCGATTCACAGAGATGTGAAGCGTCCAGCACAATGTATTTTATGTTCCAGAAAACAAGTCCTTCTGCACAAGACCTTCCACCGATACACAGTGCGAGCAAAACGAGGCACTGCCCAGGGACTCAGAGATTCTCAGAACCGCAGTCACGCACCAAAATCTGCAGGAGCTGCACTGCGACGACACAATGAGGCGGCGCTAGTCAAGGTCATACTGCGCTCCATCAGATCGCCTTTTGAGTGAAAGCCATGCCTTATCTGTTCTTCTTCATAAAGTTTGGTTGATGTTTTTCAAACAGTGGCTATAAAAGCTCAAGATTCCTTTGGCTGATTCATTAGTTTTTCTCCTCCAAGAATAGATCATGTACTTTTGTGAGGTTGCGGTAGTGTAGCCATGGAGCCAAGTATTTCGTTTTGGCTATGTGGTTAAATTCTCTGCCTCACTCATAGGATGACGTAGTATTCTTTTTTTATTTATTTTTTGTTAACCTGGATTTTTATTTAAATTTTTTTAACTTTTTGCAGGACATTCAGGACCTTCTTGTAACCTGGGCCGAACACTTGAAAGGGGCCTCTAAAATATTCATACGAGCTCCCAGCTACAACAAAACTATCTTTTTTGGTGGTCGAGGAGGTCCCCTTGATAAAAAAGATCCCAGGATCTGCACAATCCCCTTTGCAACACGCAGGGCAACTTTTCGAGAGGTACAGAGGGTACATGAGGTCCTTTCTACTGTTCATGTGTATGGTAAGAAGCACGAAGTGCTTGAAATAATAACATGTCTCCTGCACATGTTTATGCAGCTTAGGTATATTTATCGCACAATCAGTAATATCTTTTTTTCAGGGAAAGACACAGACATTTCTGCAGTCTTCAGTCCAACTAAAAAGCTGTGGAAAAAAGCTGTTAAACCCACAGCAGAACTAAACACAGATCAAGAGAAAGGTAGGTTTAAGATGTTTAAACATGGTCTGTAAGCTCTCTGTTGACCTCGGTGGATAAACTATAGCATCAAATAATAATGTTAAACTTAGTAAACCTGACTGCAAATTTATTGCTTGCATCAGCTGAAGAAAACCGCGAAAGCACTGATGAAGAAGAGTGTGGGGAGATCCAACTGGAGATGGTGGAAATGACATTAGGAACACTGGACCTCAGGGAGTGTGAAATCCATCCCTCCAGGCACAAAAGGAGGAGGAGACGAAAGAAGGAGGAAGCTAAAATTCCAATTGAAGGTAGATCTGATCAACTATCTCATCGCAGGTGGAATCCAAGGCATGCTAGTTTATTACTCAATTGTTCTGCAAAATTTATGAAATACCAGATTCATTTGGGACCAATCCAAAGAGCATAGAAGCAGAAGGTAAAGAAGAGGAACTGCCAGAGGCTACACCAGTAGAAGATCTCCCTCAAGAAGTGCAGTCAAAGAGCAAGAGGAAAAGGAAGGTACAGAGCAAGAAACAAGTGGATGGTGAGTAGGGGTTTAAATCTGTTTTTCCACTTGTTTCTCAGTCTTGCAAAAGCTGTGTAATGCATTGTTTTCAAGTGTGAAAACTCAACATTAAGCTTTCTTTCTTTATAGATGTTGTTGAAGAGTCATGTGAGTATAGCCTCAGGGATGCACTCTTTACTGCCTGCAAGGTTGGGGATGTGGAAGCTCTGCGCACACTCCTCCAGCTCCCTGTGGAAAAGTCAGAGGGTCAAGAGCATTTGGAGAGCAAACTTTCTGATGCCTCAAGTCCTCATACTCTCCTCAATAAACCCATTGATGCTTCAGGGTTCACATTACTGCATGTTGCCACAGCTGCTGCACAAAAGGCAGCGATCGGCCTCCTCCTAGATGAAGGAGCAGACCCCTCCTGCAGGTATCAAGAATATTATCGTCAAGCGTTGTAAAAGTGTGATTGTGTAGCAGCTGAAGTGAACACAGTGAAACCTTGCCCAGGTTTAATTACCATCTCTACATTATTCCTTTACAGGGATAATAAAGGGCAGACACCGTACATCGTCGCCCCTGACAAAGACACAAGAAACGTCTTTCGGAAATATATGGGGGATAATCCCGACAAATACGACTACAGCAAGGCCCAGGTAAGGTTAAACTCGTGCACCTTTGAACATGTATTGCATTAAACGGAAGCTGGTAATTTGACTAAGTGTCTTACTCCTGTGCAATTAAAGATCCCTGGGCCGCTGACGGCAGAGATTGAACTGAAAAAGATGGAAAAGAAAAAGGCCCAGAAGACCCAGAAAAAACAGCGAGAAAAAGAGCAGAAAGAGGAAAAGAGGAAACAAGAGCTGGAGGCAGAGGAAAAGAAGCAGTTTGCATCTCTGACTGATCGTGAAAAGGTAGGTTACTGCTAAAGGTCTGCAGCTGATTCCTTGTAAGAGGCTGTTTTTTGGAAATGTTCATATTTGGCTTATTGATTATAGAGAGCTCTGGCAGCAGAGAAGAGATTTGCAGCGCAGGTTGCTGCAACAGGAGCCAGCATCTCTAATATCAAGTACGTCTCTCAAGAGCCATCCTCTCGCTGAGCTAATGCATAATGTAATAGCAAGTTATTTAAAAGCTGCACTGAAATACGGTGTGACTCTTCTGTGGGTTTGTCTTTGTCAACAGGAGGTGCTGGCTGTGTGGGGAGTCTCTGCTTGGGAAGATCCCTTTTCAGTACCTGGATTATTCATTTTGTACTCCCCGCTGTGTTCAAATGCATCGGAAAGCAAATGCTCCTCCAGGAAAGACCTAGTGTCCATCTAGGAACTATTTTACTTGGAGACGAGTCTACCTCATTAAAAGTACTGGTTAATTTGGCTTTTTTTTAGGCTTTGACTTGCCTTAATTTTATTGTGGCAGGTGATTTTAGACACTCGGATACATATACTGTATGTAATAAAATCAATGTACAATTTATTTACAGCATCTGTAATCGGGCAAAAAGAAAAGCAATAATTAAAAACAACAGTCAGCATATATTTCTTTTGCACAGGCTTGGTGAATATTGTAACAGCAAGTAATTGAGTGTTTAGTGTTTCTGTGTCAAAAATTAAAACTGCTGACATCAGATTGTCTCATATGCCATAGAAATACTGTTGTGTAGCAGCTCCTTCAGGTGAGATCATTTGTTCAGAGTACTATTGTGCTTCAGTTAGACTGATAATTATTTTTAGAGCTGCAATGTGAAGAAAATGTAATACTTCAAAATTCAGTGGGCTCCGTCAAAGCTTTTTAGGCGTGATGTTGAGCTGAGGTCGGTCCATAAAAAGAACCCTCGAGTGTCCTGGAGCTCCTTCCAGCTCCAGCACCGTGATGTTGTTGGGCAGGGTGGTGCTAAGCAGGGGTCCGGGGACATAGACAGTCTGCTGAGGCCCTCTGGCTGGCCAGTATCGTCCCAGGTTCACACCATTAATCCAAACCTGACCCTGATGAAGGAAAAAGAAACATCCAGAAGAATACAGTTATTTTATTCCTTGCTAGAAACGTGGGGTAAATAAACAAAAGAATAAAGTCTGCCAGGTCCAGAATGTCCCCAAATATAGTCAGCATTACCTTAGTCCATTCATTGAGCTTGAGGAAAGTGTCCCATGCTAAGCCGTTGGGCTGCAAAGTCCCCATGTAGAAGGTTGGTCCACGTGTAGGTTCTCTCCGAGGAGCAGGGTCAGACTTTCGGCTGTTGCCGTGAGGCCATCCACCAGTAACGGCTCCGTCAATGTCCAAAGGGTAAATCTTCCAGTCAGTCAGAACATCTTTACCCAGGATCAAGTTGCTCAACAGGCCC
Source organism: Aulonocara sp. 'chitande type north' Nkhata Bay (assembly GCF_057382095.1). NCBI lineage: Eukaryota > Metazoa > Chordata > Actinopteri > Cichliformes > Cichlidae > Aulonocara > Aulonocara sp. 'chitande type north' Nkhata Bay. The sequence goes on along the minus strand of NC_141359.1, from coordinate 26,562,721 downwards.
TGAAATTCACACAATATTTACCATTTAAAACCCGTAGTCCATGGTTTTACTTGCTGCAACTTCCAAACAGCTGCAGGGAAATGTATGTTTTTAAATGCTTGTACTCTGCTTGCTTGCTCTATTAATTGCCTTGCCTTGTAGTCATTGATCTTGCTGCCAAAGTTAACCCTGCCCATGTTCTCTACGAGGATGTCCAGTGTGTCCCCCTGCTGTCCCGTGACATTCATCACCAGCACAGTGTCTCTCTCTAACAGGCCCTGGAAAACCTGTTCAAACGGTTGTATGTTTCCAAAAGCGTGAACGGATACAACATCATTTATATTTGAAACTTCACAATTTGACGCAGACAAACAAGCTCAGATTTAACCTACAACGTTTTTCCCCTGACGAGGACATCAACAAAAGTTCACAGTCAGGCCTTACCCCATTGACGGACACATATGCACGGTCATGAACCCCATTCAGTGGAGAGATAAGTGGTGTGGGCTCTGAGAGGTTGTGCGGCAGTGTGGTCCGATATAGCACGTATCCATAGTACTGAACACAATAGACAACACAGGTTGCAGACACAACAGTCTAGAAGTTCTCCATGGTTCAAGAGTTACAGTGTTTCTACAATAATGCTCTCCCCACTGTTTCCCTCAGACACCCCATACCTGTTTCACCTCTTCAAACGTAATAGGATACTGAGATTTGATTGGTCCCAGAGGTGAAAGGGTGTTCAACAGGCCACTAATGTCCCCAACCTGTTAAAGTGACACTTTTTTGAGTTTTGAACATTTTTAAAAATATTTCTTGACATTGGGATTAATTTCCTGAACTGATCCTACCTTTTGCAGGGTCACAAAGCCATAGACAAACTTGGGAGTTGCTGGTGGCATGGGGCCAGAGGGAATCTCTCTAAACTGATGAGAAATGGTGATGAATTAATCATGCATTAATCAGGACATCAGCCTTAGCAGGTGGCTGTTCAATCAGTTCTACCTGCTTTATGACATCTCTAATAGCCAAGAGCTTCTCTGTGGGGTCTCCTGCCTCAGTCAGCGGGGCGTCGTAATCATAACTTGTGACTACTGAGCGAAACCTGGTGTCATGATCAGCACCTTAGTGAGAACAACAGCGTTACTAGAGATCACTAAACTGCAAACTGAGCTTTTATCTGCCTCTAAAACATGAAAACTGTGATATAATCTGGCACTGAGACAATGAATGAATGAATACTGAGATTCTGTCAATAAGTTACCATTCCAGTAGCCAAAGTTTGTTCCTCCTTCAAACATGTACCTGAGAAGAAAGAGACGTAGAGTGTAATATCAGAGGAAATTAGCAGTGGTGTCTTAAAGGATGAGGTTGCTGGCTTTTATTTAATCCAAATTAAAGGATCCCAACGATCATTACATTGATTGCAGTGGCACTGTGATGTCCTTTTAGCCAAATTTACCTAGCTTATCCGAAAACTATAAGAAAACATAATCCGTCCATTTTCTTAACCGCTTATCCCCACAGTGTCACAGTGAGGTTGTACACCGATGCCCATTTTAGAATAAAACAGGTGGCAGTAAAAGTATCTACCTCTCCTTATGTCTGTTAATCTGTCAGCTTAATCCAGTTCAAACATTTCAAAAAAGAAGGCCTGTCATGCCACACCGTGTTAAAGATTCTAATGTGTGATCAGTGTAACACTTTTGAGCCAAAGGCTAGTCTTGGCTCTGTATGATATGAGTGGGAATCCCTCCATCAGGCACAGCTCTGGCTGTGATCACAGATTTCCCACCTACCTCCTGTTTCAGTAAATTCAAGTAAATAAGGAATATTTTGAACTCTGGATCATGCAAAGGTTCTCTAGTATGGTATAAGGACAAAGGCATGAAGTAGGAAATGAGTAGCTGTAAATGGACAGTGGCCTTTCGCTGTAATTTAAAAGAGAGGTATGAAAATCCGCATCTTCAGTTGGATTCAAACATGACTCATGCCACTGATACTGCAGGTAAGCTCATAAGCTGGGAAAATAAACCAGTTGTTGTGGTTGTTGGATCAGGCTTTTACATTAGTATACTAACACAGTTTTATTATTTGAATGTGTTTCTACAGAGAGGAAGATTTGGGGGTTTGTGGAGACATACATGTTGACGTTGGCCCCCATGGTTAGCATTTCTCCTAGCACTCTGCTGACCTTCTGAGCATCAACCACAGCATGCTGATCTCCCCAGTGATCCAACCAGCCAGTGTAAAACTCTGAGTTCACCTGCAACGTAATTTAAAACAGTTTTATCACATATACCTGTGAAATCATACGAACGAGTTACAAATTCATTTTTACTTGTGAAAGAGGTTTTAACTATAGTACATTATTGACATAATAGCAGGTGGTGGAAGTGGTGCACATGATTGCATTGCATTCAAATATTGTGTCCACCTCACTGTGCCTTTCTTTTCTCTAACTGCTTTGACTCCACCCCTGCTGGTCATGTAAGATAGCTGTCCTACCTGAGCCTATTATGAGGTTTGTCTTTGTATGAAAGGGGACCTTTAAGACAAAGACAATTAAAAAGAAAGTTGTTAAAGGGGAAGTCGTCCAGAACGAGACACACCTAAAAAAGATTTGTTTTAGAAGGTGATGGAGAAACACCCTGAAAGATTCATAAGGATTATTTTGAACTGTGAATCATGCAAAGCTACTCTAAGTGTATCCAGGAAGAAAGGTAAAGAGCTCAGCTTTTCCGTTTTAAATCATTTCTATATCAATCAATAAATTAAAAGTAACTGATTAGTAATGCACCACCACCCACTGTAAACATCAGCAGAATTTTTTTCTGCAGCTTTTTTAATTGAATGTCATTAGAATACACAAGTGTACATAATAAAATGGCCAGTGAGTGTGTATTGTGTATATTCAGCCCCTGCTTCTTAGGATTATGTTTAGTGAATAGATATGTAACGAACCAGGGGTCCTCGAGGTTCAAATCGTCGTTGCCGGGCGAAGGCTTCAGTGATGTTGGTGTCTGAGAAAAGAACATGTAGAAATAACAACGATCTCTAAAAGAACAAGAAGATGATGTTTTATCTTTGGACACCGTCACACAATACCAACCTGTCCCAAAGTCTATTGTGGCATATAATCCTTCCAGAGTCCCACATATCATTTCCTTGTTTGTGTTTCCATCAGTGGTGAACAGGATGACGTCCTCGCCCAGAAAGAAGCGGAAGAGAGTGCGCAGGTGACGCATGTAGTTGTAGTCACAGCTGTAGTAACTCCCATATTCATTCTCAACCTGCATTTAAGATTGTATATTTTCAAATCCAATAATAATACACTAACTCTTAAAAAGCTTTATAGCGACCCACTTAGAACTCTACCTGGACAGTAATGATGTTTCCCCCGTTAACATAGAGCCAAGGTTTCACTTTGGGGAGGAGAACAGCAAGCCAGTTGCTGACTGCCTGCAGGTAATCTGGGAGAAAACAGATAATGTTCATAAAGCAATACATTTCAAAAAGGGTCATAGGTGCATGTTTTACCTGTGTCTGCAGAGCGCAGTATGATGTTTGGCTTTTGAAGTAACCAGGCAGGCAGTCCACCCTGCAAGAGAAAATTAGAAGAGAATGAAGGCAGAAACGTGGGCAATCATGTGATTAGCCAGCCTCTTTTATCTCACCACAGGGATTTGGAGAGCAGTGTAAAAAAATACCTCCACACATTTTAACTTTGTATTTTTAATATATGAAATATGGCATAAATGTGTGCATCCTACTACAGTTATAGTAATATATACCACCAGCCACTTCATTAGGTGAACCTGCTCAACTGCTCATTAACACAAATATCTAATCAGCCAATCACACAGCAGCAACACAATGCATTTAGCCACATAGACACGGAGAAAATGTCCTACTGAAAACCAGACTGGTCACCAGAATGGGAAAGAAAGGTGATTTAAGTGACTTTGAACGTGGCGTAGTTGTTGGTGCCAGATCGGTTGATGTACTCTGATTTTACAACATAATCATGACTACAGTTTACCTGTAAGCCGCAGTTCTCTGGCCCATCAGAATGACCAGAGTGCTTCAAGCTTATAGGAAGACAAAAGTAACTCAAATAACCACTTGTTACAACCAAGGTATGCAAAGAGCATCTGTGAACATGTAAAACAGATTCACAGATTAAGCAGTTGGGCATGTAAAGACCACACGGGTGCCACTCCTGTCAGCTAAGAACAGGAAACTGAGGCTACAATAAGCAGATTGTTCAAAACTGGAAAACAGAACATTGGATAAATGTCGCCTGGTCTAATGAGTACTGATTTCTGCTGGATGGTAGGCTCTAAACTTGGTTTAAGTAAAATAAATGCTTGTATCCATGCTGCCTTGTATCAACAGGTCAGAATGCTGCTGGTGGTTTAATAGGGTGGCGTTGCGTTCACTGTACTCAAATGTTCTCCACAATCACCAGACTTCAATATCTCAATCCAACAAAGCACCTTTGGGATGTGGATGTTATGACCTCTGTTCTCACCATTTCCCATTCAGCACAGATGTACGGTCCAGGACGCAGGATGACCAGCAGACCCGTCTGGTTGGCCAGATCCAAAAAATGCTCCAGATCTCTGTCTCCTGTGAAGTTTTGAACTCCCTGTACCGTTTCATGGAAGTTCCAGGGCACATATCTGTGTATACAGACATGGTAAATGTACAATGTTTATAAAGGCCAACAAACAATCCAGTTGAAAAACATTTATATTTAAATGTTTGCGATGGGGTCGGCTTACACTTGGATGGCATTCAGTCCAGTCATGTACATCTTCGCGAGTCGGTCCTTCCAGTAGTACCGTGGGATTCTGGAGTAGTGGATACTCCCTGAGATGTACTGAAAAGGCTTCCCATCTTTCAGGAAACAGTTTCTTTTGTAGTCTATAGAGAAAGATCTCTCTCCAGAGGCCTGCAATATAGTCACGGTAACTGCTATGAGAGTCAAAGTGCTGATAATCTGTCTATAACTTCCACTGCATATTTCTCAGGACTGAACTTGGGTAGCAGCTTGGGCAGTTATTAATGATGCTGCGAGAACAACTGTAGGTAAACTATGTATGTATGCACATATAAAAGGTTACAGAAATTATATATAGTTAAAGTTATATATTTTTTGCACGAACCTTTCAAGGAAGTAGAGAGAGGCAGGGGGAAAAAACGAAAGATCAGCTGACTGAACTACTGTAAAAAAAACCTTTAGTTTCATTCTTACCAAATTTCCATTCACATCTGAACAGGCAAGAGTCAGTGCAGCGAGGAGTAAGGCAGCAGCAGCAGCCATGTCCGCTGCCTACCTGTGACGGTTAAACCTAAAACATCTATAACAGCTATAGATGCGAACATATACAGTCTTCTTTCACCTCACTCCAAGTCTATTATTAACAGGGGGAAGCATTGAGTCAACGTCCTCCCCGCTTCAGTAGCACTACCACGTGATTTTTATTTAGTCATCAGCTGGGTCCTAAAGTCTGTCGCTTCGCCTCAAAACCTGTTCTGGCAGGCCCCTTTTTGTCATCACCGTTATCAGTGAGACCTAGTAGTTATTATTTTTCTCATAAATAGAGACATTTAATATACTATAAATATCTCAATGCTTAAATTATAAATGAAATAAAAATAAACAAGATTAAATCTTGATCCAAATATGTCAAGCACACTTGGAAGTTAAAAACAGAGGCGAAAATTCAATGTGGTTATAGATTTTAAATTATAAAATTTAAATATCAGTAGCTAAGTAACATAACTTTACTGCATTCCTGTGTGTATACCTGTCTATTGTTGGGGTTATTTACACATGTGAACATACAAAAAACACAAAAACGACAAAATAGAAGTATGTAAGTCTGTAACTGTGCAGGCTAAGTGGGAATCCTGCCACCAAAGCCACCCTATGACGCCTTGCTTTTAACAACATGCTGTCATACTATGTATTATGTAGGCTGAGAACAATTCCCTTTGTGTTTTGCATGGCAAAATAACAAAGCAGCCAGTTCAGGAACGGGTAGCTTTATTATAGCTTTAGGACCCCACTCCTAAAGCTATAAGCTCTGTGTCCTTGTGTCTTTTCACTGGGTATGAATGATAACTGCATGTCAACCAGTACTAACATCTACATCAGTGGAATTATCTTTTTTTTTTCTTCTTTAAAAAAAATAAATAAATAACAAAAAAAAATCAACCTTTTAATTTCCTCTGGAAAATTTCTCAGGCACGATGTTGGTGCTACAATAATAACTTATCAGGAGCTATCTGATAGGAAATATACCCGTGTTATAACTTTATGTTCCTTTAAGGACACTAGATGGCGCTGCAATATATGAAGAGCTGCAACTGACGTCTTATCTGGTTAACATAGTTTCACAGGGACATTACTGAACACTAATGATATTAAGGTAGATTACAGATGATTACAGTTTACCTTCAGACTAAAAGAATCCATTAGTACTGATCCTTGCGTACTCAAACTACTGTAGTAAAACACATGAAGCCCTGTGCCTGTACCATTTACATACACTGTAACACATTAGTAGCCATTCTGGTGTGTTGTGCATGCATTTAATTAAATTGTATACACTCTTTTTTTCCTATGAGGCTGTTGTGTCCTTCCTAGTGTTTCGTTACACTCATAGAAAAGTCAAAGTTGCTTCCAGGCTACTTTTTCTGCCCGTGTGCACTCCATTATGGTTAGAAAGAGCTCTTAAGTGGCTGATGGACTGATGTGTGATGGGAACAGCAGTTTATCTCCATGTGACATGTATACACTAATCCTGGCAATTTCAGTTAATAGATCCTACATCTGCCTGCAGGCCCATCACTGCACTTGTAGGGTTATATAGATTCACTTCTCCACATGCTTTTACTCTTTTTGTCAGTTCTATCTACTTTACAGTAATGACAGCCTAAACACGGATGTCATTTCCTGCCTCTTCTTTCATTAGTGTCAATTCTGAGAAAATTGAAAAGGGGGCCATCACAATTGCTAATGGCAGCTGATCTCAGCTACAGATAGGACTCTGTGGCTCATTAGCCCACTGTCAGATGCTGTCGATTGCCCTGGGAATGAGCGGAAGAATGACGTGCATGGGCTTATAATTTGGTTATGAGCATGGTAGTGCCTGAGGAAAGCCTGTCAGCATCCCATCTTTGCACCCCCCCCCCCTCTCTTGTGGAAAATTGATGTTCAAACCATAAAAAAATTCCCAGCAAACTAATGCACTCCGGGCCATACCAATTACTGAGGTGTTGAAGCACAATTGTAAGCCTAAAAGATGGGATTTAGAATAACACAAACACTAGAGAAACTGCTTAACTCACAAGATCATCTTGCAGTGAACTGGAGTCCACTTTTTAATTACTGTGCAAGTTAAAGGTGCAGTCCAGACTACCCTACAATTATTAGGCAGGCCTGTCCCTGGTGTGATGGGAGATACAGAAAAAAAACCTCACTCGCTCTAGGGCTGGGCGTCATCTCAATGAAGTCATCTCCCCAGAGTCTGTAATTAGATTGAACCATCCCCTCTGTCACTACCCACTACCCCCAGAATAAACCCTCTTTGTCGTTTCTGGTGGAAGCAGGTGTCTTCAGATCCCCACCGCCCCTGAAATGACACCTCCAAAAAATCCACTTCAGTCTATTTGGAATAGTTGATGTTAGGAACTCCATCAGCTTTACATGAACTGGGGTAATCTTGGCTTTTGCTTGGAATTAATTAATGTGATGGGGCCATAAAACATGTCAGTGAGTTGCATTTATGGGAGGTGGGGAAGCTTTCAAAATAAAACGCCATTAGTATTTTGTATCAAGCAATCATTTTCATACAAAGTGCAACAAAAACAAAAATGTCAGTTATATCAATGCACAGTTTGCCCATCCGTGGCCTTATTTTAAGAATTATTACTATTATTATTTGAAGTAAGACTGACAACATCAGGTGTCAAATCCTTTGCCACAGCTCCCCTGTGTGACCTTATGCCCACTGTCTGATTTACTAAAAACCATTTCTCAGTTAAAGTCATCATCTGCTCAACTTTATATCTTACACATCTTAAACAGAAACACCTTTACCAGTGATTTAAACATGTGATATTTCATATCTTAAAGAGACCTGGTATAAAACCTGAATGGTTTAAATAACTAAGTAGCATATTCTTAGTTTTCAGTTTCAAGATTGTAGTGTAGTTTATGTTTAAGTTTATCCTGCCTTCCAGGTGTTTCCTCATATCCTTTCCCTCTATATATTGTATCAACTCAAGACCAAAATACAGCTGTGTACATTAAGATCATCAACAACCTCCCATCCCCTGGACCCCTCACATTCCAACACAGTGCCATATAGGCAAGAGGAAACACCTCAGCATACATATATAGTAAATGTATAAAATTACAAGATAAACTGAAAATTTAATTATAGAAAATTAATAATAAATATAAATAAATTTAACATAAAATTGTAGAAAGAACCACTGACCAGAAGTCAAGGTTAGTGGTTACCTGTTCCTTACAATATAAAGCGTCTTGAGGCAACTGTTGTGATAAAAATAAATAAATAAAACTGAATTTAAATACCAGAGAACAGTGTTAGACATGGTATTGTCATGAATCGCTGTGCGGCAGGCAGGAGTTGGACCCAAAATGCAGGACTCACAGACTCGGGGAGGTGAACTCAAAACACAGCTTTATTTGCTGGTAGAACAAACATACAAAACTAGACTAAACTGGGAAACCATAAACTAAGAACACACAGGGAGATCCACACACAGCATGAGGGACAACGCGACACTGACTCAGAGAAACACAGGGTTTAAATACACTGGGAAGTAACGAGGGGAATGAGACACAGAAGGAGGGCACAGCTGGGAGAAATCAGGACTGACGAGACAAGCAAAGCAGGACGCATTCACATGAGACACGGACCATCAAAGTAAAACAGGAAGTATCACACAGAGACGCGAACTTGACACAGTGGAGACAGCAACTAAGAAATACAGAGACATAAACCATAAGGCAGAGGTCTAAGAACCAAAATACACAGGGAAATACTCAGCTGGGAACACAAGAGACTAGACTAGAGAGAGTAACAAAAAACCAACCATGAGAACATAATGCACAATGCAGAGTGACAGAAAACAAGAAACTCAAACATGCAAAGACACACAATTACACAGAACAGAGGGGACACAGAGAGACATGAAGGGCAAGGGATCAAAACTAGAAGCCATAGAATAAATCACACACAAGTACAATAATACAAAAATCACAAAGAACTAAAAACGCTGGGTCAGGAGACCCAGGACCGTGACAGGTATGGCATGTTAATCTCTTGAATAGTCTCAGATTGGGTTGGACCTCTTTGTTTAAATTAATCTTTTGTGATGTTTAAGGAAATACCAGCTTGTTCTTAACTATGGAGTCCAACAGGGGTCAATTTTAGGCCCACTACTTTTCATCTACTACTTCTGGGTGCAGACCAAAACTTCAAACTATGGTTGTTTAGCTCCTCTGTTTTGTTACAGTTTAACCGCAGTGTGTTTTTATTGTCTCTTCTTAAAGATAAAGAGGTAATCCATGATAAACTGAACTTTTGAACTTTTCTTTACCCGAGGTCCTCATACACAGAAGAGTATGAGTAAGGGTCTGGTCTTTTGAGATCACAGCCGTGAGATTGAATTAACTGCAATAGTTTATCAGCTAACCTGAAGATCTCACTTTTATTAGGTGATCTTTTACATGCTTCGTCTCTTCAATCTTTAACTGCTGATTTAAATATTTTATTAAATGCAGCTTCAAGCTTATGGTTATAAAGTTTGGTTATTTTGCTTACTTGTTACACACCAACTGCTAATATGACCAGTTCTGAACATATATGGTAATTCTCACTGATTAGTGATGCAACCCTTCGAGGGGGCAATCTAAGTGCTGAGCTGCCTGTGATTCATGCACAGCTGAACAAAACGAATTCCCAAGAAGTCTCTATATCAGTCCGGAGGTCAGGCTACGCAGAGGAATGTACCTTGCCTGTTTTCTCAGGCTCTGAATGACCAGTGAGTCAGCGTTAGGCGCACAAACCATAATACTCTGGCATCTGAGAGAATCTGGTCCTGAGAAACAAACAACGAACAATAAAAAAGTACCATGACAAAATACCTTTGCTATGTTTGTATTTCATTACTGATGTAACCCTGTAGTTTTTCTCTTTTTGGATCAATGAAAAAAAAAATTCTAGGATTCTTAAAGCAATTAAGTCACATATTGTGGGAGTACTGAAACACAAGGCTCTATAAACAAACAGGAAATGGACAGTGTGGGGGGGGAGCATGGGAAGAGTGAGTTGGCTCTCATTCCTCAAACTCAGGGAAGGTATGGTATGCATTTGGGGTGCAAGTATGCTCTGAGGAATGCTTGTGGTGATATTGTGACATCCTGATGCTTGGACTTTAGCTCCAATAATAGCTGTTAGTGAGGCTTATTATGTCAAATTAATCACAGCGAGGAATGTCTTTCTGAAATTCTTTCACCCCCCTTAACTAAAAGCATACTGGCTGTCAGGCTTTAAACTTTAACACTCATTTGTATCTTTATCTTTAGCTACACAAGCAGCAGGGATCTATCCCAGCGCCACTATCAGCCATTGAGTCCATTAGATTATTTGCTTTTGCCTGATAAAATCAGGCTATCAGATTGATTTTATAAATGAGTATCTGCAAAATGAATGGCATTGCTTTCAGCCTGAGCAGGGGAAGTCTGTTTTTTTCTAATTAGCTAACATTAGCATGCTCACAAGCTAAGCTAAGATAATGATGACCCCATTAGGCATTTGCTTGCTTGGAATGAATGTTACATCCTGCATTTTTTTTTTTCCATAATTGATTTTATTGTTTAGATCAGGAGCAGATGAATTTCAATTATACAGTATTGTGCAAAAGTTTTGAGTCACCATCATTTCTTTGTATTTTGTTAGAAAAATTAGTAATAGGTTTACTGATCTATTGAAAGATGTGCAAACATACATGGAAATACAGTATATAAGGCAAAAACAGTGGTTCCACAAGTCAAACAAACTTGAAAGTCAATATTTGGTATGGCAGCCTTTATTCTTCAACACAGTCTGAACTTTGTAGGTAAACTTTCTTGTTTAAGTAGTCAGGAATAGTTCTCCAAGCCTGTTGAAGAACATTCAGCCTTTTATGCTGTTCTTTGTAAATATGATCCCAAAATGGTCAATAATGTTGAGGTGTGGGTTCTGGGGAGGTCAATCCATGATGGAAAGTGTCCCAATGTCCTTTTTTCCCTATCCAGATATGCTTTTACTGCATTGGCAGTGTGTTTGGGATCATTGTCATGCTAAAAAGTACTTTTATGTGTTCATAATTCCATCAATTTTGACAAGATCTCCAACATCGCAGGCTGAAGTGCAGTCCTAAACCACGACTGAGCCTCCACCGTGTTTTACAAATAGTTTGAGACACTCACTATTTAACCTCTGTCTCTAACTCTCTTACCTGATCTCCTTTGCACATATTGATGACATTTTGAACCAAAATTTTCAAATTTAGATTCATTTGTCCATCAGACCTGTTGCCACCGATTTTCAGTCCAGGTCTTGTGTAATTAGCATACCTTAGCCTTTACTCCCTGCTTTCTTTATTTTTGCCTTATTTTTTTTTTCTTAAGGACATGACTTACAGATACTATTCACCTGTCAAGTTTCCTCAGAGTTTTTTTTAAGGACACCATATTGAGATATGCCAAATTTCCAGCTAACAGCTGTTTGGAAATTACCTTGTTGGTGTAAAACTACTATTTTATGCCTGGCAAGCTTTGTTTTACGTTAAGTTGTGAGTTATGTGTAGACACAACACTTGTTCATCCCTTGAGTTGGGTGCTGGTTTTATGCTTGATAGGTGAGTGTTTAATGACTTAACAAATAAAAAAAACACTTCTGAAAATGGTCAGGTGCACAAAAAGCGGCCAATGGCAAAAGACAAACTTTGGATAACTTTCAGAAAGCCCAGAGAACTCCAGTCTGGCTCCTTGGAAAAAGTAATGAGAGGTACTTAAACCTTTTTCAGCAGAACTGTAACTTTATAGCATTTTTTTGTTTTGATAAAACAGAAAATTGCTGATCTCCTAAAAATTTGAATAACCTTCTGTTTATGTAAAGCTTGCTATGAAAAAACCCAGAATAAAGCGATGACATTTTATTGTAACAAAATCAATTATAATAACATCAACTAAATCGTTTTCGCTTAAAGGATATTTTTGTCCCTTCATCTCTTTTATAAAACAGCAGGAGTTGCTGACATTGCTGTGAGTAATGCGTTGTGATGGAGACCAGTCGACTCTGTGAGGTTCAAGGATCAGTTCCATAATTTGATAAAAGCTACAGCAGGATTTGTCATCGACCATATTTACACATTTAGGTGATGCTGCCTACGAGTGTGATACAATAAAGATCAAATCACCTTTGTTTGATATTGTTAGATGATCCATTTTTACTTCAATGTCTTTGCTTTCATTTGGCCATCCATCTTGGCTAAACTATCTCTGATTCAATTAATTTTACCTAACTCCCATCTTCCTGTTGCTTTGTTCCCTGGATGACCGAGACCATTCACACAGAAAAAAGAGAAAACATCATAAAAGCTTACTTTTAGGACTTTCATGTCTTTCTTCACTTAAGTTTGGTCAATTTTGGCCACTTTGCTTTTGGTTTTTGATTTGTCTTTAGGCCTAATTTTATAGTATTACTTCTCATACCAGTGCAAAGTGTCTAAGGTAAGCGTATGACTTGGTATTATCATTAGTAATATATTCAGTTTTCACTATTATATAAACTGTGCTAATTTCACAGATTTCAAACCTGCTCTTAGTTAACACAACATAGTATTTGTAGGTCAGACACCAGTGATATTTCCAGCTGACGATAACCAAGGGTTCATCGCGCTTGTTGTTTAGCTGCACTGTTTACTCATCAATTTATGGGTGGAGGTTTTTTACATAATCAAAGCAGCTCCAGTTAAGTGATTAGCCTGGTCTGGTTGTGACTAACAGCCTGTGGCTATAGAGAGGATCATCAGTCATCCCCCATCACTGGGACCTCCATCGCATGCATTCAATCCCGACTTGTCCATTATTTGACACGAAGCTACAAAAGGATCCTTCACCTGACCTGAATGATTTTGCCTGAGGTCATTCCCACTAGTGGGGGTTGGGGGGCTCATCATAGACTCTATCTCCAATTAACCTTTCAAAAACACAGTTCCTCACGTGTGATGCTTTATTTTCACAACTAACCAGATGTTTATATAACAGGGCCAATCGACAGATCTGAAATGGTCACATGACTTGGTACCTTTTAAGTGCAGCCCATGGCTTTCATGCATGAAGTATATATTGCTCTGGCCCTGTCTGATGGTGCTACTGCATGTGGTCATTTGTGTCCACTGATCTTTACTTCCGTGGACCACGCACTGTAAGAGCAGGATATGGGGACATAGCTTGTAAAGAAGAGCTGTAAAGCTTGTAAAATAAAGCACTAAACAGATGCTTAAACACTGGGTATTCTTCCTGCCTTTTATAAATTTTACATGATAAAAAAAAACCCAGAGAGAGGAGTAAACAGGCTTCTATAGATAAACATAATTTCACCATTAAAGCAAACGTTTAGTATACATTTCATAGCTCAGCTGATCATTGGCCCCTTCCTGGTATGCCTGGTGTTCCACTTGGTATGTAGGATTTTTCTAGGATAAAACTTTTTTAACCGTCCAAAGACATGCAGCTTGTGGGGATAGGTTAATTGGATAATCCAAATTGCCACTAGGTGTGAATGTGTGAATGAATGTGAGTGTGAATGGTTGTCTGTCCCTGTGTGTTAGCCCTGCGACAGACTGGCGACCTGTCCAGGGTGTACCCTGCCTCTCGCCCTGTGACAGCTGGGATAGGCTCCAGCGCCCCCCGCGACCCTGAAAAGGATAAGCGGAAGCGAATGGATGGATGGAAAACTTTTTTAAATGCAGATATAAACTGTGATGAAATAATGTATCCAAATGCCTTCCTGAGGCTGACATTGAAAGCCTGAAGATTTAAAGAAAACAAATCCCCATTCCAAAAGTGTGATTTTTAGAATGAATCTTTTTTTTCTTACTGTTAACTAGAAACTTAAAGAGCTAAAAGGGAGTGTTTTGACTCTCTTTTAACTAACCAAAGTCAATTTTTTCTCTAACCTCATCTGCACCAACACCAAAGGACCAAATCAGCTGGCTGAGTCCATATCAGGGGTCAAGAACAGCAGGTCTTACCTGTCCCTTCCCCCCAGTCTGTTTGGGGATCGTGATAACCAAATGGATGTTTTGTTCTCTTTGTTCATGCAGACAGTAAGCATAGTCGGCTGTCTCAAAGAGTAATTCTTCCACTGTTGTTATGTAGTTTAAAAAGCAGTGAGTTTAATTGTGGTTTAGTGCTGCATATCCTCAGCAAGCCCCCTTTGTTAAGTTCAGAACTGCTTTTTCCTCTTTGGGACATGTACTGACCCACATTAAATGTGTGTTTAACACATCTAATAAAGGTTTTACGTCTTAGCAAACACTCGTGCTGTAGCTGTGATATTTACTGCTTTATTATTTTTATCAGGAAAGGATGCAGGTTAGGAATAATTATCCAGAAACAGGTAAAATTGCTCTGAGTCAGACAGAGAGAATCTGTTTGGTGTGCATAATGATTCACCTGGACTGTACAGCAGAGAGTCAGGGCACCCGGTGGCCCCCATGTGTGTGTCAGGTGATTGTGAGAGGGTATAATCACCTCCAGTCAAAGTGTCTGTGAGCGGTAAACTAGCTTTGGCACAACAATGGGATTGTTCAAGTATTACTCCCTGAAAATCCTTACAGGAACGCAAAACAGTGACTGCACTGTTCTTATAAAAGCTGCTCTTAACCTTTTGATTAATAAGTACCAACTAACTAACTGACTACCAACAACAGGCTTGTATAATCTAATGCAACAGAAATGCTGAATAGGCATTTTGACATATTAGGAGCCAGAAAGGCTGATCAGTACATATAATGTACTTTGATTGAATTCACCAATTTGACTCAAAAGTTGAATTAGTGACTGAAAGACAAAATTGAGAAGGATTTGCAAGATTTGGGGATTGCACTTTGCTCTATTTAGTAGATTTTGCCACTAGTATTGAGGTGAATTAAAGGTACAAATAAAGAATACGGTTTTCTCAGAGGGGTATTGCAAAAATGCTTAGAGAAATGTTTGAAC
Source organism: Aulonocara sp. 'chitande type north' Nkhata Bay (assembly GCF_057382095.1). NCBI lineage: Eukaryota > Metazoa > Chordata > Actinopteri > Cichliformes > Cichlidae > Aulonocara > Aulonocara sp. 'chitande type north' Nkhata Bay. The sequence continues at coordinate 26,547,423 of NC_141359.1, read as the reverse complement.
ATCCCATATATGTTACTTTAAAATACTGTGTAGTAAACTCACTAATCAGTGGTAATATAGCTCCATCTCTGAAAACATGGTGTTTCAAAAGTTTTTTTAAAAAGAGAATGAGCTTCAAAGTAAAATTATAAAATAATTTTAAGCTGTGAGAACAACACTATCAAATCAGGAGACTGACCAAAACATTCTGCCATATCACACAGCAAGCATCTATTATATAACAGACTGCATACAGTTTGCAGTCTGGGGCTGTTGCATGACTGCTCAGTATAGAGTAACATATTCGTCTATCTGGTGTTATCATACCTGTTAGCAAAGGCAGTACATGAGCTGCAAAATGCACATCCATTGTTTGATTTCAACAAATAATACAAAGAAGAAAATGATTTTTGTGTTGAGACTGTAAAGCAGCTGTCTGTGATTTTATAAATGGCTGCTGAGGACCCCGTCAATCACCGATACATCATTTCATATCATTATTTATTTATAAAATGTATCTATTCATTATTTATTATTATTGATTTGTGAACCAAAAGAAAACCAAAAGAATGAGCTTAAAGACACACTGGCTACCCATTTTTAAATTTGGCACCATGACACATATAAATATATTTTTATTTATCTTAACAGTATGACAGCTTGAATATAAATCCTTAAAAAAAATAAAGTGAGAGTAAGGAGATGATGAATCACCCGGCGTGATGAGGTATTTGAATATTTTTCAAATTCAGTGCCAGTAGAAAAACTGCAACAAATGCATACCCTTAAAAATAAACAAATACAAACAAACACCACATTAGGGAGCTGATTAGTGTTTAGAAAATGAGACCATAAGATGACCATTAAAACAAAAGCCCCAGAGCTGAAATTAGAAACAAACCGACTACAGCAAAATGTAAAACAACCCAAATCAGACAGACAGCAACAATACCAGATGCAAAACAGCAAAAACCACACAAACCGACTTCACAAGAGACAAAGAACGGCTGCAAAGGCATGCAAAATTACTAAAATACAACCAAAATGTGCCAAAATGAAAGGGAATGCATGCTTTGGTTCTTCATAGGATGAATGTGGGGCCTTTACGTATTTGTACCCGTTTGACCTCATAGCTTCTTCATCTGTCAGTGACTCTTAGGTAAAGAAAAAGAAAGAAAGAAAAACGCATTGAAGAATAGAAGACTGACAGCCCAGTTGTGCATTCAGTGCTCAATATGCTTTACAGTTTTTACTTGGCGATGGAAACATATGAGTCTAATAAGAAGGTCCTCAAATCAAATAATCATAAAATGCTCATTTTATCGGAAAGATTTTTTTTAAGACATCTGCAAAAATAAAACCAACTTACTCCTCCTGATCTGCTTCTTTCTTCTCTGTATATTTTTTCCAGGAAGCAAAATAATGACTCAGACTCAGTCTCACCCTAGATATACATAGAAGTAGATTCATATTAGGCCTGCTGTGCTATAATAAACCTTTTTAAGCAAAAACCTGGTATGTTGGATACATGTGCACATCCTTTTAAAATCTGTAGAAACATGAACAAAGAGGGCGTATGCTGATGGGAGGGCTGTGGCTCAGCAGGCTCCTCCTCCCTGCATAATAAGCCGGGTCCATTGAAATGAGTAGACAGCAGAAACGGCGCAGGCAGCTCCACAGCGGCTTGTCGGGACACTTCAGAAAACAAGTCCGAAAGTGTCCGAAAATCAGAGAGCAGAATGACTCGTTTCATGACTGGCACAGAGTTGTGAGCAAGTATCCGGAAAAAAAGAGAAAAGATTTTATTATCTTACCGAAGCGGATGGGAATAATTTGGGAATACAGCCCGCTCTCCTCCTCAGCTGTGGTACCCTGAAGTCAGACTACAAAGAGCCGTGAGGTCGAGCACTGGTTAAGATGAATACTTCCTTTTTAGAGGTGAGTTCGCCTGCTTTCTCTATAGCGGTATGAATACTTTTTAGTAGCTCTTTGCTTTAATTTGGAGCCCTACATGGATTTTTGAGACCTTCACGCTCCTTTGTTTTGTTTCACCACACTGTGTTTTGAGCTTTTTATAAATGCGGGATGGGTTCAGACCACTTCATGATTTTCACACCCCTGTAAAAGCAGCCCTTATTATGATGTATTCTGCGGTCTTTGTGATCCTTTATCAGCCGCTCATGTGTCCTATACCTCTACAGGATGGAGCCAGAGTGGCAACCTCACTGTCCACAGAAGCCTCTTAGTCATACAAATGTCTGCCCTGACAAAAACTACTACAGCTTCTCAGGGAAACCTGTGTGTAGCTTTAATTAGAGGCTACACAATGCAACTCTCAATGCAGTGACTGCTGAGCTGGATGTGTCATCTGCCAATCAGTCCAGAGAGCAGCACACTCTGATGTAGGTGAAAGCCAGGCTGGCTTTAGGTCTGATTTGTCATGCCCCTCTGACTCAGAGGAGGGCACACACACTCACAGAGAAGACAGATGGAGTACAGGGGAGTGAATCTCCTCCCATCCTCTACTTCTGTACCTCCCTATCAGCCATGCCCCTCAGTGATGCTGTGACTCACAGAAGTTTCAGCATGCAGGAGGTGCTCCATACACTTTTCTTTGCAAAGGCAGGTTTAATGCTGATTGGACAATTATCGATGCATTTCTATTTTTCAGTGACTTCAGTCATACAATAATAAATTCAGCAGCTTCGAGTGTAGCTTTCAATAATTTGCTGCACACACCGACTGTGTAGCGAGCAGATGGAGGAGAGCTGGATTTTGACTCATAATCTGCTTTTATTACAGTGATATGCTGCGAAGAGGAAGGTTATTATTTCAGCTCAGTTTTAATCTGGTTTGTGTCTGTTGACCTTTACCAACAGAGCAAGACATCCTGTAGTATTTGCTCCAAATAGGTGTATGTTTTTTGGGGTAGGTTATATTTCATTCTACTTGATTTGTTAGGTTGTCTTTGGACTTGACTGCATTCATTTGCAGTGTTTTAAAATTTTAAGCTAAAATACATATTGGTTTGACTTCGTTGTACTTACTGCTGCTTTTTTTACTGTTAAAATTAAACTGAGTCTCTGTAACAGACCACTAATGGACAACAACAGCATAAAAATATATATTTATCTCTACCTGCTGTTTCACATCTCCGGTCTGAGCTGTGTTAGAGGGAATGACTGACCTGTCCTGGTTTTCAAGTGAATTTCGGTGTCATGGAAAGATGCCAGGGTCTTGAACTCCACAGTGCCACAGCTTGGATTTAATTAAGCAGGAATTCTGGAAGTGAATTAAGATAAGGATTAAACTCAACTCTATAAACAAGTGCACCAGGATAAATCATATGGATGTGTCTTTGCTGTGAATGTCGTGGTTGTATAAAGCTGGAACTGTGTAGATAGGAGCACATCTTTTTTAACCTTTTGCATCACAAAACTCTGTTGCAGATCATGCATTAAAGAAATATGCACGTTTACCAATTTGCCAGTTACTAATCTAGAATCGGCTTTTCCTCATAGGCCACTGTTTGTTAAGGTGGAGACGTTGACAAGGGTTAGAAATCATGGTGGACTGAGAGGAGTGGTCATGGGTGTGCTCATCCTGATGGCCCATCCTGTCCACCATAAAACCTTCAGCACTGTCCTTTACCCCACACCCAATACGTTATTCTAATGGAAGTGACCCAACAAAAACACACAAGTATCGAAGGGTGTTTTTTTTATACTGCAAGGCTGCTGGATTTGGCAGACTTTATATTCACATTTTGTTTTTTCAGACATACGAGAAACTCCCTGCCCGCGTCACACCCAAATTTGGATGAATCAGAGCTTCCATTATGAAATTAATTTCGTTTATTTAGCTTTATCCACAATATCTGCTAATTTTAACCGTTTTTCCAGTGAAAAGTTTTATCCAAGAATCCATTTCATATAGCGTATATGAGAAACATTGTTGTGCCTTTGGGCCTCTTCCTTCCTGGCTATTAATTTGCCAGGTAATATGAGCATTATCTATACCTTTGTGCGCCCTCCCTTTGTATGTGTGAGCTCCCACACACACTTTAGATACTTGATACCTTTGTAGAACATCCTGAATCCCAGCTATTTTCTAAACTTGGTAATCAGTTTCTTTATAGCAGCAGCTGCTACACACTGTAAACCCAAGCAAGGAGGACCTTTCCACACCCATTAACCCCTTCATTGCATTACACACCAAATTCCTTCCTCTTAAAGATACTCTGACAGAGGGAATCCCAAATACCCAGCCTTGACCTCCCAAATTCCTGGTCACGGCTGCATGTCATCCATCCTGTAGAGCTGCGGTTGCAAGGCTTTAGGTTTCACACCGTCACCGCTGACCCCTTCACCCTCAGACACATTCTTCCCATCCTAAAAACGTCCCTCGTAGCTCTACGTGTTGCTTATGTCTGGATCTCTGAAGTCGGGGCCGTGGATCGGTATCCGAGGCTGCATTCTGTGGTGAAATGGGTAACGTGAGAAAGGCAAACCTGCCGTAGTAGTAGGTGGACTATTTTCCCCCCTTTGGCGACAGACACTTTTCTGCCCAGTTGTCACTTCCTCCAGCTGCCACTTTAAAGAGCCGAGAATCATTGCTCCCATGCAGCTGGCTGATGGAGTAAGGAAAGAGCCAGGAAGTACAGTTAGGATGTGAAGAAGGAAGGAAGGAAATGTAATGGGACCAGCATTCCTTTTTTTCTTCTAAGCGGTTGTTTTCATTTGTAATTAAAATTGAAGTGCTTATTGTCTGCATTGTCACATCAAATTAGGGGATTTTCAAACAAGGCTCTTTAGAGTTTCGGAGCTGCGGTGAATTAACGGGGCCGGTTGTTTATGATCACAAAGAGGAAGGTATTATTAAGGCAGCGGTTTGAGTGTGCGACAGCAGAACTCCTGCAGCTTTGGAACAATCTGGAGGTGGTTTAATCCACCACAAGAGCACAGAAGCTAATTACCAGCAGCCATTGTCTGACCATGCACCAGAAAACATGGATAATCCGTTCTTATCATGTTACAGATTTGCAGCGTCAGGATTTCGAGACCACAGCTTATTCAACGATTTCCTGAATTTTCCGTTTTAACGTGAAATAAATTGGAGTCAGCGCTCTGCAATATTCTGACCCGATCCCTTCCTAACTCTTTAGCTTGTGTTTGCATTTCTTGTGAGTCTAGCAGTAACCTGACCCCCGTCTATCAGTGCGCTGACCATCACACAGGGAACTCAGCGCTGTGATAACCTCCTGCTGACGCCATGCTGTTGACTTTAGTTTTATCCGCTATGTCACCGAGCTCTTCAGACAAAGCCGTCTGTGTTTGTGGAAATAAAAGGAAAACATATCTCCATCTTTCCACAGTTTCTTTACCAGTGACAAATAACACTGCACGGAATCGTCTCTTCCTGTCTGTTAGCTCCTGATGATGGACGAACTGTTGCTGCGTGGAGTCTCTCGTGGTCTTGGTTGCCTGTAAACCTGAAAGAAATAGTTACCACTCTCACATCTTTACAATCTATATGAAGCTTCTTCTATGTGATGTTCTGTGCACACGTGTTTCTGAACTTAAGCTGCTTTAATACCACAGGAACTTCCACACAGCTTTAGTAACTATTGGAGGTGCCATCATGGTTCATCAGAACTTGGTTTGGAGGATCTTTTTTGTCCTATAGAGTAGATATTTCCTTAGTGATGTAGGCGATTGGTCCAAACCAGTGTGTATGTTGATACAGCCACCATTTGAATGCAGCACAGGGAGCACTGTTAAAATATCCATGCATATAAACATCAGCGCTTAACACTGTTCAGGCTTTACTGACACTATGCTGCCTACACAGTGAGAAAAAATGAAGTCGAATTACAAAAAAGTAAAGAACAGCAACAGGAGGTGACGGTGCATTATTAGGTACTGGTGATGCAAATGGAAAAACGCTACCAAGGTTGGGTTCCCAGGACATCCCCAGTGGGTAGTCCTACTTCTATAGATGTGATTGGTGACAATCTTATCATCTAACTCTTTGCAAATTAGCAAATCCCCAAATTAAAAACAAACAAAGCTTCACTCAAGCTATTCCTTTAACAGCTGACCTTCAACCCACTTGACTCAAATCCATCCTCCATGATTAGAGACCTCTCACTCAGTTGAGGCACTACACATGAAAAATCACTTGTAATCTTCTCTCCAACGCCCATCCTTCCTGCCGCCCTCCCTGTGTGTGTGCATCAGGGCCGTTCTGGGTGTGCTGTTCTCTGAAATATTAATCACATCAGGGCACTTGGGCAAGTAAGTCGGTGATGACAGAGAACACTCTCAAACTATTATATGCCAAATCTGCTGAAAAGATACAGTCATACTGATCTATGTACTTTCTTTATTCAATGATAAAACATTCTCTGATGGAAGTAAGTGACTGGCTGAAAGGCTGCAGGGTTTAACTTTGGACCTGGACCCCTTTCTTGAATGGCAGAGCCTCTTGGTCTCTCCCTTCTTTCTTGCCTGCTTACTAATAATCCTGTCGAATAAATGCGAAACAATGCCGCCCAAAAAATCTAACACTCATCCATCCATTCTTTTTTTTTTTTCACTTAGCAGGGACCAAGTTGTACTACAAGTTGGACCAGTTAACCCTACACAGGACAGGCCCTGTCTGGCTTCTTACCCAGGGTCATTTTGTCAAGGGGAGACCCTACCACGGGTCGGTCCTGGGATCACTTGGACATAGAAACCCCTCCACTGACCACAAATATAGCTGTATCAGTTGTGTCTTGCATGGGTAAAAAGAAGGTCCTGGTTCTTACTGTTTATTAGTTTCACTGATTTTCTTGGGTAGCCTCCAGAAAGATGTCATATATGTAAATGTCCCAGACTGTTATTTTCACATCTCAGTGGCGTCTTTCTGTCACCAGCGATGTTTCTGAATGATGGGTTGTTGATATTGTAGGCTGACTGGATGTCTGTGCCTGGGCTGCTCATGTTACTGGTGTGGTATCTGCGTTAAGTTTAAAGTGTCAGGCATGCAGTCCCTTCTGTCATTCATATCTCAAAATGATTTTCAGTACATCTCCGTGAGGTAAAGGTGGACGACTCAAATCCAAAGACAAATCAGATTTGTGTGCAGGATTTGAGATTTTTACACAGACAAAATTAAAGATTATTGTCGCTTTCCCTCATGCAAAAAATTTTAAAAAAGTGTTTGTTGTCTTTCACCTTGACTGGCCGACCTGATGGACATAGTGAGATGGTAATGAGTGTCGCTTAAATCCCCTGGGTTCCAAGGTTTCGTCTGGCAGCTTAATAACAGCCAACCTGTGATTTACTGCTCCCAGTCCAGATGTTGACTTTCCTTTTTTAGTCCCCTATGATTACGCTGCACAGAGTCAGCCTATTATGGGATGGAGTATGCGTGTTTCTAAGCTACACCATCCTGTGAGTTTAGGTTAAACACATTGCAACTACCATATGTGAATATAGCCTGAGGTGAATTTTTTTTTTTTTAAAAAACAGTAAAATTTGTTGATTCTCGTGAAGCGATTAATGCTATAGCTGTAATTCCAGGACTAATTACAGGGGTGAGCACCCTGTAGAGTTCGAGTACACATCCCACTCTGCATGAGCCTAGCTTGCCGTGGTGTGAAGAGCCTGACTGGAGAAAACAGCACAGCATGGCACAATCCACAGTCATGACATGTTAGCTTTCCCATCCACTCTAAGTGTGTTTTATTATAAGTGTGTGTGTGTGTGGTTAGAGGCCCGGGGCTTTTTGTAGGATGATATGCTGAGAAGCTGAGACTAACATGAGGAGGAATGTCCCGTGTTTTTAGGACTCCCTGTGTGTTTATCTCTGCCACTTGAACGCACTGCTAAACATACTTCATCCCCCTGCTTTGTATAAGAAACACTCGCCACAATCCAAGGAGAGGTTTGAGCAGTTTCACTCATATTTGTTCTGGGATTTCTGATTGGAATCAGTCTGTGTGCTGTTGAAATGCTGCGCGACCAGTGGATCTAATAGTTTTGGCCAAAGTTTCTTCATCCTGACCTCCAGTCCTCCCTCTTTCCTGTTATAAATTATACATCTGACTATAACACACAAAATCCCTGTCTGCTCGTTTGCCCGCAAATTCCTCCAACACCATCAGGAGCTGAGCAACCAAGACTGGCACGCAAGTACATCTTAGCTCCCTGAAGGTTCTTATCTATATTATGATGCCATCATGTTGCTTAGCAACCACTTACCAACAGGTTAAAATGACCCATTTGTAGCGTTTATGCACCTCCTAATAGCATCGTATCATTTCAATGTCATGACAGTAGCATCTAATTTATAGCCACAAAACTTGAATTATGCATTATGTGCTGTGATGTCATCATGCTGCCTAGCAATCACCTAGCAGCTGACGAAAATCACAGACCAGACAATACCATAGCATGGGCGTGTACTGGTAAAAGTAAAATGTGCATTGTAAGCATGTGATGCAGTTCAAATAAAAGTTTAAGGGCATATTTCAAGAAGAAAAGTACAGAGAATGGTTGCACGTCACTAGTGACAATTTGGAGGTTAATTGCAGTTACAAGTTGTAAACTCAGATTAAAGGCAGCTTATTATTTTATTCTGAGTCTTTTATGTTTGTTGCTATCATATCATCAGCTCCTGCTGGATGGGTAACATTTGTTTTAAGGATAATGCTGCGGGAGTGTTTCATGAAGCTTTTCACAATTCATTACACAGGTGGTACTGTTTCTGCAGGCGCTAAATCAGCACCATTTTTAAAAGTGAAACAATATCCTTGCAGGTTTTTAGACTCAGGACATGTAAATAAATTCACTTGTGACAGAGGTTAAAACTGCATTTATTTTATTTGCTTACAGAGTCCTAACAGTGACTTTAACATCGACAGTATCACCAATGTGCACCTTATCATTGCCAAATTGGATTTGATCAAACCATAAATAGCTTCAGTATGAAACACTCAAAATAATAAAATGCTGAAGATAGGAGAGTTTCTAGTAATCAGTGTGGACAGCATGAGCTACAAGGTCAATGGCAGCGTAACAGTAGCCGGGCTGCTTTGTAAGCTACCACTTTGCTTACCGTGCCCCACTCGTCTCACACTCTCAAACACAACACTGACTGAGCAGCATTCCTCGAGTACCTCTGGGTTTCCTGCTGTGTGACCCCATAGCTATCAGACGAATAACAGAGGTATGCAGATGCCAGACGGGCGAGATGCTGGCATGTGGCTCGGTAGATATTCCAAGTCATCAAGCTTTGCTGGAAATCCAATCAAACCTGCAGTAATCACATCATTCGTTGCCTATTTGCCCCGTCCTGTAACCTATTCCATTGTGTGCACCCAGGATCAGGGCGCACGCTTTGATCAGCAGTGGAGTGAAAATATGTTTGCACAGGATAAGGAGGTAAAACGCGACACTGTGCCTGGAGTATGTGGCAGAGATTCAAGTGTTTCTCTTCTTTCTCTTTCGCTCCCGAAGACACAATTTGTTATTCAAATTCTCCTCAATACACTCATTAGCAACACAACAGATTAACGCTGTCAATGGATGACAGGGTGGTGCCCTCGAACCCCGCCTTTGCAGACAGTGTGTATCTGCTGACTGACAGATAAATGGACTACCAAACACACTTGGACACAAAAAAGACACACTCACTTAATCCTGCTTGTGCACACAGACTTGTGCATATTTGTTAGATTAATATTGTAACTCATCTCTTTCAGGTCCATCAAGTGTGATAATGATAATGGCTTGCACGACAGTGATAACAGACTACTGTTTGATTTCCATTTAGCTACGGATACTTCTCAAACAGTCCTTCTCAGTTAACAAAAACATTTTCCTCGGTGTAAAGCTTCTTCTGTTCAGGGTTTAGGCTGTTCTTCAGATTCAAGAACAACCAGCGACCCAACGCCCCCCACCCCACATCATCACAAACAGGGAAAGCCCTGTTCCCCAGGGGACTCCTCCTCCTCCATTAGCTAATTTCTGATCAGCTGCTGTCTCCATCATTAATTCATACGTCTTCTAGCACAGATGCTAGAGGTTGCTTTTAATCTTCTGATTTCTCCCCTCGGTCACACACCCTGCCCTCACCCCATGCTGGCTGGGGGTCGTAGGCTGTAACGTGTGCGGCAGGCAGACTGTGTAGTTGCAACGAGGTAACAAAGAAAGACGAAGACATAAAAGGCATGTGCCGAGACATGAATCCTTGGAAAATCTGTGCAACGGAGGATTTTTCCTTTGTGCTGCAACAACCGCTGCTGAAAAACCCTTGAATTAAATTACCTCCCTTTGAGTGAAGCTGTTCACAAGTAGATACATTTATTTTCACACACATTTACACACTAAACATGTTGTATAAATTAAAATAATTCTCAGGTATACTGTAATAAGGTAATAAATAAGTAGCGTCTTGTGTTTATGAGGGTAAAGAAACTGCAGTTAAGCATGGGCCTTGCTGTTTGTAGGATATACAGGAGACAGTGGTTTAACCTACTGGAAAGTCTTCTGCTCAAAAACCCAGAGGGAGCTTTGCCCAGTTTCCCCCTCCAGCTGCCTAGTCCTATTTATTAATCTCACCATCCACTTGGAAGACTCCCACTCATCCCACTCACCCGATGTTCAGGAGATACCATTACAACTCCTAAAATTTGGCTGTGCTCTGCTACAAAGTGATGTGCTGGTTTTTAAAAATATATATATTTTAATGGTTATAAACATCTATGTTTCAGCTGATATCCCAGCAAACCACCCACTCCTACAAATATGTTTACTTTTAGTTCTGAAAGGAAGAAAAAATTCTTTTTGAAAAGTTCGTTTCAATGATTCCAACATAAATAACTAATAACATATTTTCTGTTGAATAATTATTGCACTGGTTTCTGTGAAAGTGCACAGCATTAGCGTGCAAGTACCAATTTGCTGCTTGACCTTATTAAATGCTACAGATCCCGTCAATGCTCTGGACTGCACATCTGTCTGCACAGTGGTAGCGACACAACCTTGTGACTCTGTTTGTTATACTAATGCAGTCTTAATCTCTGAGGTGTAAATGCAGCACTGGATTACACTTCTATCCATAAAAATGATGGAGAGAAATCTAAATGAGATTAATCGAGAGCTCAAGTTTTGTGTTGATTTTAAACAAGCATGATTGCAAACCAGATTGTTATTAGCGTTAATCGCCACATTAATTCTTTGAAAGGTGAAGTAGAAAAGGGAGAACGGAAACATATTCCTTTTAGTCGAATATGTTGCTGCTGCACATGTTCCACTGCTAACTTTATCCTCCTCCACATGTGAGCACAACAACAACTGATATGCTTGTCAGGATTCGAGCTGGAGGTTCTCAGGCATCGGTCCTACCTGCAGGGCAGCCGTTCGTTCACCATTCCCCAAAACCACTTTATGATCCAAGAAAGTAGCTTATCATAACTAATTGTTCAGCCGAGTCCAAGTCGGGCTGAGTTAATTAGCTTTCTCTTGTTCTCTCTAATAGGATCACCTGATACATGCCAGACGGCAGAGAAAGAGCCGTGGCACCTTGTACTGTGTATGACCTTAAATATTTAAGGGACATTCATTAGCAAATCCTTGAGCTGGATGTCTTTATACAAGCTGCTGAAACTTAAGCCTCCAGCTCCAGGATCACATCATTCAGCCTGAGTGGTCTCTGTGTCAAAAGGCATGATGGGAGGTTGGCGTGCAGCCTGTTTTGGTGGAGTCAGATTACTATTGTCAGCTGGTTCTGCCTCAGCAGTGCTACACATGCTGAGTGACGTGCAACATTAAGAATTTGAAATTAGCTTGAGCCGGAGATGTCATGGCAGCGTTTCTGCTTTGCTTTTTAATGGCGCTAATAAAACATCTGGTTACCAGAAGCAGAGGAGCCCGCTAACCGACTCTTCACAATTAATCCCACTTGCAACTGGGCTTCATCATCAAATGCACACTGTACTTTCCCATGATTACAAATAAAGATATGACTCTGTTTGTCTAGCTTGGAATGGGAAGCTGTGCAGCAGGAGGTAACTGAGGTCTGTGGGATTTAATACGAGCCGCTACCCGTGCTCCTTTGTGTCCCAGCTGGTCTTTGTTTGGGATATTTCCGCCTGGCTAACTGCTGAGGCCTCAGTCAGAGGTGATTGTCTTTGTCCTGACTTAGTGACAGAGCTCCTAAAGATGGAGAGGACGAGGGGGAGGAGTTTTGTTTAGACCATCTGTTGCTGCTTCTTAGACAATTCATCTTGACTTCATACCCTACGGCCTGAGACTCGCATACCAAAATGCAGACGAGTGTCCAATAGTGCCAATGTATATCACAGGCAGCCCTATTAATTTAAGTTTGCATATATTTAATACAATTCTACAGTTTTCTGCAGCTGGTGGCTTATATTTGGCTCCTCACATCACATAATAAGACATTTTTTGGAAGCTAAAGTAGTTAAAACAAGCTAACGTCTACTAGGGGTAACCCCAGTCTCTCCTATCTGAACTGAGCTTTTTCTGGTTGTGCATTAGAAGTTAGCAAGAGGGATTTCTGCCTATACAGCTTACTAGGAAGAACCCAGAACCTATTTAAATGATTTTCAAACCACATGTTTACTGATATAAACCGAGATGTCAAAGCTGGTCATCAGATGTCATCTTTATAGGGGAAAGAGTTAAGTTTGCAAGTCGGAACTATTATGGTGCAGGTGTTAGCTTTATTATTAAGTCAACTTCCTTTATGATTAGTTTTATTTTTTGTCTATAGTACATAAACAAAACAGCAATACGGTAGCACAGCACAGTATCTCGTTGGGTTTTTTTTGCCCACCTTTGATTATAGTGTCTGGGAGAGATTTATCCAGAGTGCGAGTCACTCTTTACAGATGCTGGTGCAGCAGGCTGAGCTGTTATTAGCATCTTTATGGGCCACTTTGTCACTGATGCTTGGTTTACCATATACAGTCACATTTTTTTAAATTTGAATTCCTAATTACTTTAATCTAAAAAACTACGTGTGGTGGGCATGCAGCTGGTATGCAGTGGGTTTTTGTTCATGTGAGTGGAAAAACCTCTGAAACTGACTCAGCTGCTGAGCCACTCAAAACTTTCCTTCACTTTTTGTAGTGCTGAAATTTCTTTATTGAGGCAATACTGGAATGGGTGTGGAAATTTGCCATCTTATGAGCCATCACAGTCCTCTCCTTGTCACAGCTTGCCCCCTGTCTTATTCTGCTGTACATCTCATGCAATCTGTTTGTTACAAAATACTTTCGGCTCTTTTGTCGGCCTTACTGTTAATGTCAAGTCGTGACACGAGAAAGGAAAAAACCCCTATAAGATGACGAGAACTAGCAATATTCTGCTGAATTCCAGTTATGTAACTGAGGCTGATCTTCTTGAAATCTATAGAGCAAACACTTGTAATCCCTGCACTTGAGCAAACTCACATGAATCAGCTTTTCCCTGAACAGGCCAGGCATGTAAGGCTGGTACCAGGCAGAAACTGGTGTGAAAGTCACCAGTCGTCTCTGTTAATGGGTGGCCACGTGTTGCAGGATACCTCTGTTATATTTCTGTCCTGATGTTTCTGTTTGTCTGCCTCTTTATTCAACACAATAGGAGGCAGGGCATTAAGAGCTGCTCGCACCCTTCCTCTTTCCCTTCTCTCTTCCCCTCTGCCTCCTCCTCCTCCTAATTTACACGACCCTCTTTTGTCCCACTCACTCCTGTCCCCCGTGGTTTAAGAGCCACATTTAGATGTGCTCCATTAGCTGACTGAAAGAAAAAAATCTGCGATGATGGAAGTGTTTCTTTTATTTTAGACTGACTTGCTTTGTCTAAGAAAGAGGCCTGAATCGAAAAATAAAGAAAACATCAGCAATCAGTCATCACACAAGCTGCTGAGGGACTTCATTTATTAGATTTTTTTTAGCGTCTCTGTGTCTCATCTTGTAAATGGAGAGTGGATAAAACAAAAGCATGTTGGTCTTGTGGCAAACACATCTGTGCTTCGTGGATGAAAGTGTGCACACACGTGGCAGCCTGTTGTTAATAGTTAATGTGGATTGATGTCTGGAAGTGGTGACCTTGTCTAAGGTTTCTTAGTGGAATCCATGCATATTGATCTCTTCACTTTGATCCTTTGTTGGTCACACACTTTATTTGCTGATGCTCGTTGCTTCTCTGGCCCCCCCACCGGTGGCACTTGTGATTATTAACCATGTTCAGCTGTTAAAGCCAAGCTTATTACAAGAGGTTGCAACTTTTTGGGTTAAATTTTGTTAAAATCCACATCCTAGTCGTCTCCATCAACTAAAATGCTAAATGAGGAATTTTCTTTGAGATCGAGGACATTTTTCATACTGCTTTCATCTCTCCTTTGCAAAACTGCAAGTTTCAATTTGAGATTTTGGCTCTAATGAAACAATTAAGATTTTAATTACACAGAAGGTTGCTGGATTATTGTAAGCAATCAGACATGAAGGTGGTACCATCTGTCTTTCTGCAAAACTACATACTCCCGTTTACTATCAGACAAATGCGTATTTAGTCATGCAAAAAGATTTTTACTTTTTATTCCACAGGGTCAGACAGGCGACTGTTTGTTTTCATTTAGTACAGTCTTTCAAACAAAGCCAAATCTATAAATGTATCCGCCGGTGCTAAAGTGGCAAATGCTGTAAGGAAATGACAGTTTGCCTGAGCAATCAGCCTCAGATTCCTGTTATTGCTCCTAGTTACTCACATGCTAACAAACATGTCTGGGAAGGTCAGCGACTCCGTATGGATACGCAAACACTGGAAACTGGGCCGCTGGGATCAGATATTAGTGTCTGTCTGGAAGCGGCATCTGATAATGGCTAGAAGTGTGCTGCGATTTGCCCGACTGAAATATAGAAAACAAAGGAAGGATGATAGACATTTGAATCGATTGATATGCTAAAGTGGTAAATGCTCATTTGGGGTCATAGTCTTTTCCTTTATAAAGGAGACCAGGCACACTGAAAGCATTTTTGACAGTGTATATGACTGAGTGGTGTTTTGACTCTCTGGCACGGACTCATCATGCAGATCTGGTGAACAACTTCTTCGCTTCTAATCATAGTTTAATAAGAGACTAACTGTGTCCATCCAATCTTGGTGAAACAGTGGCTACAGTATGTGGTACATAATGGTAAGCAATTTTGAGGGGATAAAATGGAAAAAGACAGAGAGAAGAAAAGCAGAGAGGATAATTCTTACTTTTAGAGAAATTCTCTGCTCTTGCTCACCCAGCTCTTTTATAATATAGCTAAAAAGCCTGTGCGTGTGGGGAGTGGTGGTCGATCTTTGTCTTCCTTTGTTTCTGGTAATATGAAGAATAAGAACATCAATGGAATACTTAGTATCTGTAATGCAAATGTGTAAGACCTTTGTGTAAAGCGCATGACTCCAATGCAAGCCCAGTGTTATGGGCTCAAAATGTGGTCATAAATATTTTGTACTTGTAAAAAAGATTTGTATGTGTAAAAAAGATTTGTGTGTGCGTAAAAAAGATTTGTATGTGTAAAAAAGATTTGTGTGTGTAAAAAGAATTTGTGTGTGCGTAAAAAAGATTTGTGTGTGTAAAAAGAATTTGTGTGTGCGTAAAAAAGATTTGTGTGTGCGTAAAAAAGATTTGTGTGTGCGTAAAAAAGATTTGTGTGTGCGTAAAAAAGATTTGTATGTGTAAAAAAGATTTGTGTGTGCGTAAAAAAGATTTGTGTGTGGACTTAGAAAAAAAACCCCTGCAAGTTACAAGTACGGATTTTTGACCCTATTTTTCTTCCCTTCATCTGATTGGTCAATGTCACATCAATCACAAATGTAACAATCCAATCAGAGAACAGATGGGTTTGGCTGTCGAGGGGCGCTTTTTTTGAACTGCAGGTCTTTGAAGGGAATAAATGCCCTTTTACATGCCAACCCAGCCTTTTCCTTCATCACCATGAAGGAAAACAGTCTGTGGTCGTCCGAGTTTGGTGATTTTTGTGTCACAGGTCTACGTGTTTAATACAGGGACTTCCACAGCCTTTTCAACAGCGCTGCGGACCGCGGGGTGGGGGCGGGCAGTGTTTTGGAAATGACAGTCTTCATTACAAAGCTTTCTTCGTTATGAATTAGCATACATGTTTTTATTGAACATTTGAAGAACTAGCAAAAAAAAACTCTTGTAGAGGACATAAAGTCAGAGATAGAAAAGACAAGGAGCAGGTGCATCTAGTACAGGTAGAGCTGCTGCAAAAACCCACAGAGCCCAGCAGCCAGCGTAACAAATTCTGGATCCTTTGCTTTTAGTTAGCATTAGCAGCGTATCCTGCATCCGATGTGAAAGGACTTTTATGCTGCGCACTGTGACTCACAGCAATGGTCCTGGGTCAGCCCTGACTTTGTGTTAAATTAATCCTAAAGTAATAATGTTATTTCTAACCACTGATATACCACAACTTTATCCTTTCAACAGCTACTGAAAGTTAGGGGACCTAGCTGCTATCGGATATTTATATAGCGATCCTCCAGCTTCAAACGGTATCACCCTTCAAGGACCTGCAGTTCAAAACAGCGCCCCTCCGACAGCCAAACCCATCTGTTCTCTGATTGGATTGTTACATTTGTGATTGACATGACATTGACCAATCAGATGAAGGGAAGAAAAATAGGGTCAAAAATCCGTACTTGTAACTTGCAGGGTTTTTTTTTTCTAAGTCCACACACAAATCTTTTTTACGCACACACAAATCTTTTTTACACATACAAATCTTTTTTACGCACACACAAATTCTTTTTACACATACAAATCTTTTTTACGCACACACAAATCTTTTTTACGCACACACAAATCTTTTTTACACATACAAATCTTTTTTACAAGTACAAAATATTTATGACCACATTTTGAGCCCATACCAGTGTCCAGATGTTAAGGTTGTTGTGCTATTGTGTTGCAGGGGGCCCGTGTGTGGCTGAGACACAAAGAGCAGCTCCGCCCCTCTACTGTCAGCTCTTGTGATGATTCAACACTCATCCTCACCACCGACTATGGGAAGGTAAGAAGACGTTCTTTTTCACTAGTCTTGTCCCTGATTCGTCACCTTGGCAGTATATCTGGAACATGAAGCTTTTATCGTTGGTTTAAGCATTCAGACTCTGTGTTTGCAAGTTTACGCTTAAACCAACATTATTCCTTTTAAAAATTAACAAAGCAAAGGCGCTGAGGTGCTCAGAGAGTATTTAAGTGTCCATAGCTGATTGTGTCCATTTAAAATCTCACCCTGGTTTTGTCGTGATCTGCGGAGGCAGACCGTGCGGCGGTGTGTGTGGTGGACCCAGGTGCGAACACAACGAGAGTAGACTGGAGTAAACTTAACTGAAAGCAAGCCTTTATTTTGGCTGGTGACAAGGAGTGCAGACAAGGCAGAAACGCAGTGACAAACTAAACTATGACTAAACTGAGAAAGTAAAACTAGGAAAAACTATGAAGACACAGGAAACCATAACTATGAATACTAAGACTGGCTGTGACAACATGGAGGGTGGGAACACAGACGACACGACACAGACTACATGAAACACAGAGACTAAATACACATGAGGGATGATCAGGGGAAGTGGCCACACATGGGAGCACAGCTGACACACATGAACCTAACGACAGGACAGGAGAAGTGACACTGAATACGCTGACAATGAATACAGATTTTCAAAGTAAAACATGGAGATTAGACATGACAAGAACTAAACATAACCACGCAGACATGACACATGAACCAGGGAGACTTAGTACAGGGGGAGATGACATAAATAACTAAGGAACAAAACTAAACTGCAATCTAGAAATTAACTAGGTGAACTAAGCTAGGTGCAAATGAATACAAAAGATACATGAAACTCAAATACTGGGTCGCTTGACCCAGGACCATGACAGGTTTCTGTTAACTCGTCCAGGGTCGTATAAAGTAAAAGGGGGAGGTTTGTTTCCCATTGTGTATATGTGGGAGACCTAATTGTTTGCACATATGTGTTTCATCTGAGGGCTCTGCAGCGGCATCAACATCTTTTGTAATAAAGTAAGAATGACAAGAATGGAGTCCAGCAATTCACTGGCCTCAGCTTATCTGTTTGGCAGTGCGTGGTGGTCTTTGTGTCTGGAGGAAATCCTGTTACAGAGGCAGAGAGAGAAACAGACACAGGGAAGCAGACACACACACACACACACACACACACACACACACACACACACACACACACACACACACACACACACACACACACACACACACACAGAGGTGGAAGGTCAAAAATAATTTCTCATTCAAGTCTTTGTGAGTCAAAAACTGTAGATCAAAAGAAAGCTGTTTTATCTTGTGTTATATATCTGTACTTATATGCGCTTTGCCTTCAGAGGAGTCCTTCTAAAAAACGGACTTATAAAGTAGAGAGTAGGTTGCTAAATTGTAAGGAAGCTGCATTTTTTTTCATGCTCGTGCATTAACTGGTTAAAGGAGTACTTGCTTTATTGTCACTGAAACTTTGTGAAGCTCTGGAGTTTTTGTCAGGTGCCCATTTCCACTGGATGCACTGTTTTTATCTAAAAGAGTGCCCCTTTGTACATTGATGTTGTTAACTTTCACACTGTTATTAATATTGTGGCCACACAAAACCAGTATTGGCAGTCCTGTACTGGTTGCTTAGGGCTTATGACAGTTAGCCATGATATTCGATGTCATCCACCATCGTTGCAAAACATTTTGAGCTGCTGGCTCTGGGTCATTTTACATTACATTCAACATTAGAGCCACACTAGTCTATAACACAACAGCAGCTACACAAAGGGTGCTGTCAACGCAGCACAGCAACAACATATGTAAGTTCACTGTTCATCAGTTCTCTCTCATGATCCTCTATCCTTCCTTCCAAGCTGCATTCATAGCTTTGGGACTTTTGCATCCCCATCTCCCTTTTCACATGGAGACTGGAGTTTCAGGCCAGTTCATCCCAGTCTGTTAGGTTACCTGTTCACTTTCTAACACCATCATCAAGTCTGCAAGTGACATAATGGTGTTTGGCCCAGACAGGTGCAACATGACTCAGTTCACAGGGACGAAGCATGGCACCTTGGTGCAGAAACAACAGTCTGACCTTGAACACAAAGAAGAGCAATGAGCTAATAGTGGATCTAAGAAAACAGAAGCTTATTGCTAGAAGCTGTGAATGCATTCCCATCCATATAAATGGTCTGGAGGTGGAACAGATGTCTGCTTTCAAGTAAACTCTATGGAATATGGAATTAAGTACTGGGCCAGTTTTTGGTGTTTGTAGTCTAATTGCGACAGGACTCTGAATTCGAATATGATATTGTTGCAGAATTCAACTGTGGCAACAAGTCAGCTTGTGAAATTTCTTCCTTCATATATTTTCCACAATCAACTGTAAGTGTTGTTGTTAGCAAGTGCTTGGGAACCATAGTACCTCAGCTACAAGGTGGTTACCACATAAAATTATAGAGCTGAGTGCTGAGGTGCTCTGCTGAGTCAACTGCAGAGATCGAGACCACATCCTCAGTATGAAAAACGTGCGCAGGGAGCTTCATGGCATGGTTTCAATGGCTGAGCAGCTCCTATGGGTGTAGTGTGTAGGTGGCCTTGTACTCGTCCATAAATTGTATCTGTGAGTTCAGGACTTTTAATTGACTCTCAGAGAGAGCCTGGAACAAACAAATCAGGTGACTTTAGTTGACTGCTGCTAACACCTGCATCTGCTAACCAACCAATAGAAATGTCCCATGAAATAATGTGATGAAGTTGACAAAAAAATTGTAAAGAAACAAGAAACAGAAGAAACTTGTAGAAGGATTATTGTCTGCTATCATCATGACTGTATCGAAGATATAGTTGAGAAAGAGTAAAGAACAGTGGAGGACTAGCAGCTGTGCGTGTTGGTTCTAGTTTAGTCTACATGCATTGAACTTGATATCCTGCTCAGGTTTATTAGATCTATGTCACACAGTGTGGTTTCCACAGAGTGCTGGCGCCTTAGATCCTAGTGAACGTTCATTGCCAACGACTCTGCCACAACCACTGACTTTTTTCCATTCTGCCATTCAGGAAGCAATAGAGGCAACTAAACACTTTAGTTTCTTCAGTGCTGGTGTTCTTTGATCTCAGACAGTGAACCATAAATCCACAATCAATAATCTGTGTACATATATACATAATTTTCCCTGTTTTTTGAAACACGTATACATGGCCCATTTACTCATCCTCGGGCCATCGTAGCATCTTCTGCGGTGTTTCTGTGGTCTGTGGAAGGGATGCAGTCAACCCTGCGCTGTCCAAAGGGCAGGGACAACTCTGGGTAATGGAATATGACTGGAGAATGACGTGGAGTGCTACTCCCAAAATATTCCACCACCCTCAGTGGGAGTTAAAAAAAAAATAGCATTAGGTTTATGTGGTGCTCCACTTTTTTGACTGGTAGTAGGACCACTGCATTGATGGTGGCCTGAAGCTGGTCTCATATGATCTCGACATGTGAGCAGTGGATGCTGCTTATCGAGCCAGGCACATGTGTCTCTCCTCTGTTTCCAAAGCTGCAACAGAAATGCCAGGAATGTGAGATTGGGAAACAGACCGTCTCCACCATCAGGATTCCTAGCTGACCTGATGTCATCCCCCGTTCCTGGATGACGTACAGTATCTTCTGAGGTTTATAGGCACTTACTGATCTAGTCTCTGTCTCTTATTTAATTAAGCTTCTCTATCAAGCCCAGGGTATTGTGTCTGTGTGTATGTGTTGTCTGCCAGCCTGCCTGTGTCTGTTTCCTACCATATCAGAGGGTGTTTGTTAAATGTATTGTGGCAGCATTTTAAACTCGGGGGTTGGGATATACTATTATCCATTGCTCCCTGCCTGAATGCCCAGCTTATCTCCATAGAGCACCACCGGAGTTTCTTTACCCACACGGCCTGGGCCTGGCTCCTGTCATATTAGCCATCATATCAGCATTCATCACTGCCATAGTCCTGACCGGACGGGTAAAATACAGCAGAGTGAATGTCTTTGTGTGTTTGAGTGCATGGATCCATCTGTGTGTCCGTGTGTGTGTTTGTGGCCAGATGGCACAAGCTGGATTAACGGTGTGTGAGTTATCCCCAGAGGAGTCTACATGTAAAGAAAAGCAGAAAGAGGATCGGCCACCTGAGCCGAATACCTGCTGCTGGGCTGTCATTGTTGTCCCACTTGACCAGTGTTAGTCTACGACCACCAATGAATCGTTTTACACATACAGTACAAAATGCATGTGGCTTGTGGCTTGACTAACTGAGAAAATCAATGGCATTTTTATTAATAAGAAGTGAAAACAGTTCCTTTTTGATGGCCTCAGTTAATAGTGACTGTAAACTAGCCTCCGTCCCGAGTTGATTGTACACTAAAAGCCTTTTTCATGACATTAAGAATTTAACTCGAGCGAAAAACCTATTCTTATCCAGTGTGAATCCTGAAGTTGTCCAGAGCCTGTAGACATGCTGTCTGCAGTTTTAAATGGGTCATTGATGGCCCTTCAGCCTTTTCTGGATAATTAGTCAATGGAGCTATTATGTGAGCCTTTATGTGAGTGATGCACATACACAAGTAAGCTGGAAGAAATAACACAAACATTATTGTTAGCATCTGTTTGTGTGATAAACAAAATCGTTTTTGAGGATTTGGATTTACATGGATACTTTGCCTGATTTTTTGAGCTGTACACAATCTCTCTCTGTTATTTCTTTTCATATTTTCACCAAGCCTCACCCCCACCCCCTTCACTGCCTCTCTTCTCTTGGGTCTGGGCGGGATCCCCCTGCAGCAGATGGATTCACTGTAAGACAGAGGGACTCAGAGTTTTTAAAAAAAATGAGAAAGGGAAACAGAGAGAGGCAAAACAGCAACAAACAAGACTGTGTTTGTATCCAGAAGCTTGTGATTTTGTGTCTGTCCATGTGCCCCAGTAAAGGCCTGAATACAGCTGACATTAAAGCATAAGTGCTGTGAGCCACAGAGCCTGACTCCACCTATATGTGAATATTAAGTAGAGTTGCTTGGACAAAGCGCAGCAGCAGGGTGTGGTTTCAAGGAAGAGGAAACAAAAGGGAAGAGCAACACAGCTGCAAAACAACTTTAAAACTCAGTTATTTGCTGTTGCTTCCTTTTAGTCTGTGTAATTTTTGTATCATTTTAATTTATGTTATATAAATTTCTTTCTAAGGATGAAAAAACCCCAAACAATCTGCCAGTTATGTATTTCTTTAAGTCATCTGCTGTAGCCTATCCCAACCATCCCAGAGGGAAAGCCGGGGTACACCTGGACACCATGAATGTGACTATCCATTGATTTTCTTTTTATATAATCATTTTTATTTTAGATTAATGTATTGTTTTATCAAGAAAGCAGGGATAGAGTGCAGGAGGAATGACATGGAGGAAATGGCCTGGGGCCAACTTCAGTCCGGGCCCTCGGAGAGACGTTTCAGGACACGGGTCATCTGTTCGACCCAATGAGTTTAATTTTATTCATATTTTTTTATTTGTATTTCATGCACACATAACGATTTTTTTGTGGGCTTACAAGACACAAAAAGTACAGGCACAGTGGTCAAACTTTTCATTAAATTTCTTTTATGTTTGTTATTTTACAGCTTGGCCTGCTCTGCTCAGCCTACCAAATAAAACAGCCATAAAAAGGTTTTCTTGCAAAAGTGCAACTCACTTTTTATGAGTCAACAGAAATGGAGGACATTTTGCCAACAATTATGTAATATCGTGTTTTTAAATGATGGGAAACAAAACAAAATGAGCCTGATTGTCTCTCTGAGGCTTATGGCAGTGTTTCTGAATGCATGTAAGGCTCAACAGTGTAGCTGTTCTGTGTAATGCAATAAAATCATAATGTATGTTGATGTCTATGTCTTTATCGCTATCTTGACATATTAACAGGTTGCTTAACCTTATACGTGTGGTATCGGATCGATTTGTCACAAAGTAACCTGCTCAAGGAAGTGAATGACACTTTTTTTCAAACAAAATAAAGATTTTTTTACTCATTAGTGTGGGCATGACTGCAAAATGTTAGTCTATATCAAAGCATTTGATATTTTGGGGGTGTGGGATAGCTCTTTATTTTAAAAGCACAGTGTCACAAAGACAGGAAAGTAGGGAGAGATGGACTCAAACCCAGGCCCCTGCAGCTTTTTGGCACATGCGTTATGGGAGGTTCCCATCCCATATCTCCAGTAAATTCTCCAGAGTAATGATGATTTATGCAAACTGGAGATATTACTCCAGTTTGCATAAAACAGAGTTACAACTTTAAGTTCAAGGAAACCCAAAACACCTGCATATGCAGAACACACATGACCTGTAGAGTTATGTGTCCGCACCGAATCCTAATCTGTTAAATTTTTGAAAATTATGTAAAATATGTCTTTTCACTGAGTTGTATAGGACATTAGGTTAAATTAGGAGAGAAACTAAGCGAAACACGGGGTGGTTAGCACTGTCGTCTCATAGCAAGAAGGTCCTGGATTCAAGTCCCCACCCTACATGAAGCCTGCGTGCCTCCCCTTTGTCCTTCCCCGAGGACTTTGGCCTCTTCCTGCATCCCAAAGACATGCACGTTAGGTTAATAGGTGATTCTAAATTGGAAGTAGGTCTGGATATGAGTGTGAATAGCTGTTCTATCTCTCTGTGTGTTAGCCCTGTGATAGCCTGACGACCCAACCAGGGTGTATCCTGCATATAGTCATCATATAAATGAACACTGGGGCTTTTTGCATTTTCTGCTTTGTGTGCTGCGCGTGTGTCCAGCATCATAGCTCTCTTGTGCATACAGCCTCCATTTGTAGAAGATCAATTTGCACCGCAGACAGCTTTGCTAATCAATCATGTCGTTGTAAGTGGCATGAAATAGTTTCCATCATTACACCACTCCAATCATTAACAGCGGTGACGCTGCCCCCTCTGTGGAACAGGCGTTGTGATAATTGTCTCAGGGATGTCTCGTCTGAAAGGTTATGACTTAAAAATGTTAAATGGACAAATTTAACAATAAATTCAAGCTGTGATTTCATTTGGTTTCGTTGAAAGGAGGAAAAATAGAAATCCATGCGTCTCAGGTGTCTTTTATCTCTTCCCCAAGAGGAACTCGTGCAGTCGATAAATCATTTGAAAACAAATTAATAACGATAAATATTGATGAGCTGTGGCTATTAGGAGAAAGTTCAAACTTCTCTCACAGGAAAGCAACCAACAATGAAACCAAGATCACAGTGGGGCAAAACAGAGGAATGTGAAACCTTTTGATGCCCAAAACTTCAGCTCAGTTTGCCCCTGGGCATCTCTGATGTTTCAGGGAGGAAAAAGTCCCTGCGGCTCGCTCTGTGAAATCTGAGCCACAAGTTATTTAAAGAAGATCAGAAACAAGGTGATAATGTGCACGGAGACAAACACCCACTCTGTGTCCCGACATACACAAAAATGCAAACAGGTAAATTATCTCCCCGTGTTACACTCTGCTCCCAGCCACCTTAAAGCTGCTTTGAACTTGCATTTGGTGAATGCTAACATCAGCAGTCAGTGTTATTGTAGATATCTGCTGTTTGTCATCAGTGTCAACAGAAACGCTTTTTAAACCACGTTTTTGTTTGGCGGTCTCAGTAATTATCTTAAAAAGAAAAAGAAACCAAAGAAAATCCATCAGAGTGTTTAAAAATGGCATCATTCCCTTTAAGTGACTGGTGTAAATGCTAATGCTGCTGACTGTGGATGTATTCAAAGTGAAAAGCCTTTCTGATTTATTAGTCACTCAGGCCCCATAGTGAATCTTCACCAATTTGCCAAAGGAGAGGGTGGGGTTAAAGCCAAATGTTGAAGGACATCTGGCTGCAAATCTGCAAACTTCTGCTCGCTGAATGACATCATTGCACAAATTGCTTTTTCTCAAAGGTCTTTACTCATTTATAAACGTTAATACCACAGAAACATTACTGACTACATTGTTGTTGTGACTTTTTCTCATCATACACCCATTCTATTGTGTTACCCATTGTGTTACTTACTATAAACGGCCTCGTCGACATTTTTCTTTAAAGATTTACTAACTGCACATGTGATTATTTAAGATATTCAGACTCTAACGTATGCTATCCCGGAAAGGGTTTTACAAAATAAGACACATTTGAAAATGCAGGTCATATAGTTTATCTTCATGCAGCTGATTTTTATAAAGGTATAATGTGCACTCACTGGCCAATCTATTAAGGACAGCTGCTGGGATTTTCATACACAACGATCTCTAGCAGACCGAATGTTCTCAGTCTGCTTTGAGCTGACAGGAAGGCAACAGGAACTCAAATAACCACTTTTACAATCAATGTATGAACAAGACCATCTATGAGTGCACAACACATCAAACCTTAAAACAGAGGGGCTACTCCAGATGCCATCTACAAGAACAAAAACTTCTATTTGCATGCTCTATTAAAGGAAAGATTTGATATAGTCCTACTTCATGTTCATTAGATCTACTTTCAAAGAATCAACAGAGCCTCAAATGTTTGACTACAGTCTATTAGCAGCCTCATCAGCCAGCCTTTGCTGACTCAGTGTTTCTCTGAGACACAGTGTCTCCTCCCTGCTGGGACACACATGAACATGCCAGGAGAGCAGCAGTAGTGCATTGGGATGCCACAGCCTCTTATCCATCAGTATCGATCTGGACACCGCTTCCCTGACTGGTGACTGACATAGTTGTGGTCTCTCTGCTCTCTTATCTTGTGCATTAGAGTTCTGATAGCCAAAGAAGGCTGTGACCGTGGCTCAGGGGGTTGGGAAGCGCATCTGTAACTGGAAGGTTGCCGGTTCGTTCCCTGGGCTCTCTGTCCTGGTCGTTGTGTCCTTGGGCAAGACACTTCACCTACCGCCTACTGGTGTTGGCCAGAGGGGTCGATGGCGCAATATGGCAGCCTCGCTTCTGTCAGTCTGCCCCAGGGCAGCTGTGGCTACAACTGTAGCTGCCTCCACCAGTGTGTGAATGTGAGAGTGATTGAATAGTGGCATTGTAAAGCGCTTTGGGTGCCTAGAAAAGCGCTATATAAATGCAATCCATTATTATTATTATTAAGAACCTTATTCGCTCTCACTCTTTCACTTCCATTATATAAATGCCGTTAGATCTTATCCATCCCTTAATTTCTCACCCAGAGAGAGGTCGTGAAAGAGCCATCCGGACATGAGTAAGACAGGGGCTCTCTGCCTGCCTGGTATGCTGGCAGCAGGCACAGACAGGCACATATCAGGGGTGCAGTCTATCTTATTTTACTTCAGTTATTCCTGAGTGATATTTCTGATCTACCTGTCACCAAAGCATGCAGCGGAAGACTGACGTTCTGTCAGGAGTTTGATTAACATCTTAAAGGTGACCCGGACATAACTTGTTTTGTTCAAACCCTGATGTAACTGGCTGCTTGCTGTCTTTGTTAGCCATGATTAGAGATGCCATGAGTAAACATGGGGTAATTTATTGTGTTGCTATAGTTTTACGATGGTTTTAAACTTTATTGGTACTCTTTACTTCAGAAATAAAATAACAAAGTTCATTCCACTAAATTATCAGTTACTAAAAATGAAAAAGGATCCCAGTTGAATTTTAGTGAAATGCAGGAGGTATCGATGTCGTTTACTCTCCTTTTCTTGTGCAGAGACAAAATGGTGCAGCTTCAATGTACAACAACTTGTGCAGTTCCACTTATGGGCTCATATAAACCTTGACAATACCTTATGTTAACATATATGTCTATGTACGTGTGCCTTTTGCTGTTACAGGTGATCTGCCTACAAAAAGAGGAGCTGAACAGGGAGATGGTGTACCCAATGCACCCCAGCAGCATCCATGGAGTAGAAGACATGTCCACACTGGCAGAGCTGCACGAAGCGGCAATCATGCACAATCTGTTTCTGCGCTATCAGAAAGACAACATCTATGTAAGTGTTCATTGATGTACCAGTAGAGTCCTGACTTGAGGTTTGTGAGTCAATATTTCTGGGAATAAATAATGTGAGGAACGGTGAAAAGTAGAACACGTCTCGAACAGGGGAGGATATATTTATATACTGGAAAATGGTCAGAAAGTTATACAGGGACAAACAAAGAGGACTGGGGGCAGGGTGATGTTTAATAATATTAAATAATACTTACAATACATATAAACTCTGGAATAATGTGCGCGTATTCAGAACAGGATTTCTATTATCCTTGTTTCACCTACTCTCACCCCCAGGATTGCTTTCAACGTAAAGCTCTGGGCTTCCACGGAAATATTATCCAGGTATTATTAAAATAATCACTCCCCACAGACACACATTAACTATGCCTTTGGAAATCCTATCTCCTGAGCTCATCTCGGAGCATTCGCCAAGCCTGGCTTCGTGGTATTGGAGAATAGTATCACTGTGTGGAAGGATGACCCACAAACACACTTTTGTGTGTGGGGGGGACTTTTTTCCCAAAGCGCATTAACCGAGCAGAAGCAATGGATCCTAAAATATTATCATCCTTACAGCAAACTAGGCCATATGCAGTAGTTTAA
Organism: Aulonocara sp. 'chitande type north' Nkhata Bay; assembly: GCF_057382095.1. Classification (NCBI taxonomy): domain Eukaryota; kingdom Metazoa; phylum Chordata; class Actinopteri; order Cichliformes; family Cichlidae; genus Aulonocara; species Aulonocara sp. 'chitande type north' Nkhata Bay. Next base: position 26,519,780 of record NC_141359.1, on the reverse strand, counting down.
TACTATTGCTGAATGCAGGTACTCAGTGAATCCACCGAAGTAGGAGTATTCACTAACAGTACTGCAGAGCTCAATGAATAGCAAAGCGATTAGTGAATTATACATTTTAGTGTGTTCTTTCATACCACCTGTGTTATCCTCTGACTTCTTTTGTCTTCCTTCATCTATCTGCTCTCAGACCAACATAGGTTCAATTCTGGCAGCAGTAAATCCCTATAAGCAGATAGCAGGCCTGTACGATGGCGCTGCTGTCGACTTGTACAGCAAACATCACATGGGGGAGCTGCCTCCTCATATCTTCGCTGTGGCCAACGAGTGCTACCGCTGCCTGTGGAAGAGACACGACAGCCAGTGTGTTCTCATCAGGTGAGTCCTGCAAATTTATTGGCTGCACTATAAATCTTGAGAACAGAATATGAAATAAGGAATATTGTAGTCTTCCTTTGACCTTTGCAAAATAGGTACTCCTATCTGAAAAATGTTCTCTTGCATTTCCCAAAAATACTGTATGAATAGACATAGTAAAGAATACAGTTGACCAACTGAATGCAGCACCGTTGAATCACAGCAAGAATATCCTCGGTTCAAATCTTTTGGTGGAGTTTGCATATTCTCCATACCTGCGTGGGTTCCTGCAGTCATGTTAGGTTAAGCAGTGGCTCTAAAGTTTCCGTACATGCGAGTGTGATTGGTTACCTGTCTCTCTGGGTTAGCCCCGTCCTGATTCTCACCCTGTGAGATCAGCTCCCGCATCCCTGAACTGGATACGCAGTTAAGAAAATGGATGCATGGAGAGATTCAAGCAGATCCGTTTATGTATCTTCTCTGTTTTTTGCATGCTCAGTGGGGAAAGCGGTGCTGGGAAGACGGAGAGCACCAAGCTGCTGCTAAAGTTTCTTTCAGTGATGAGTCAAAACTCAGCAGGTACTCCTCCTTCAGAGAGGACAACCAGGGTGGAGCAGGCCCTCGTCCAGAGCAGGTACTGTGTAAATGCATCTCCCCAGGTGCAAGTCATTATTTTAATGTTTAGGTTATTTGATTTTTAAATTAAAATTATTTGCATGGTAAGATAAAAAAATTTGTTATGAGCTTACCCTCAAATACCAGTTCAAACTCTCCAAACAGCTTGTGGCAATGGCAGTGATGTTAACCTAATTCAGCTTCAGACATTATTAAATAATCTGGATCCACATCACCGTCACTGCAGTGTGTGCTCACCGGATACATTTTAAAGGCTTCTTTATAGTAACAGATTTGCTTGATTGTCTTTATCCTTTCTGTAGTCCCATCATGGAAGCCTTTGGGAATGCTAAAACAGTGTACAACAATAACTCCAGCCGCTTCGGGAAGTTCATACAGCTCCACTTTTCCCAAAACGGAAACATCCAGGGAGGTTGCATCATTGATTGTATCCTTCACACAGTAAATCAACTCTCACATACTATAAAGATAGTATTTTGCACAGATGATCGAGTCGCTGTAACTTTTTCCTTAACTTTGAGCTGTCAGACTTGCTGGAAAAGGTAAGCTTATATTGTGCTTGTGATACAGTCAGTATCTTCAGCAAGTCTTCTTCAATGACACCAGTGTTTAAATAAGTAATCGGAATAACTCGTTCAGTTGTAAAGTACTTGTAGCAGTTTTTCTAATCACGCTGTCTTTCCAAGAACCGCGTGGTCCGACAGAATCCTGGTGAGAGAAACTACCACATCTTCTACGCACTGTTAGCAGGGGCAGACAAGGACCACAGAGGTTGGTTTTTAGTCTGTGACTGACTATGATACCCATATAAACACTTCTTTAGTGAAGACATATGACTGCTATGTGACTGCTATCCTGAAAATATGTACTTTGGGGCATCTCTACAGCTACCTCTGAAATAACGTCTGTGTTGTCCGTTTGAAGTGTTTTATTACATCTACTTTGTCCGTTTCTGTGTCACAGATATGTACCTCTTGTCTGAGGGTCCTGAGTCGTATCACTACCTGAGCCAGTCGGGCTGCGTGAAGGACAGCAGTCTAGACGACAAGCAGCTCTTCAACAGTGTGATGGTGAGGATGAAAAGGACTCTTGTACATCATTTGTTTCCCCTCCAGGGGGCGCTGTAACTCTTTTTCATGAGTCAGAGACCTCGCTTCCATAGAACATGAGCCTTGGGTGAACTTATTATTTGGCAATCTCACATTGGGTCTGGTTTGTAGGTGGTTGCATGTTAATTAATGAATTTAATTTGTTTTAGGATTCCTTATTGTGGCACATCTGTGTAACTTTGTGTTGCAGGAAGCTTTGAAAGTGATGGAATTCAATGAGGAGGAGATCAGGGACGTGTTCAAGCTTCTTTCGGCAGTCCTCCAGATGGGCAACATTGAGTTCATGACTGCCGGTGGAGCTCAGATAACTTCCAAAGGAGGTAGAAAAAGAAATTAATACCAAAATCTTAAAAGATCTGGTGGTGTGTTAAACTTTATGTACATGTATCAATTTGTGTAGAACGCACTACTGAATATTTGGTCTGTTGTTGCTTCATTTACTTGCCTCAAAGTTGAGCTCGGTGCACTTAGTAATGCCAGTGGTTACTTTGCGTGTCATTGGTATCCAAGGTGTCGAGTTTCAGTCGACAGTCTCTGGGCACCACAGAGTCACTTCCTGAGTGTGTGCTCTTGATGACACATTCTCAATGTGAACCATATTACTGAAGCTTGGAATTACACAGATTAAAAGCAGTATAAAAACCTGGAAATGCTCTAACTCTATGGTAAAAAAAATAGGCCATCCACTTTCTTCTGCTTATCTAATTCAAAGTCAGGGTATGCAGGAGGAGCCACTGTGATAACCACCCCACCACTGTGCCTCAGCTAAATAAGCTAAACTGTGTAACTGGGTGTTACACTTGTATTTGTTTATTTATTTGCTGCTTCTTTTCTTTTGTTGATTCCTTTATTAGACTTTAGTGAAAGGGGAATTTTTGTATGAAAAAAAAAGATCCAAGCAGTGGTTTTAGTACTGAAAGCAAATGCGCAAGCTATGCAGGTTTTATCAAGCAGTTTAAAAAAAATTCCAAAATAAACTCAGTCCAATTGTTTCTGGTGAAATTTCCGAAGTAGAGAACTGGGTTATCAGCGATTTTGGACGGCTCTGCAGTATTCCTCACGGCCCTGAGTTTGACTGACATTGTACCAGCACACAGAGCACCAAGCAGGCTGTAACATGAGCTTCAGGCTCCTTTGTTTGCTGTGTCCGACCTCTTTTCCAAAGAACCTGTGAACTACGGTGACTGCCAACACTACAGACTTGCCTGCAGAGTAGAGTTTCCTGCAGATGGTATAGGATTGCTGTGTATATGCCACATCTGTTGTTTAACATGAATAGGAGTCACCTGAACTGTTTGCGTAAGTGATAGATACCCTGTGTACATCTGTGTGTGCTTGTGTTTGTTTCAGTGGTGAGTAACGTCAGCGAGCTGCTCGGCCTCGACTCCTTCCAGTTGTCAGAGGTGTTGACCCAGCGCTCCATGATCCTCAGAGGAGAGGAGATCTGCTCCCCCCTCACTGTGGAGCAGGTAACAACACATCCAGCCCAATTTCCCCCTCTGTTGCTCATTACATGAATCACACAGTTAACACGGAAACAGAAAAGAAGCACTTGGACCTCACTTCCCAGAATTCAGCGTATAATTTTAAGTTCAGGCACCATGCTCTGTCAAGAATCTTAATCATGCAGTGGATCCATATCTGTCCTCGCCCCTCTCCTTCTCCTGTCCTGGTGACACACTCACACACACAATTTTCTCTGACGCGCTCCACCACATGCCTTTCCAGATCCCCTTGCGTGACTCCCAGCCATTTCCTGCTTTTTGTCTGCCAGATTTCAGGCACAATAAAGCCATCGTGATAGTGATCTGAGTCAAAAGCACAATAGAACCAATGACTGGTGGTGAAGTAAGAGTCTTCTCCTCTGGAGGCAGTGCAGCCAGGCACTGAGACGCTGGCATAAATATCCACTTGTGTCTCCCTCAGCTTCAAATGTCTGCGCTGACATCTGTAATACTGTAAACATTGCACAAGTTTTCATCTGCATGTGTTGTGCTTTTCACCATATGCCACAAGAACACACATGCCACAATCCCTTCTCGGCTGGGCTCAACCCATCGGCCCACTCACGCTCATAAATGTCAGCGAATATGCAGGGAGGACCTTTATTATTATCACCGGGACACGAAAGCTACAAGAAAGCTTTTCATCAGCAGACAAAGAGTCTTGTGCTGTCACCCTGCTGCTGCTTGTTCTGCCTGGCCTTTGAAGCAACTTGCCTCTTAATAGAGTTCATTATTCCAGACCTAGAGTCGGCAAGAAAGACCTCTTCTCACAACAGCCAGGGGTCACTCCCCCTCACAACTTCCAGCAGTAGACCCCCACCCCCCACCCCTTGTCGTGGACAAGCAGCCATTCTTCTCACCCCCGTGACGGAGATCCTGGAGCCAGCAGCGCTCTGTTCGCTCCCAGTAGTCGTACAAGGTGACCGGGCATGATGGATTACTGAAAAGCCCAGGAGCATTGTGGCTCTGAATAAAGTACACACGGCCGCACTCTTGTTTTGTTTTTAAATCAAGCACAATACCTGTCGAGGAAGTGTAGCTGGCAAGCTCAGGCTTTGTATATTCATACACAGGCTGTAAAGCTTCCTCAATGGCAGCTGGAGAAAATTACCCTGGACTCAAATGTGGATGGGAAGTAGATTTTCGTTGTTGTTCACATTGTAGCATCTGTCCTACGAACCACGGAGAAGTAACGTGTCAAGTTATTAATTATGTTCTTTTCATGTTCTTCTGTGGAACTGCGTGTAGCTCACAGGACTTCTCATCAGTTTTAGTTTGAGTAATGATTTGGACAGTTTCATTTTTAGTTTTTACTTGTGAATTTATGCCAAGCTCAAGGCCTGTAGGCCAGAACCAGGCTGCTGAAGGATCCAGCAGACTGGATCCAGAGTGTAAAAATTGCAGAGGAGCAGGGTGTAATTTTGAAACTTTTCACTATATTTTAGAAGGAAGCATTGTGTTTACGTTAGGAATGAATCCTTCATGAGAGGCTTTGTCCGACCTGCTAATTTCATCCTAAGCCTGGGGGCTGACTCATCGGTTTCACAGCCTTACTAATGACAAAGACATTACACCGAAGTAAGATGCAAAGGCCAATGAGTCCTGTGGATGTGTTTTTGTGAACTGGGACAGTTTCCTCGAAATGACAGCACGCTGGCTTAATGTGGAAACACTGAGACATTCTTATTTTTCTTAGGACATCTGAGACTGTTCGTCATCTGTTTTGTAAATGGATGGTTCATTTAACTTGAAGGTTTTTAGAATGTACTTCTTTGTCATTTTCAGGGGTCTGGCCAACAAGTCCGGCCTGTATGTGCTGTATGTGGGCCCATGAATGCACAAAGCTTGACACCAAGAGTTTAGCACATGGCCTCCGTCAAGCCTCTTACTGAAGTAAAAGTGCCAACAATTCAGAAAAAAGCTAAATACATTTAAACTGTATCAGTAATTATAGATCAGTTTTCTGCTCTGAGCACTCAAAGCACTTTCAACTACAAACCTCATTCAGCTATTCACACACACACACTCATACAAGCACTTTTTATGTAACGCTCATGCTCCAGTGGATGCATCAGGGGCACCTTAGAGTTCAGTATCTTGCCCAAGGATGCTGCAACATGTGGGCTGTGGGAGCTTCCAGTTAACAAATGACCCGCTTTACCTCCTGAGGGATCGCTGTGAAGATCTAATGTGAGAGAAATGGACCTGAAGTCAGAAAAAGGGGCACATGTTCATTCTTTCTATGTAAAATCTTACTTTTATTAAACAATAGATGTCAGATAAGCGTTGTACCGAAAACAAAACATCAGCTCTTTCTGAAATTTAGTGGAATGGAAATATAAACTACAAAGCAGCTGAAATAAATCTCCAAGTGGACTTGGATGCCTGCCACCATGAGCCTCTTTCTGCCAGGTGGGCTTTGGGATTTTTCTGTAGGTGTCATTTCCTTTAAAAGAAAAATACTTAAAAAAACAAATAAACTTTTACGCTTTATTCCAGTTTGCCGTTGTTTTCACTGGATTTTTCTAATGTTACAGTGCAGTGCGTCACTCTGAAGATATTTGGGTGATAAAAAACACTGACTGTTGTGAAAACAGACGTCTTCTCAACTGCAGACAGACGCTGACATAACACACCTTTGTCTTCAAGCCACTATTTGTTTTATGGAACTGAGGCCTCACACACGCTATCATTCAAGCAGTCCAAACATATCTTTTGTTTTTAACTTCTTTAACCGCCACCTGATAGAACCGATGAAATGTTTACTGTGTGGTCATAAATGCTGTGTTTAGGGTACAGTTTGCAAAGTTTCCTTTTTCCCCCCTCCTTTTTATTTATGCCTGACGTGGTTTCTGGTACGCCCTCCATCTCTTTTTCCCTGATCTGTAGGCCGTGGACTCGCGGGACTCGGTGGCCATGGCGCTTTATTCCCAGTGTTTCTCCTGGATCATAATGAGGATCAATCAGAAGATCAAAGGGAAAGACAACTTCAAGTCCATTGGCATCTTGGACATCTTTGGCTTTGAGAACTTTGAGGTGAAAGCCCCAAAAGAATCAAATCCTGGTTTAAATCACCAGATAACTTATCTTCTCTGGTGCATTGTGAGAATACCAACACAATGACTGTTCTATCAAAGCATTTTGCTACATTTTGTATTTCTTCCTTATCTGTGCTCTTTTTAGTCACGTGCATTTGACAAACATGAGTCACATCTGCGGTAGTAGCACACACTTGCACACACACACTGAGAGTATTACACCTTTTTTAATACTGATAACATTAGAGTTTTAACAATTTCCTAGAACAACAATATGCCAAGAAAATATCCCCCACACCATTACACCACCACCACCACCACCAGCCTGAAGCAAGCTGATACAAGGCAGGATGGAGCTATGCTTTCACGTTGTTTATGCCAAATTTTGATCTTACCATCTGAATGTCATGGTAGAAATCAAGCCTCATCAGACCAGGCAACATTTTTCTAATCTTGTGTCCAAATTTGTTGAGCACACACAAACTGTAGCCTCAGTTTCCTGTTCTTAACTAACAGGAGTGACTCAGAGTGAAGTCTTCTGCTGCTGTTTGACTTGTTCTGCATTCAGAGATACTCTAACCCTGCTTTAGTTGCTTTACTATCAGCTTGAAGCAGTTTGACCATTCTCTTTTGAGAGTACTACCACTCACTGAATATTTTCTCTTTTTCCCACCATTCTCTGTAAACCCTAGAGATGGTTGTGTGGGAAAACCCCAGTAGATCAGCAGTTTCTGAAATACTTAGACAAGCCCGTCTGACACAATAAAACCATGCCACTTTTGAAGTCACTTAAATCACCTTCAAGTGAATTGTTTGACCTTCAGGGGGTCATCCTGACCATGTCTACATGCTTAAATGCACTGAGTAACTGTCATGTGATTGACTCATTAGAAACATGCGCTAATAAGCCGTTGAACAAATTAACTAAATAAGGTGGCTGGTGAGTGTGTGCTTTTATTTGATTTAAATCTCAGAGAGTATACTGAAAGCATGTTCTTCCATTGTGTAGGTGAACCGGTTTGAACAATTCAATATCAACTACGCAAACGAGAAACTCCAAGAGTACTTCAATAAGCACATCTTCTCCCTGGAGCAGCTGGAGTACAACAGGTCAGAAACCTTTACATAGTTTAACATCATACATGGATGCATACAGTGGAAAGAGCAGACAGCGCAGACACAGATGGGGATGGGGGTTGAGCCTCTTCGTGATCATACCGGCAAACTGCCAGACGTTTGGAAATGCCTCACTTTCTCCCGCAGCCAGTTGTTTTCTGGTACAATAGGCCAGCAGCCTGGACATGGCTCATTTCATCACATGCTCACACTGGATAATGCTGCCATTGTGTCTTCCTGGTTGTTGATGTTTATGTATACATGGTGTGTCTGTCTGTGTGGGTGTTTGTCTTCACAGGGAGGGGATCCAGTGGGAAGCCATAGACTGGATGGATAACGCTGAGTGTCTGGATCTCATAGAAAAGGTAACAGACAGTCAGGCCCTGACAGAGCAAAGTCATCACCAGGACAGACCGCTAACCACCAGCCAGAGCGGGGCTGACCCAGACGCCACACTGTGCTTACACTGACTCCCATCTCGCAGTCTATCATTATATAGTCTCATTTTGCATGTTGTTTGCACAGTAATGTACACTAGTCAGCGGTTAGAGGTATGGTTAGAGTAAGGCATGAATTTGTGTTATTTTACCACCATACTTATAATGACGTTAAAACTGAGCCTCTACATAAGTGTTTGAAAGATTTCTGGTTTAAAATCACAAACTTGGCAAGTTTGGAGGAAACACTACACTACAACTACTTCATCCCTACATATCTGTCTGATTTTAGTTCATTATAAGACATGAAACTACTCTGCTGAGCGCAGTGCCTCCTCTCTCTTTCTCAATTAAAAAAAGCATATTGAATGAATAACATTGCTGTTTCCTGTACGTATTGTTATAGCTGCCAGATGTGCCCCAATGGGATTACAACTAGTTCCATCATGACTTTGGTGTGTTTCAAACTCTTTGCTCTCTCTCTCTTTTTGTCTGTCTCCCCTTTAGAAACTGGGCATGTTGGCTCTTATCAATGAGGAGAGTCGCTTCCCCAAAGGCACCGACTACACCCTTCTGGAGAAACTACACAGTCGACACGCAGTGAGTCCACACGCACACGTGAAAACCTACATGGCTCCTTTACACACTCTATCCCTCCCCGATAGACAGCAAAGCCATAAAAATGACCCATATCCGCGCACCAAAGCTTCTTAACCCCAGCTGGGGAAATGCCTTCACCGCCCACCAGCTCAGACAGCCTCAAAGAGTTAAACCTCTGTCCTGGCTGATGAATCGCCTGTTGCATTGAATGTCTGAGCAGCACTCGTACACACCCCCGGGCGCTCCGGCACATGAACACAATAATACTGAAATGTGATCAGCCATTCTCTGGGTCTGACCAGCATTGTGTGCAGGAGAAAAGAGTTTTCTATGGCTGACGGAAAAAACAAGAACGATACAGAGCGAGACTTAAGAACCGCATGACCTCGCCCTGAGGTGTTTGCTTGGGTGCGGATCCGTGTGTTACGTTTTAAGGTCGCGATCAGAGCAGAAGATGTTTGTATCACATCATGTAAGGAAGTTGCAAACAGCGTAAATGAATCAACACATGTAAACGTGTACGTTGTATTTTTTTGATAAATTTGTTTATTAATTAGTTTGTAAACCCGGGTTCTAGTATCTTCAGCACAATAGATAGAAACTCATTATATACAGTACTGTGAAAAGTCTCATGACCTACCCTTCATTTCTTTGTATTTTGCTTCGACGCACCCAGACTTTCGTGTATTTTATAAGTGGTCTTGAGCAATAGTTCTCCAGGCTTTCTGAAGGTCATTCGAAGTTTTCTTTGGACACTGGCTGCTTTTTACTCATTTTCAGTCCAAACTGACCTATGAATCATTTAAGAAGAAGAAAAAACCTACCTAACTCAGGAAAGAAAAAGTGTTGTGTTTACACATAACAGACAACTAGCAAGGAAGCAATTTAAAAAACTGTACCACAACTGTCATAAAAAGCACATGTGTTTCCAATTCTTAATTCGAAGGTACAAAAAATTGACAACACATAGTACAGTTTGACAGGCTCGTGCCCCGAAATAGAATTTTGGGATCAACAAAGAGCTGTTAGCCGCTTGGCTAATAGCTCATTGTTGCCCTAATTAAATACTGTTAGCAACTAGCATATCTTGTGCTAATGGTGGAGGACCTAGAAAAAAATCACTACCAATAGCAGATGAACAGTATCATTAAGAAAAATAATTAAGAAATAGCAAAAAAAGACCTGAGAGATTCATCTGGCGTTTCCGTTTATCCACCGACTATTCGCTGAAGCCTCATTGGCAATGGTTTCAATAGAAGGTGGTAATTTTATCTTTTTTTAACCACTGTTCTGGTAGAAGGGCAATTTTACAATGGCTTTTAAAGGACTATAACTCTGTTACCATTTGTGCTAGAGACATAATTCAGTGGTTTATAGAAGAAGAGAATGCTTTTATGGGGATATTTGGTGTATCATAGTAACACAAAGCATTCACAAAGTACTGTAGTCTGAGCACAGATGTAAAACTCAGCTGTTACCATGTGCACGCCACATTATGGGGTTCCGTTTGTAAAGTGAAACATGCTGAAATTAACGGCAAAATCTTTCCACATTTAGCTCAAAACCTTACAAAAACATATTTTTTCGAGTAATTTTTTACAACATTTAGCAAAATATTTGTAACTTTTCATCAAATGTTAAATATTAAATCTAAATGTTAAATATTAAATCTAAATATTATATTTAAATCTAAATGTTAAATGTTAAATCTAAATTGAGTCCAAACGGTTCTCATGTGCTCTCCTTTTTCCGTTGCCGTAATTTAGGAACGTGTTGGGTACTCGAAAGCATAAAATGTTGACAATTTGTCACCTAGCGAAAATTATTACGCTTTGGGAGTGAGAACGTGTCTGACCACTACCGGCACACTTTTGCACCGGAGGTTTCCGGAAAGCTTTTATTTTGGTATTTCCGCTGATCCGTGCAATAAATTTGCATGTTAGCCTAAACATTTAGATTTAACATTTAGCATTTAGATTTAACATCTAGCATTTAGATATAACATTTAGATTTAAATATAATATTTAGATATAACATTTAGATTTAAATATAATATTTAGATTTAACATTTAGATTTAGATTTAAATTTAATATTTAAATTTAACATTTAGATTTAAATATAATATTTAGATTTAACATTTAGATTTAAATATAATATTTAGATTTAACATTTAGATTTAAATATAATATTTAGATTTAGATTTAAATATAATATTTAAATTTAACATTTAGATTTAAATATAATATTTAGTTTTAACATTTAACATTTAGATTGAATATTTAACATTTAGATTTAACATTTAAAATTCTGTTTTAAATATGAAAAGTTACAAATATTCATAACTAGGCCTTGTATTAATTTTATGTGTTTTATTTTGTTTCATGTGCTTTGATGTTATATTTGATGTTTAACTTGTCACATGGCATTTTATTGTCTCTGTGAATCCAGCGCACAGTGTCTTCTACTTAATCTCTTTATAACTACATGAGTGGATGTCATGATAATTTCTGTATCTTTGTCCTTTCTCTCCAGACAAACCCGTACTATGTCAAACCAAGAGTAACTGATCACCAGTTTGGCATCAAGCACTACGCTGGAGAGGTATTTAACAACATTTACACATACATACACACATGACACCAGCTTTTTTTTTTGCTTTTTTTTTTTTTTTGCTCCCTCAATTGTTAGTTTCGGGGAAGTGAGGTAGCTGTTGGACGGACAGTGGGATCTTCCTGGCCAAAATCTGCTGCGGGATGTTGATGCCTGATGCCTCCTCCGCCGTCTTTTTCCCTGAGTCAGGAGAAACTGCTTTATGATCGTCTTCTCCTCCCTTTGCTTTGCAAGATAAGGGAGGTCACTACTGATGTGAGTGTAGGAAAGGCCAAAAAGACACCAGGGCAGGGGAACAATTGCAGTGATTGAGTGGGACAGTGGATGTAATGTGGAGCAAGAGTAGAAAGATTCGCTTTCATATAAAGAATGGCTTTATGAAGCCTGCCTCGGACAAGGTCTCCTTAGTGCAAGTGGGGTGGCTCAGTCACAAGCCTGGCAAGGATGGCTATGGTAATGACCTGGTCCAGAGAAGACAGGCGCTGCCAGGGCAGCCAGTTGTTCTCTCTCTAGACAGTATACTCGCCTCTCTGAAAGCCCTGTTTGTTATTTGAAATGTTGCTGAGGTTTCTGGAGGAAATCGTAGCATCTTCCCACAGATTAGATAATCTGCTCGGCGCCAGAGAAAGACAGATAATTTGAAAAACAGACGGGAAGTTGTCCAAGAAAACTTAATGTCTGATATTTAATCTTTAAGTGTTTATTGATAGTCCAAATGTATTCAGTTTGTTACTGTGTGCAAACATATTGCATTAAACTGTAATTCCTCCAGACAAATCTAATTTGCTTTACTGTTTTGGTTTACTGTCTGAGTTAACGAACCTGAAATTGAGTGACGCAGAGAGCGTCCTATATGAGATTATTCCATTAAATCTGCACTGGAGTGTAATTAGTGTGTCTGCAACAAACATAAACTCTGAGTGTATCCCTCTGGATCAGGGTGAGCTTAGGAATGCCGCGGAGCTGAACGGGACACAACAGGTGACGCCCTCGACTGAGCTCGACAAGTCACCCCCACCGCCACCTGCTCCCTTATCTTTATTTACATCAAGCCTCAAACGCATATTCATAGTCGCTGTAAATCACTTGTGTCGCATTCGTGAGCGTAGGACATGCAGTGCAAAAGTTTACTTTGATTTTTAAAGTTACGGGGCAAAAGTCATAACTTGTTCCCATCCACAGTGCATTTAAACAGCTGTATTCATCTTATTTCTTTGTATCCTAACTCCTATGTCTCCTATGCTGTTCTTCAATCTAAACACGCTCAGTCTTTTTGGTTTTCATTTCCTCAGGTGCTCTACGATGTGCGTGGAATCCTGGAGAAGAACCGAGACACCTTCAGAGATGACATCTTGTTCATTCTCAAAGACAGCAGGTGAGTAGGGCACGCTCTTTTCCTTTTTTATTCTGAATGCACACCTATGCGATTGAGCTCATGTGTTTACATTCACGTGCAGGCTTGACTTCATCTACGACCTCTTTGAGCGTGTTGGCAGCAGAAATGGAGATGAGACCCTAAAAATGGGCACGGCCCGACGCAAGCCCACCGTCAGCTCGCAGTTCAGGGTGAGACTTAAGCTCCTCAGACCTAAATATCTCTCTCAGTTCTACGCACATGACGCCGTGATTGCGTCATTACACTAACAATGAGCCAGTTGTCTCCCAAATACTGCTGTGTGTGGTGATCACTTAACCCTTAACACTACACTTTTTATATTGGCATGGTGAGTGCAAGTGCAGCGGCGTAAATGCAGAACAGAAGGTTGAAATCCTGGACACACAGATGGGGAGGAGAATGCCGTATGTGTACTTGATCTGCAGTAGATGATGGGTGATGGGCTGTGTGAAATATGTTGTTGTGAGCTGGGCTGCGGGTGGAGGAGGGGGTGGAGTGGAGGACAGCTTAGCATGCTCTAACTGTAGTGTGGAGGGAAGGAGCGGAGAAGGATTTGGCAGGCTGCCCTGGCCTACAGTTCCCAAAGCCAGGGGATTAGGGTTGATGGCTGGGCAGAGAGGGGCCAACCAGGGGCCAATCACACTCAGCTCTGCCAGGCCAGGCCTTACTGGAGACAGTCTGTCTGAGGCAGGAAGGAAAATGAACCTACAGGAGTCTGTGAGGTTCAGGGGTCCTCGGAGTGTGGCTTTGTATATATACATTTGTGTCTCTTATGATAAATGTGGGAGTTGAGAAGTACCAAAGAACATTTACTCAGTACTTTTACTTATTACACCAATACCTTAATAACAACCCACTTATACTTAGCAGACAAAGTACAGAACAGTGAGACAAGTGTTTATATTTTTCGGCAGACTTAAAAAAACAAACAAGCAGTAATATGCTCTTGTGTTTGATGCTTTTCAGGACTCTCTCCATTCCCTGATGGCCACACTAAGTGCCTCCAACCCCTTTTTTGTACGCTGCATCAAACCTAACATGGACAAGGTAAGTCACGTCATTTTTATTCATCGCATAAAAAAGAAAAAAAAAAAAGTTCCTCTCAAGGTCAGCGCCTGTGGAGGTAAACCTCCTCGGTGTTATTCACTGCTTGGGGTTAATATTTAGTCTTGTTGTGTTTATGTTCTTATGCCTCCCACATCGCGATCGCACTTTGCCTCAAAGTCATTTAAATGATCCGTATTGAAAAGTTATTTCTTTTTTTTCCAAGTACAAGCGTTCATAAGTAACAAACGTTGGTGCAAAGGCTCTCATTGTACTTCCTCAAATAAAAGGGCTGTGTACCAGCACATTCCTACCACTTTAGCCTCTTTGCCAGAGGTCAGAGGTCAGTACTGGCCACTCCAGCTGCAGCAGCTTGGCTAATGCTCTGCTGATCTGGCTGCACCAGTGGAATGCCAAGATAAGATCACATAACTGTATTTGCGTTCCAGCTAGCGGGGTATTTATTTACTACTCCTATGCTCCCCTACTGCTCTTTACCACAAAACTGCAACCTGCTTCTTAATCTGTGTTATGGTTTATTAGATAGTTGGAGTGTCAGTTATATCAGCTTCTTTGTTTTCCTTGTGAATGACTGTGGTGTAATCCAGGGACATTCTCCTTCTTACTGTTATTATTGTACACAGAGCCGTGGTTGTCCCTCCTTCACTACTCTTTACCTCCCACTCCATATACGTCATTCCACAGCTTCTTGCTTGCTTGCTTGGATGGAAACTACTCTGTTGTCTGTTTTTCCTCACCCATCTGCTTTTTTTTCTGCCTTTCTGTCTCATGTGTCCCCTGCTCTCATTGGCTGTCTTGTATTCCTTTACCTAGCTTTGGTTGGTCAAGATGGAACAAGCCGGGCCTCTGCTAATCCTACAATATGATGGCATGGCATGCACAATCCTCTGACATGATTACATGCATGCAAATGCATCCAGACACGCACACACCAAGAATGTATTTATGCGATTTCCATGCTCCTGCTTTTCTTAGGATAAATGTCACCGAGGCAAGGGTCAGCTTGTTTTTCACTCAAGCAAGTCAACATTTCGTACCTTTTTCAAGCCGCCTAAATCCTCCGTTAAAGAGCAGAGTTCAGAGCGCGGAGGGCTGCCCTTTCACGTGTGTGTTTGATTATGAGCACGAGCACATGCAAAGCGTGTCTGTGCCTTTGTAAGTATGCCTGTTTCCATGCGTAGTAGCATTAGCCTGTAATTAGATTGACACATCGAGGAATGCTGTGGTCGTGTGGGGCTTATCCAGCACTCTGTGCCCTCTGGGTGATAAATGGCCTTCGTGTGGAGAGCAGTGATCAGGCAGCTTGTGTAGAAGGGCGGCAGACATCACAGATCCTTTTTGATAAGTAGGTCGGAGGATTACTGGTAACACAGAACTGTGAACAATGAGGCTGATTATTCCTCAAAGAAAAGGCAACTCCGTCTGGTTATGTCTTGCTCAACACTGTTCGGGTTTCTCTCGCCGGTGGTGTGCGCTTTCCTTTTAGTAACCTGATTGTTAATGTAAAATGATAGTCCTCGCCATGGTAATTTACTTTTTAGTTCAAGTTTAACTCGACTCAGCAGTAAAACTGTTTGACTAGGCGTGCCTGCAGGTTTTAGCTGCAACACATTTTGCACTACCTACAATAAGGAAGGTTATATATAGAACGCACAACAGGAAAAAAATGGCATCAGTATTCTAAACACTGATGTCTTACTGTTATTATTTGACATGAAAAACATGTTTTGTTGTTTACCAAATACAGAAGGCCAACCAGTTTGATCCTGACGTTGTCCTGAACCAGCTGAGGTACTCCGGGATGCTGGAAACTGTAAAGATTCGCAGGGCTGGATTCCCTGTCCGGAGAACCTTTAAGGACTTCTATAGCAGGTTGGAAAAATATGTGCACACAATAAAACTGAGATAATTGGCTAAATATTGTAGTCGAAAACTATTTTTAAAAAATCAGGAAAGAAGATTTGTGCTGTATGCTTCTTTTTTTTTTCTGCAGGTATAAGATGATCCTGACAAACAAAATCCGCTCAGAGGACGAGAAGGAGAGTTGCTTAGAGCTTCTCACACTTCACAACAAAGACAAGAAAGAGTGGCAGCTGGGGAAGACAAAGGTGCAGCACGCGTTCACACATGGACTCACTTATACACATGCCCAGACTTGTTTATGTCACTTAGCAGTACATGGCACTGACTTTAACTTATGTCCTGAGATCTTTCAGTAACCAGAATCACTAAGCCAACCCTGCCCCTACCAGTAATCTAAATTTTAATTGATATACCTAATATTATGCAGAAAGAATTTTAATGTTTTACCTTGTGAAGATGAGCTTTTTGTTACCAAAATAGGAGGTGAACCCCCACACCTTATCTCAGGCCCCACAGTGTATTAAATACAGTACAAATGCATGCACACAGACACAACTGGGCAGCCTGACGGATTATATAAACTGCCACTCTGTTTTTCTTTTTCGAATGACTCTCCAGTACACACCTCTGTCAGCTACATGCTCTGATAGCATGCTCAAAAAACAATAAATCGCCATTTGATACTTAAAAAAAAACACTCAGTTCCCTTAAGATGAAACAGTGCACTGAAAGGCTTCACTCAGTAATTATCTGGGAGCGAATCTTTCCCAAGAAGTCGAGCTGCTGTCTTTCCCGAGCTGTTAATGTGTACCACAGTTGCTGTGACTCATGTCACAAAGATTTTTCTGACCGGTTGTGGTCAATCTACGGCTCTCTTGTTGACAACCGCAGAGTTACTCGGCCGCTCCTAAAAACCCTGACACTGTTACTGTAACTGTAACCGAGGGGCTTACAGTAATCCTGAGGCGAACTTATTGTAGCTAGCAGAGCGTTAGCCTCGACACCGACTGAGTTGCTGATTTAATAAACTAAACTGCAAGCAGTGTGATTTCGAGGCGGACGGCGCTGGTGAAATGTTGCAGCCAAGCAGAGCTTTGTAGAACGTTACACATCATGCTTCATCTTAGAAAACTTATAACAGATATGATTGTTGGCAGCACAGCATATCGATGGCCGTCCTTCCTTTTCTGCTCTCATTTTCCAACAATCATCAATCCCCCCACCGCCAACAGACTGCCCCTTTTTTCCATGCTATCACTGAATGATTAACCTTTAATGACTTTTTTGAACTGGACAGTAAAACCTGTGTTAATACTCAGCATGAACGCGTCAGTACTGCGACAAGAAAGGATACAAATAAAGCAGTTTTTGTGGAGCTCTTTCAAAATCGGCTAAATCCACATTCGACTTCCTGCTTTAAGTTGTGGTTCCTGCGTGGCTGTAAAAATCACTGAGACATTTCGGATTTGTTGGTTTCTTTTTGGACACTTTTGTTGTAATACCCAATTTGGCTGGCAGACTATGAATAGTGTCAGCTGCACACATGGCATGCTGTACATCAAGACAGAAAATAATTGATGCGAGCCACATTTGGTTCCTTTTGAATTGGTCCATAACCACTAATGTGCACATGCCAATCTATATTAAATTTCTTGCACATGCACACAGTATACATCCCCGAAGTCACCATGCGGGTAAAGCTTCCCTTCTGTGATCAGCCCTTTGACCTCTGGCTGCCGCTGCTCACTTCTTTGCTCTGCAAAGCTTATCTACACATCGAGGGCGAAGGAAAAAAAAAGGCTAGTTTCTCAAAGCAAAACCCAAAAAGACATAGTGCGGCTGAGTACGTTTCATTTTGTGCATGGCAGGGCAATATTTTGGGGTTTAGGTTAATGTAGTGTGGGCTGTGGGAAAGAGACTGAAACGGAGAAGGGGGATACATTTCCTTTGGAGAAACAATCTGCGTGTAATTATGTATGTGCTGATTGTGTGCAGAGGAAGCGTGTACCCAGAATTAGGGGCTTTGGTGATGTTGCATGGATTGTGTATGTGTGTTTGTGAGCCATTTGTTTTACAGACGAGGGAAGGATGTGGATGAAGGGGAAGTTTCCTCCTCTCACAGACTTTACCGAGACAGGCAGGCAGGGCTGCAGCTGTGGGATCCTTTGATTAGCGCAACATCTGGGACACAAATACGCATACGAGCAGGGGTCTTCCCTCGATCACCCAGTTGAGCGACAGATACTGCCGTGTCTAAGCTGGCTGCTGTTCCCAGCCTCGCAGCATATTCGTACAGTGAAAATCTGATTATGTTTCATGCAGGCATGTTCATTTAAGTCGAGTGTGACTTTCGAGCTGTCAAAAGTCATACAAAGACAAGGTTGCGAGAAAACTCCAGTAGTGAGGGAAGGGTTAACTAAACTCTTTCTCTTTCCTTCATATGAGCAAAGAGGGGTGTGACTTTCTATCTGGACACCAGCCACCATCCCTCCCCCTCATCCTTTCATCACTCCTCTCTCCCTACCTCTCCCCTCCCTCTCTGTGCCTTTCTGCCTGTGCACGTCAGTCGAACTACCAACGCAGCGGTAACAGCAGAAGGGAAATGCTCAGGAAGGACGCTTGAACACAATGAGGCGCTGCAGCAGCAGTAGCAGTAGCAGCAACACTGCAGTCTCAGTGCCAGTTTTCCCTTCTGCTCTGTTCTGCAGACAGGGAGGGCAGCTAGCCTGCTAGCCTCAGCTGCACCACAGCTTCCTCTGCAGTGGGCACGGGGTTCTGCCAGCAGACAAGAGGGGCCCTTTACATCTCTGTGGGCCCTCTTTTACAGCCTTACCAAGAGGAAGAGGAACTAACCCATCCCATTTTTTCCCCCTCTCTCCCTCAACCTCCTTCTCTGTGTCTCTCTGTGTCTGTGTCACTCCTTGTCGGCCGTGGCGCTGCTCTTCCCGCAGGTGTTCTTGAAGGAGGCCCTGGAGCAAAGGCTGGAGAAGGAAAGGGAAGAGGTGCGGCGCAGGGCTGGCATGGTGATCCGCGCCCACATCCTGAGCTATGTGGCAAGGTGAGTGGTGGGAGTGTGGAGGTGGGGGGAAGATGGATGATTGAGTGGCAGAGACAGTTGTCAGTGTTTGTTTTGTAGTACAACCTGCGTGTATAGGAGCGCAGGGCGGGGGGGGGGATTAAGTGCATTTGTGGAATCATTTGCACATTTGTTTACCTCTGTATGTGCGCCTGTGTGTGGATGTGTGTTAAGTGGGCTTAAACCTTGCTGACTTGGCGATGGCCAGCGATTACCACAGTGTTGAAATTGTAGATAGGAAGCCGTTTTTGGGCATGCAGAACCGTGTACGTGCACTGTTTTAAAGTTTCTACCTTAGAAAGCCTTGTAGATTGGAAGGTAAACTCATAAACTGATGAACTGAGACTGCAGAATAGCCCAAACAGTGTGAATTTTTCTGGTCACTTTAGTACTATCTTTAGATCTTTTTACGTTTATTTCTTTAAGATGAACATTTATTTTAAAAGTCTGATGAAAGAAAAGATTCCTATCAAAGGGAGGACACATGGTTAAGAGTGCGCTGGCTTTCATTGAAATTACACAACATCCCGATGATTCCCTGCAATCTAATGAAGTATTAACCCACTTGTGCCGCTGTCCTGTAGCTTCAAAGATGAGGAATTGCATGATTTCAACACCCTTTCAAGGAAAAAAAGGCCAAAACCGTCATCTTTCAAGTTATAAATGGCTATCCCTGAATTACTACATCTCTAATGATGTTCATGATAATTAGACTGCTCTGAAAAAGACAGTTTTCTGAGCATAACAGAGATGTCATTTATTCCTACACTATCAGAAGTGCACTTCTTCTTAAGCAAATCTATGTAAATCTGTCTTCAGCCTAAGCAACAAGTTCTTCGCCTGTCCACTCCGCCTGACTGGCAGAACATCCATCACCGTGGTGGTTTAAGAAGCTGCATTCGTAGACACCCAGGGGCATCTAGCCGTACTCCACCTGCGTGCTGCCATATACAGTATAACGTTACATACAGTCCTCTGAAAGGCTCCACTGGGAGACTATAATGGGACTGATGACAGCATTCAGGTTCTGGGTTTGCTTCCCCTTAGAGACATTCATACTAAAGAAGAGCTTTGAAAAGTTCCCCTAATACACAAGTAAAGCCTTTGTATTATTACGTGTAACTTTATCTTCAGTCAGGGTCCATCCTGAGACCTGATAAAGGCCATGAAGTGATTACCGTGGAGGCTAGGTCGGACTAAGGGTCAGAGAGTCGGAGCAGTGTGTGTGGTCCTGAGAAAGTCACGTGTATTTGTGCGTGTTTATATGTGTGTGTTTTCAATGCATGTATTGTGTGTGGGTGATGGGGCTTAGTCAGAGGGCTAAACAGAGCAGCCCACACCACCACAATGGAAGAGCACAAGCTCGTCAGACTCTAAACATTGCACAGTTCACAACTAGCTTTTTTACCAGTGTGTTTGTTTGAACAGAGAATAGCAGCGGGCGTTAGGAGGAGGCCATGTAGGGCTGTCCAGCTTTACAAATATGTTTGAGGCGAGGCACAAAGTTCCTCAGTGAAGCTGGATTAAATATGATTTTTATGCCGATTATGAATGTCAATTTTTGATTTCGTCCTCAGGAAACAGTATAAGAGGGCTCTGTCCAGCATCGTCACCATCCAGAAGAACTACCGCGCTCACTTTTGGAGACGCGTCTTTCTGCGCCTGCGCTTGGCTGCCATTGTCCTGCAGAAACATCACAGAGGCCAGCTGGCCCGAGCCCTGTATCGACAGCTCAAAGAGGAGAAGCAGAAGCGAGAGGAGGAGGAGAGGAGGAGGAGAGAAGAGGAAGAGGAGCGGAGGCGAGTAGAGGAGGAGAAGAAGAGGATGGAGGAAAGGAGGAAGCGGGAGGAAGAGGAGGAGGAGGAAGAGAGGAGGAAGAAGGAGGAGGAGAAACGGAAGCTAGCCGAAGAGGAGCTGAAGAGGAGGGCAGAGGAGGAGGAGTTGATGAAGAAGGAGGAGCAAAGACTGATTAAGGAGAAAGAGGAAAAGCAGAAATTAGCAGAAAACGGGGAAAAGACAAGGTACAATGCCCTGTGTTTACCGCAGTCTGTGTATGGGTATGTTGTGATGGCAGCTGGTGCAGGTGACACCATCTTTTGGAGAATCGGCCACAAAGGCAGTTTTGAGCCCTTTAGCAGGCATTTATGTCTCTGCCGAAACTTTACAGGTGTGCCATCACAATTAAGGTCGAGAATTCAGATGGGTTTGGTTGGTTCACGCGTAGAGCGACCATTGCGATTGGCTCTGGACAGACGCTTTTTTAAGCTCCGGCTTTTTCCCAGTGGTTGTGAAAAAGCAGGGAAAGGCTGTCATCGCGGGGTGAAGTGCAGGTTAATCTGTCAACATCTCATGCCGCCTACACCACGCTAAACAGGGAGAATTGAGAGGCAACATATAGTCAGGAGCTACGCGGAGATTCTGATGTTAAGCGATGTAGTACTCATGAGACTCACAAGAATAATGTGGCTCAGAAACAGATGTGCAGATCTATGTATGCATTAACACACAAAACAGCGCCTGAAATAACAGCTTTAACTGTTACTGGAATAGAAAAATGCTAAATTTTGTGATTCGTCAGGAATTTCCAGGAGTAGCCAAGTCATCTGTCAAGTCATTTTCTTTCTTCATTTCATGACTAACGTATTCACATTTTATTTTTAGGAACTCACTCATGAACGGTGCTTGTCAAAAGGTAATTTCAGTTTGTCTTCCAATGTCAAAAATAAAGAATGCCCATGAATGCATTCACATAAATAACACAATTCTGCACTTTCTTTACTTGTGTGGTCGATAGAAGGAGCTGTCCCAGACTCTGTCCAGCAGCCACACGTCTGAGGAGGAGAGCCGTCAGATGGAGGAGATCCTGCGGCTCGAGAGGGAGATCGAGCGTCTGCACAAGCAGCAGGAAGACAGCGTGTCGCTTCTTGGGGACGTCTCACGTGAGGAGCTGCGTCAGATGAGGGATGCCGAGATCTACAGACTGGAAAAGGAGGCTTCTCGTGTGGCTACTGAATTCTTGGAACTGCTGGACTTTGGTGGTTTGGAGCCATCCCTCTCGAGCGAGGAGAACCTCCACGACCCAGCTGAATCTACCGCACCTCTAGCTGAAGAGGAGGTGGATGAGGGTTTCCACGCGGAGGATGAGCGCATCGCTTTGCCTGACTTCCCACCTCCAGCTGCAGTTCCTCTTGATAAGGAAATATTCCAAAGTATTCCCCCTCCTCCGCCTGCCTTTGCAGGAGGATTAGTGGTCTCCTCCTCATCAGCCTCCCCTGCAGCAGGAAAGCTAAGCCAAGATACCCCCAATGGACTGAGTCATGCCCCTGTCCTCACAGACTCCCAAATCCCTCCACCTCCTCCACTGGTTACTAATGGAGAAAAGCGGCCACGCCAGAGGGCCTCAGACTTTGAGCCTGTAAATGAAGAGCCAACTCACACGAACCTGCCAGACGTAGAGTCAGACTATGACCAGGAAGAGTTTGAGGAGGCCCATGGGAGTTCAGGTGCTAGCACTAACGATGGCCATATCACAGATGAGGAGGTGCTGCGAAAATCCTCATGCACTCAGAACAGCCTGGACTCCTTCAGAGGCAGCTCGGACTCGGTGAGAAATAACAACAAAAAGTCATGGCTGTTAAATTCTGTGGAGTTGTTTTAACTGGAAAATGTGCAGAGTTTCACTTTTAAATAGCTAGACATTTGGCACGAACTCTGAGGTCCAGTGGAAGAAGAAAGTAAATCAGTAAATCTAGCCAAGACGGGAAATCCCCTCTGGAGAAATTGGATTGTTTGTTAAAATCTTTTAAATTTTTGCTCACAGAGTTTTCAAAAACATGGGGTCACTGAATTTTCTGTTTCCATATCCGGTCTAACTTAAGCCATTGTTCTCCAGTACACCGAAACCCACCTAGATTTCCTCAGCGCTTATTATACTTCCTCGTGTTGCCTCAAGAGAGATTGTCTTAAAGTCGGTTAGAAAATGCATTTCTGCAAGGCTGCGTCTTATCAAAAGGCTTGTTTAAGAATCGCTGAGCAGCAATGCTGAAAATGTTTGTTTTGGCTCTGCTGACAAGCACGTGAATCTGCACTCAGCGACCCAACACTGTGAGATCAGCAAAATGTCAAAGGGGAAGAAGGATGGGTGCATGTAATGGCACGTGTGTGTTTGTGTGGGTGGATGTGTGTGAGCCAAGTTTAAAGGAGATTGGCAGCACCGTGGCTACAAAGTCAGACAGATTTTAGGCCCTTAAAGTGCAAAATAACAGCTCGACTTCACCATCAGAAAAATTAAAAAACGAAATTAACTTAAATTGTTGCTATAAATTTCTGCCTTTGTGGATTTTTTTTGAAGTAATTATTACTTTAAGATTTCAGTTTAAAAGTCTGTCTAATCTATTCAAATGCTGATGTCTTTTTTTTGCAGTTCATTGACAGCGATGAGGACAATGATGGATATGTTGACACAGATGAAGAAGTTTGTAATGGCAGAGTGAATCTGCTGAACGGCACCGGGCCTCCATATTTCCATGGCTACCTCTACATGAAGAGTGAGTAGACTTAATAAAAACACGACACTGACCAGCAGGCATGCACATTGTCTTTGTGCAGCTTTAATGTCCATTTTGTGAGTTTTCTTGAAGGCTCTTTTTGTATTTTACGCATTTGTTTTCCGCTGATGTTTTCAGGTTTATGTGAGGGCTGTGAAGTTTAACTCACTGAGGGAGCTTTTCATGCGTTGTGTTTTTGGGATGCATCTTTCTGTGTGCGCAAAGTTGTGCGATCTCCATCTGTCGTAGAGAGATTTCACAGTAAACAAAATAAATTATCATCCTTTTCTCACCTCTCAGGTGGTTTGATGATCCCGTGGCGCCGTCGCTGGTGCGTCCTGAAAGACGAAACTTTCATGTGGTTCCGCGCAAAGCAGGACTCCCTCAAATCTGGCTGGCTTTACAAGAAAGGAGGAGGAATGTCGACTTTGTCTCGGCGCAACTGGAAGATGCGCTGGTTCGTTCTGCGCGAGTCGAAGCTCATGTATTTCGAGAATGACAGCGAAGAGAAGCTGAAAGGCACCATCGACATCCGTGCAGCCAAGTAAGACTCAGTTCCCTGTTTTTTGATTTGTTTATTTTTTAGCTTTGATTGAACTCATTGTTACCAGCTTGAAACAAACATAGCCACATGCAGTAATGGTTTATTCTTTTTGTTTGTGCAGGGAAATAGTGGACAATCACGAGAAGGAAAATGCACTGAATATCGTAACTGAGGAGAGGACGTACCACATCTACGCAGAGTCTCCTGAAGATGCCAGGTACATCACATCCACAGATTTCTCAGAACAAACTGCAGCTATTTTGTAAATAGTGTTTTCCTTTCACCTCTAAAATTGATGTGTAGAAATAAAGTTCCCCCTTGTGGTTGCCAGTGGAAGTTCACGGTGTCATTTTCAATTACACTTTTGCTGACTTTTGCTTTTCGAACTCCCTCTGACCCATTTAGCGGTTGGTTTAATGTGCTGAGTCGGGTCCACAGCGCCAGTCCGGAGCAGCTCATGGAGATGCACCACGAACAGGCCAACCCAAAGAATGCAGTGGTTAGTGCTGTTTTACCTCTCTCCTGCCTGGGCCCCAGCCTCAACTCCGTATTTCTGCAACAGTGAAGAAGCATGAAATTGAATCGCATAGCAGTCCAGTTCTGGCTCATATAGTAATCTAAACTGAAGAAGAAAAGTGCACATACCACCATCCATTTCTTTGGTCCTAAAAGATTGCTAGATTTAAAAACATATATTTTTATATAAAGATGATTATACTCCTGTAGTAATGACACATTTTTTGACAATTATTGCCATTAACACCATTTTTCCCTGTCCAGGGCACATTAGATGTTGGCTTGATTGATTCTGTTTGTGCGTCAGACAACCCAGACAGGTAAGAAATGAGCAATTTTCCCCAACACCTGCCTGATTGCATATATGTATTAAAACCCTGGCCTGTGGTCCCACAGCAGATACATGAGTAACAAAAACAAGGACAAAAAACCCCAATTTTGCTATGTTTTCTTTCCCAGACCAAACTCGTTTGTGATCATCACGGCTAACAGAGTGATCCACTGCAACACAGACACGCCCGAGGAGATGCACCACTGGATAGGCCTGCTGCAAAAATCTAAGGGAGACTCTAGGGTTGATGGACAGGAATTTATAGTCAGAGGTAAGAGGATTTTGATATTGGATTTAATCTATCTAAATAAGATAAGATAAGATTATTTGCCATTTGTACACATCCACATGTGCAGAGCTTAGAGTCAAAGCTAAAGTCACAAGACCCCCAGTAAAAAAGTAGAAATATGAAAATTTAAATATACAGAGAGACTGCACATCTTATTGTAATATATATTACACTTTTATCACATTTTTTTAGGTGGTCCTCCTTTGTTATTTGCCATCAGTTTGACTATGGAAGTGTGTTGTGTGTATGATCAAACTGCCCACTCTGCTGCGTCTCAAGCTGTATGCTGGTTGTTTTGGTCTGAGGAGGTTGTGACCTGGACAATGGCGGGCTCTGATGATGCGTTGTGCTTCACTGATGGAAGATCAGTCCTGACAGCCCTCTTATATGTGCTGGTTTAACAGCTGTGCGCTACGTGATTGTCTGGTGAACAGAATATTGGAGGTATTACAACTCAGCCGTCATTTCTTATTTTACCCCCACAGGCTGGCTCCATAAAGAGATGAAGTCTGGAGCCAAAAGCACTTCTCTGAAGCTGAAGAAGCGCTGGTTTGTTCTCACCACTAACTCTCTGGACTATTACAAGTCATCGGAGCGTAGTGCTTCCAAACTGGGAACACTGGTCCTCAACAGCCTCTGCTCCGTGGTGCAGCCAGATGAGAAAGTCTTCAAGGACACTGGTCAGTTAAACTTACTTCAGTGTCATCTTAATAAATTAATGCTTATAGAAACATAAGTTATCCTTGGGTCCTAAGCTTTAACACTTAAGAAAATATATAAACCCCAATGTGCACAATTTAGCCTTTATGGTTTATTTACTGAAACTTTGTTGTCTTGTGCATGATTATCTTTCCTTCTCACCCAGGTTACTGGAATATAATCGTCCATGGGCGTAAACACTCTTATCGGCTTTACACCAAAATGCTGAATGAAGCCATGAGGTGGGCGAATGCCATACAGGCTGCCATAGACAGCAAAGTTCCCATTGAAACTCCAACACAGCAACTCATCAGAGACATCAAGGTATTTACTGTTTTCCCCCATTTTGACTACAGACTACATCACATTTCATTGACATTTTTGTAAATCAAACTTTTTTCAGTCATGCAAACCTCTGGCAAGGACACACTCTGTAATAAAGTGAGGTACTTGTACTCACTATCTGTGTGCTGTGATCTTCTCTTGGCCTAAGTTTTTCCTGCTTCAGTACTTGTTTGAGTCTCTTTTTCATACATACACTTGGCCATGTACTCGATTTACCGCAGTGATAGTCTGCATCATCGCCGTTATTGCTGCTCTATTATTTTCTTATCAAGCGTAAACTTTCTTTTATGTAAGAAAAATCGATGATTTGAAAGGTAAGATTACTAATCTGCTCCTCTGTCTTACCAGGAGAGCAGTTTGAACGTGGAGGCAGTGGAGCAGACATACTGGAGGAACCCTATCCTGAGATATACCCAGCATCCTTTGCACTCCCCTCTTCTACCTCTGCCTTATGGAGACGTCAGCATCCACTGTAAGTGCGCTGTCCTGTAGCTGCTGCATACAAACTATTGCAGTCGATGAATTTGCTTGTCGAGAATCAGGAAATTTTAAATATTCAGTGCTGAGCAGTTTTTGGTTGAAAAATGTACCTTTATTCATGGATTTTTAAAATTTAAATTGTTGTATATTTCTTCAGTAAGTAGCAGAATCTGCCACAATATCTATTTTAGGATATAAAGCAGTTTTTTTTCTTGCAAATCTTGCACATTAATTTAGACTTTAAATACATTAAAACTATTCAAACGTGCTCAGTTGTAAAATAACTGGTTACTTAAGGTAACTGAGCAAGTTCAGTATCGAGGCTGAAGGTTAACTTTACCCATTTCTGTCTCCCTCAGTGCAAAAAGAAAAGGGTTACACCAGCCTGCAGGATGAGGCCCTGAAGATTTTCAACTCGCTGCAGGAGATGGAGGCTGTGTCTGACCCTGTGCCAATCATCCAGGGAATCCT
This sequence comes from Aulonocara sp. 'chitande type north' Nkhata Bay, assembly GCF_057382095.1. Taxonomy (NCBI): domain Eukaryota; kingdom Metazoa; phylum Chordata; class Actinopteri; order Cichliformes; family Cichlidae; genus Aulonocara; species Aulonocara sp. 'chitande type north' Nkhata Bay. The sequence goes on along the minus strand of NC_141359.1, from coordinate 26,492,761 downwards.
GCAGACCTGTCAAGACTTGAGGCCATTAAGGGATGAGGTTTACTGTCAGCTGATCAAGCAAACCAATCATGTCCCGCACCCAAACAGTCCTGCCAATCGCGCCCACTGGCATCTCTTGACCTGTATGAGCTGCACCTTCTTGCCCAGCCGAGGCATCCTACGCTACCTCAAGTTTCACCTGAAACGGTATGGGCATGTTCCAGGGAGAAAAAATTAACACCTGGTTGCAAACCATCCAGCCGTGACAGCATGACTGATATTGTTTTTATTTTATGAGTGCTTATGTGTGTGGGTGTTCATGTTAAAATGTGGTGCTGGAGACACGTATTTTCTTGGGAAAAACCACCAAGAAGGTTGTTTTGAGTTCATGTGTCTTCTGATTTTGTAAAGGAGATGAGTGTCACAGTAAGGAGAGATATGTCTGGAGTTGAGATCAAAATAATAATAATAATAATAATAAATTTTATTTATGAGCGCCTTTCAAGTCACCCAAGGACACTTTACAATAGGATAAAACACTTAGTAAAACAATGGCAGAATAAGAACAATAAAATAAAGCACAAGATAAAATGAACAAACAGTGGATTCACAGTGAATATGCAGATTTGAACAGATGAGTTTTGAGTTGGGATTTAAACTGGGGGAGAGAACCAATATTTCTTATTTTAGGGGGCAGAGAGTTCCACAGCCTGGGAGCAGAGCAGCTGAAAGCTCTGCTTCCCATGGTGGTGAGGCGGAAGGAAGGTACAGTAAGCTGGACAGAAGAAGAAGAACGAAGTGAACGGGCAGAACAAGTGGTGGTTAACAGGTCAGAAAGGTAAGAAGGAGCGAGGTTATGAAGGGCCTTGAAGGTGAGCAGAAGAAGTTTGAAAATTATCTGGAATTTCACAGGGAGCCAGTGAAGTTCCTGAAGAACAGGGGTGATGTGCTGGTAGGAGGGGGTTCTGGTGATAATGTGAGCAGCAGAGTTCTGAACCAGTTGAAGCTTATGGAGGGATTTTTGGGGGAGACCATGCAGAAGAGAATTGCAGTAGTCACTACGGGAGGTAACAAGACTATGTACAAGAATGGACGTAGACTGGGTGGAAAGAGAAGGAAGCAATCTGTTAATGTTACGTAGATGGAAGTAGGCAGAACGGGTGAGGTTATTGATGTGTGATTTATAAGAAAGTGTGCTGTCTAGGATGACACCAAGGCTCTTAACCTGAGGAGAAGGGAGAACTGTGGAGTTATCGATGGTGAGTGAGAAATGGTTTGCCTTCAAAAGGTTGGATTTGGTGCCAATAAGGAGGATCTCAGTTTTATCCTCATTGAGCTTTAGAAAATTAGAGGTAAACCAGGATTTTACCTCGGATAGACATTCTGTAAGGGAAGAAGGTGGGAGGGAGGAATCAGGTTTGCAAGAGAGATATAACTGGGTGTCATCAGCAAAACAGTGAAACTGAAGATCAAATTTGCGGAAGATGGTACCTAGAGGGAGGATGTATATTATAAAGAGAAGAGGGCCTAAAACTGAGCCTTGGGGTACACCAGAGGTGACGGGGAATAGGCGAGAGCGGAATGATCTTAGTTGAATAAACTGGGAACGGTCGAGGAGATATGATTGAAACCAGGCGAGGGGTGTGTCAGAGATGCCGAGAGAGGAAAGTCTGCTTAGAAGGACAGAGTGAGAAATGGTGTCAAAGGCAGAGCTCAGATCTAAAAGGACGAGAATGGTGAGAAGACCAGAGTCAGCTCCGATTAAGAGATCGTTAGTGACTTTAAGTAGAGCAGTTTCGGTACTGTGACATGAGCGAAAACCAGATTGAAATCTCTCATAGATGTTATTATTAACCAGGTGTAAATGAAGTTGAGCTGCAACCACTTTTTCGAGTATCTTAGAAATGAAGGGTAGATTGGAAATCGGACGGAGGTTGTTAAAGTTGTTAGGATCTAAAGAAGGTTTTTTCAGTATAGGAGTGACTAGAGCAGTCTTCAATAAGGAGGGAACGATACCGGTGGTGAGAGAAGAGTGAATGATAGCACAGATGAGTGGGAGTAAAGAAGAGAGGCAGGATTTCACAAGTCCCGTGGGCATGGGGTCAAGATGACATGTGGCAGGCTTTGATTTACATATTAACTCGGAAATATCAGATAAATCAGGAAGATGAAAAGTGGAAAACGGCTCAAAAAGGAGAAAAGGTTCTGGAGAGGGCGTAGACACAACATTCGATCTGAGTTGCTGGTGGATGTTATCGATTTTCGTAGTCCAGAACAGCATCAAGGAGTTGCATATTTCAGAGGAATAGAAGTGCGGTGGTAAAGCGTTGGGGGGTTGAATTAGTTTGTTGAAAACTGAAAACAGAGTCCTAGCATTACCCTCATAAGAACTGATAATACCAGAGTAGAAGCTTTGTTTGGCCTTGTTAATGGAGTCTTTATACTGAAGTACATGGTATTTATAGATTTCTGAATCAACAGTTAAACCAGATTTCTTATATTTACGCTCTAGCTGCCGAGCTTTGGCCTTCAGAGCTCGGAGGTCAGAGGTAAACCAGGGAGCAGAGCGAGTGAAGGAAACAGAGTGGGTTTTTACAGGAGCCAGAGAATCAAGGACAGTGCGTAGACAATTATTATAATATAACAACAAATCATCAGGAGTAGAATAGAAGTCCGGAATCTGAACATTGTCCAAACTGGTAGTGAGAATGTCCATATCAATGTTCTTGATGTTGCGGGTCCAGTTAGGCCCATAGTTGGACTTAAGATAAAAAATGTAAAAGTTATAGGGCCTTCGGAGCTGACTGCCTGTCCTGCAGACTTTATACTCCCTATATTAAGTATCTCTTTGTGGTTTCTAAACATGTAAAATTTTCCATCATGGATGTGGCTCAGTTAACCTCAATGGGAAGATGTACTTTGGCTGAAACTTATTGTTCGCTCTCTTTTTCTGTTTCCTCAGGATTAAGGAGCTGTTCCCAGGCACAGAAATCGAAATGTTTGCCCATTTCATTGGTGAGTCTCTGAAGAAGACTAAGACCAGAGAATTTGTTCCTTCCCAAGAGGAAATTATTGCACTGCTTAACAGACAGGAAATGACCACCACAGTCTACTGCCATGGGGGAGGCTCCTGCAAGATTTCTATTAACTCCCACACCACTGCTGGAGAGGTGAGCGATTTGCAGTTGCAACATAGAAATTTTTAAAGGTTTCTCTGCAAGCCGGCGCTGGGATTTTTTTTTTTTTTTTTTTTTACCTTAGCATGCACAGCAGGGGAAAGAGCCATACTAATGTGCCCTAAAGGCGTGGTTTTAATTTTGTCTTTTATTGTTCAGGTGGTGGAGAAGCTAATCAGAGGTCTGGCAATGGAGGACAGCAGGAACATGTTTGCCCTCTTTGAGCACAACAACAGTGTTGACAAAGCGGTGGAAAGCAGGGTCCTTGTCGCTGATGTTTTAGCTAAATTTGAAAGGTATGTTTTACACCACATGGATACATTTTTAACAGATAATATGTTTTATCATGCAAACACTTTAAGAGGTACATAAACATTTATGTCCAGGACATGATGAGAAGAAAAGAAGATATTGCAGTGATAGATAAAAACAGATGTGAAAGTGATAGTTTTATGCGTTCTTCCTCAGACTGGCTGGCAGTGAGGAAGCCCAGGATGAAGGCCAATGGAAACTATATTTCAAACTCTACTGTTTCTTGGATGTGGAAAGCATGCCAAAGGAAGGAGTAGAGTTTGCATTCATGTTTGAGCAGGTATGCTTAACCATTCATATTCTAGTTTATTTAAGAGAAAATCAAGTGCATAGTTTGCATCATTGTGTTTTTTCGTCTTCCTTCAGGCCCACGAGAGTTTAACCAGGGGTCACTTCCCTGCCCGTGAAGAGACCCTGCAGCACCTTGCCGCTCTCCGCCTACAGTTTCTGTATGGAGACAAAACAAGAGTCACGTGGAACCTGGAAAACATCTACCCCGTGGGTCGCCTGCGCAATCGCATCTTACAGTTTACCAAGGTGGGTGGAGCCTCGGGGTCAGGCCAAACTTTGGAGCGTCGGAGGACCAGTTTCCTCGATGGGACGCTGCGTCGCGGGCTGAAGACGGGCTCCATGAAGAAGCAGCGCATGGAGGAGGAGCAGATGCTGGAGATGTGGATAAAGGAGGAGATGTCTGCAACCAGGGCGAGCATCATGGAGAAATGGTCCCGCCTCAACGGTTTGGACCAGCACCAGGCTATGCTCAAATATATGACTATCATCAAAGAGTGGCCTGGATATGGATCCACACTGTTTGATGTTGAGGTAAGCTTAAATCTTAAACCGCATTGCTGTCAGTAATGGACCAGTCCGAGTTTTTATTCCCTGCATTATTACTTCCGATACATTAACAATGGGACCCTGTAGATGCTAAGTATTGATCGAGCGCTTTCTTTCTCTTAAAATCTAAAATTTGTTCACTTCACTATGTGAAATGATTTCTTTGAAGTTGAAAACTGAAGTGTGATTAATCGCCCTGCTACTGCTTTTCCTACATCATCATAATTAATGTTTCTCCAGCAGGAACACTGACATTGACCTGTTACATTGTTTCAGCTCGTAAAAAAAAAGCCTTAACATCTGCAACTAAAACCTGAACGTACATTTAGAAATAGAAGTGAAAGGCCTGTAAATTTAGAAATGCAAATTTCACATATTTGGACTCATGTGACGCAAAACCTTCAACCTCTGGGTGAAATTCCTTCATTTGAACCTTTCATTCAACCCCAACCTCATCTGAAGTGGACTTTTCTGTTTGATTTGTCTTCCATTACAGGAGGAGCTGTGCTTAGCTGTTTTTTTCTTAAGTTTCAAAGCCATGACATCATAGTAGTGGGATTTCTTAGCTCCAAAGATGATACTGATGCCTTTGGTTAGCTGGTGTGATTTGAATGTAACTCAGAGCTGAAACGCCAAAACTTTATAACGATAATAGCAAAGAAACTGTATATATGTGGGTTATCATTATATCTGGCCTATACCCAGTCTGCCTAGTTCATTATCAGCCTGCAATATTAAACTGACAATTGATAATACTGTATTTTCGTGTCTTGGCAGTGCAAAGAAGGAGGATTTCCACATGATCTGTGGTTAAGTGTGAGTGCTGAGAATGTGTCCGTCTACAAACGAGGGGAGCCAAAGCCTCTGGAGACCTTTCCTTATGAACACATCATCTTCTTTGGTGCTCCACAGCCCTGCACCTACAAGATCACTGTGGATGAGAGAGAAATGTTCTTTGAAACCCCGCAGGTACACATGTTTGTCCTCTTTGTTTTCATTAGCGGGAGCTTCTTTTCCAAGAGTGATAAAACATTGTGGCGAGAACAAAAGGGCCACAGTTCCAGACAAAGAGGAGTCGGTTCCCCTTAATTTAAACATTACTTTTTTAGTGCAGCTTTTAAAAATAAATAACTTTCATCTGTATATTGGCAGGTTGGAGAGATCACCAAGATCATGAAAGCTTACATAAACATGATCGTGAAGAAGCGCTGCAGTGTGAAGTCTGTATCCAGTTATGGAACCAGCTGGATCAGGTGATTCCACTGGGCAGGACCACAGCACGCACTCAGCCACCGACACCTGGCAAAGGAAAGGCAACAGAGATTTTGACTTGAGCAGCGTAGCAACACGGGCAATCTCCACTCAGAAAGATTCCTTTCTGCCATGACACAATGTTGATTCTTTACTGCTTGAAGCACATGTGGGAACCATTCAAGCGATGGTGTGCCGCCGCCCTCCGTGCAGTCGCCGAAAATGTCAGCTGATCGCATTTCTCTTTACACTGGTCCTTTCTCACGTTACTTGAAAAGCTATTCAGGTGTCCTTTCACGGATTTATTTTAATGTACAGGCTAATTCGCAGGAGCTCGCGTGCTCTTTCCTCCCAAATTTCATCGCAAAATCGACAGTTCAACTCTCTGATTGCCACTATAGCGCTTTTCTTCCCCATTTAGAGGTCGTAAATGTGTTGCAATGGAAAACAAACACTGACTGAACTGGCACCTTTAAAAGCGGTTATTCTGTTGAATACTGCAATCCGTTGTGATGAATGTTCCCCTAAAATGGAGTTTCCCTCAGGTTATTGTGTAAAATAACTGTCATTCTCCCAGGAAGCAGAAAGTTTAGCCTCTTCACTTTGCCTTGTGGCTATTGTAATAGTTTTAAGAGTAGACGTGGCCTTGCAGGATCATAATATAAAATGGTGAGTTGCAGTTCTAACTGCAGTTTGCCTCGTGTAAGACAAGAACGAGAAATTAAATGTGAATATCAACTGCACCACAGTGTCTATAAACACTGTATTGTCTCATAAGGCGATGATGAATAAATCGGTCATAATATTTGTGCTTCTGTCCTCAAACAGGCACTCTGAGTCGAGCTGATGTCATGTTTGAGCTGAGTGTATGTAAAAGCCAAAGCTGATGTTCGCGGACGTGTTTGACAAAGCATACATGAAAACGCCTTCTCTGATTTTTTTTGTTGTTTGTTTGTTTGTTTGTTTGTGGGTTTTTAAGCGATGTCAGCAGCCATGTGAGGATGGGTTATTTATTTATTGAAGTGTAAAAATTGTTTGGGAGAAGCGAATTGTGTTCTTGAAATGCAGTGACGCAGTTTTGTAGTAAGTTTCTGTGTCTGTTATTTGTGGACGGAGCGATGCAGAAAAACTGATGTGTTTCAGAAGCGGACGAGCTGTTCATAACTTACTGTTGATTTTTAGCCACTCTGTGTCATGTTTCTCAGCTTCCGCCACTGCTGAAGTAATTGCTGTGTGTGTTGCCCTCAGCACCCAACTCGCTGAGTTTCTGTCTCACTAACCAGAAGACGTTTGCTGCGCTTATGCCATTGTTAAAGAACACAAGTGAATCAAGCTTATGCCAACCTACAGTATAGTTCATGATAGGATGATGCGATCGCAACATATTAAACTTAGTATTTACCTCACATTACATCACTGTCTTCCATAGCTCTCCAATCATACTCACTTTAGGCGCTCTGGTCAGCTGCCGGCGGCCAAACCAGAGATTGATCTTGCCATCGATGATGACTGTATTTCTGAGATTTCTGATTGTTTTGAAGAAGAATCAGAAAATGTTTTATATCAGAATTTAAAGATGCTTTAATAAATTATTGTATTTCAAAAGCTGTTTGAATCTTGTCTTTTATCATATCTACCTGACAACATATTGACATGACAACATTTATACTGTAAGGTAAAGACCCACTCTCTGTGAGTAAACTCTTTCCTGATGGTGGGAGGGAAAAACTCCCTATGAACAGGAGGGAACCTTCAGCAGAACCAGGCTTGGGGAGGGCAGCAAACTGCCATGGCCAGTTGGGGGGGGATAAAACAGCACATGGAAATGAAACAAAACACAAACCAAAGAAAAGACGAGACTTTATGACATGAAAATATTGCAAAACGCTACCACATCTCACTTACGGTCCCGCTACAGCATTTTAATCAGGTTGAGCTCAGGACTTTTCTGGGCCATTGCAACACCCTGATCCTTTTCTCTTTCAGCTGTTCTCTTGTGGATTTTTTACTGTGCTTGGGAACATTGTCCTGCTCTGTAGCACACAGATGGCCTCAAATTTGACCCTAGAATACTTTACAGACGAGTTCACGGTCGAATAAATGACTGCAAGGTGCCCAGATGCCGTGGCTGCAAAACACACCCAAATCATCACCATTCCACCATCATGCTTGACAGCTGGTATGAGATGTTTGTGCTGATATGCTGTATTTGGTTTTCAAGTAACGTGGTGCTGTGCATTATGACCAGTCATCTCCACTTTAATCTCGTCTGTTTTGAAGGCATTGCGCCAGAAGTCTTGTGGTCTGTTCAGATGCAACTTTGCAAAGCTAAGCTGTGGTGCCATGTGCTTTTAAAAGAGAGGATACTTTCTCCTGGCATCCTTCCAGACAAGCCATACTTGTTCGGTCTTTTTCCAATTGTATTGCCATGAACTTTAAAATTTAACATGCTAACCGAGGCAGTTTCTTTGAGGATTACACAGTCTGATCTTGGAGTGACTTTAGTGGCACCGGAAGATTGGCAATCGTCTTGAACATTTTCCACTTGAGAATAACATTTTGTAGAATGATGAACTTTAAATTGCTTGGAAATGGTCTAATAACCTTCCCCAGATTGCTACTCTAAGATCAATACTGATTTCTTTCCTGCTTCCACTGTGTTAATACACACCTGAGAGCAGCAAACTGCCAAAAGTAATGCTTTTATAGAGGTGCTCACACTTGCTGGTGATCAGCTAATCCTTAGTAGAACCTGATAGATAGATGGGACTGCTGCTGGTTGGTAGTGCTGGGGTCAGTAAAGTCGTATTAAAGTCCGTAATTATACACCATAAATTATTTTCTGCTTGTATTTTTGTTTTATAAACTCAAATCTGCAAAGTTTTAAAAGATAAGGGAAGACAGGAAATACTTTATTTATCCCAATGACAGCGAAATCACGGTGTTACAATAGCAGAATAGCTTGGAAAGGCACAAAATTAATCTAAAGAAGATAGAAAACACAACAAAACCCCAATAAAGCTCACTAAAACGTCAATATTATACGATAAGAAGCTTGAATCTAGAATGAATGCAAGCATTGTGGTGCGAGGTGGTAAAGATTTTCCATGTCTGTCAGATACGGAGTATAAATAATATAAGTGGGTTTTTTTCTGGTATGTGCTGAGTCTCAGAGAGCTAATGAGCACAGTGCGTCCTTACTCTCCGCTCTCCCTCCCAATAATAAAACATGTTTTTCAATGAGATGTGTCACCCTGCAGCTGCTTGATGACACCAGCGTCAGGAGTTCGTGACGTCACCGCTAGTAAACCAGGGGTTCAGCTTCACTCCTCTCGAGCCTTTCTGTTTTTTCCATGCAGTCCAGCGCTCGTGTCACCATGTACAGCCCGTCCGCCTTTGTTTTTGTCCTAATTTCCTGCGGTATTATTACAGTTACAGCGCAAACACCGACTCCTGCTCCAGCGGACAGTAAGTTTGTTCTTCTTGTATGTGTTAGTGCAGCGCTTTGTTTTGGAGTGCCAGAGACGGGTCAGGAGGCAGTCACATGACATCTACACAGTGGACTTATCGTGATCGTAGAAGCAAATGTAAAGATAATCCTCAGTGGCTTTATACATATTCTTGTAGTATTCACACACACACACAAACACAAAAGAAAAAGTTTCTTTTGCCTGCCTCAGTTAGGCTAACGTTACTTCTTTTGTTGCAGTGATCCTTAATATGTCACAGAAAGTTAAATTCTCTCAGGGTCATATTAGTTTACTTCTTGTAGGTGTGTGTCATAGCTTTTCTCTGTTTCAGCTCCCTGTGCCTTGAAATCCAACACCACTTGTGATGAATGCTTGCAGAATGTGACAGTAAGTTTCCTGCAGTTCAGCCAAAAACATATCCTGTAAATGTTTGCCATAAAAAGGGGAAGTTATAAGATAAAATGTAACTGTTTATGACTGTGTTTGTTGCAGTGCCTGTGGTGCATAACAACCAAAAAATGCATCGAATACCCGGTGAAGAGCATCCTGCCCTCCAACAGCGTTTGTCCACTGAATGATGCACGTTGGGGGCTATGCTGGCGTAAGACTGGCACACACACTTGTTACTATTATTATTTAATGCGTGATGTTTGCATGGGGGAAATGTATTTTTTTACATTGTCCAGGAAAGCTTCTCAGTTGTGATGACTTTCTCATTTTCTTGCTGGACGGTAAAATGAATATATGAGTTTGGACTTTGAGTTCAGTTTGAAGATCTTACTGCAGCTGTAAGTTGTCTGTAAAATACATTTATGACATTTTAGACTTTGAACAAATAAGTGAAAAAAAGCCCAAACTGCAAGATTAACCAGTAAGAAAAATAATTTGTAATGTACCATGTCAGCCAAGAAAGAAAAACTTATAAGTGTGCGTTTTTCCCCTGTTTTGTGGTGCAGGTCTTCTTCATAAATCATAATCATCTTTGAGTAAAATACATTAGCATCTTTTCCACTTAGTAGTTCATTGCTATGTTTACTTAATGATAAGATTTGCTCATGCAAGCTGGCGTTTTTTTTACGCTGTCCTTGTGTCCACGTTTGATTTACAGTCAACTTCCAGATATTGATCATCACCGTGTCAGTGCTGGCTGGTATTATCATCATCGCTATTCTTGTTTGCTGCTTCTGCTGCTGCAAGTGTGAAAAAATTGGGTAAGCATTAAGTCACATGAAGTGCTCACTGTTAAATCTGGATCAAAATGTAAGCAGAAGCAGGAGGAGGAGGACGAGGAGGATGGGAACACAATGGGTTGTTATTCTGTGAGGCTAGGCTGATACGGCTATCTCCAGAAGGCTGCCAGAATTTGTGGCTGCAGTAACTTTGGTCTTTCTGATTTTATAACTGCCTTCAATTTTGTTGCTCTGTAAATGTATAAAGCTAAAAGCAAATGCTCATATTTGATATATAATATAAATGTCTATGTGCAGATACATAAAGGTGGTGAATTGATGTAAACAAAAATGTCTTTTTAATAGGAGAAAGAGAGAAGACATGCAGATGGAGCGACAAACTCGGCTGAGGAAGGACCGCCAGAAAGCGAGGTGAATGTCTGTGGAGTATGTGTTTTAACTTAAATCTTCACGCATATAACACAATTTCAGAGTGTCTGATTAACTGAAACCTTACTAATGTGCCTGACTCAGATGGGCAAAATATTAAGTTCTGTGTAAGGTCTTGAGTAAGTTGATCCATATACTGTAGTATAAAGGACCCAAGGCACGCAAAGGTTTTATTTACAATGTTATTGAATTTTCCTGCTTGTGCAGCTTTCCACCTGCCTCACTCCAGTGCAGCACACAGCTCTCTCATCAACTCCTGGCATCCTGCTCATATAGGGGAGGCATGATTAAGTAATAGAGATCAGCTGTGTGGGTCAGCCTCCTCTGACGCCACACCCTGATAATGATAATGAAATAAATCTAGTTAGGCTCTTTGCTCTTTTTGGAGCAAACGCCATCAAAAACCCATGCCAGGTGCTTCACAGCCTTCCCCTGTTTCTTTTTCTTCATGGGCTCCAGGCCAGCAACTGTCTTGTGATGTTGGGCATGCCCAGGACATCTCTACCTTCTCAGGCTCTCTTCTTCCACGGTCCATCGCTCTATCTGTTGCTGCAGGTTGATGTTGCTCATTTTTTATGGCCACTAGAGGCACTAGTCCACGAAAGCTTTTGTAGCTCTCCATGTCTGCTTCGCACAGAAGCAGAGACTCTACATTTTTCATAACTATACAGTTATGAAACATGAAGATTGTTCACAAAGTCTCCCAGATTATTAATTAGTCATCTAAGTCTTAAACCGAATTTAACATTTATCCTTTTGATGGACATGAACATTCACAGGTTATTTGTACAATCAATCTCAACTATCAAGTTTTAGCCATTAAACATAGAATTAATGTTACTTTAGGCTGTAGTATATGTTACCACAAACCTAACCAGTGACTTAAACACTGGCATGTGAAACTTTTAAGGTAATCGTGTGTAAAAATCGAACTCATCCATAAGGAACTAAATGTGTTACGTTATTATGCGGCATAAAATCATTGATGTTACATCAAAAAATAAGAAACATAATGTCACGTGTTTATTGTTGAGATTGAAAATGAATTTAACTTCATTAGATAAACAGCAGGCTGATCTCATTCCCGGGGTGCTGGTTCATTTTGCTCCTGGACACCATGCTGGAAAAGTAAATATTCTGGGAATCCAGCGCTACTGTTTGGCTTTGTGTTTCATCACAACTGTTATAATTGAATTAGACTAATTGGACGGTGCCAAAAAAGAGCAAAAAAGATTGACAGGCAGGAAAGGTTTTTTTTCTGTGAAAATTTTGCTTTCTACTTCATAAACTAAAATAAGTAAATAAGTGTCATGTGACAGTGTCAGCGTCCTCTGTTGCCTAACAATTTGTCTTTGTTTCCCTCTCAGGAGGTCAGAAATGCAGATGAGGCACGATGAAATCAGGCACAAATACGGTGAGACTAATTCCTTTTTCTGTGTGGCTTAAACGGGTTATGTCTGTGAAGGTTCTCAGTCATCCAGGTCATCGTAGTCAAAGGAGCTTGCAAAGAAAAGCGTCTGGACTTCTTTAAGTTGCTTGAAGACGTTTCACCTCTCATCCGAGAAGCTTCTTCAGTTCTAAGGTCAAATGGTGGAGAGTCCCAGATATAAACCTAGTGGGAGTGACCCCCCACAGAGGGACAAAAGGACCCCCTGATGATCCTCTAATCGCCTGAGCCAAGGTGGGAAACTGGGTGTGGGTCCCAATCAGCCAGAGTTTCGGGTGTGTTCATTGTGAAACCTGGCCCCACCTTATCATGCGAATTCCTGAGGTCAGATGGCCCAGGATGTGAGTGGGCGTTAAGGCGTCTGGGAAGGGATCTCAAAACTGGATTATAGATGGCAGAGAGTTGGTGTCGTAAACCCCCGCCTCTGTTCAAAGATGGTCGCTCACAGTGGACATAGATGGCTTCTTTCACTCCTCTTTCAAACCATCTGTCCTCTCTGTCCAAAATGTGAACATTGGCATCCTCGAAAGAGTGTCCTTTATCCTTAAGATGCAGATGGACTGCTGAGTCTTGTCCTGTGGAGGTGGCTCTTCTGTGTTGTGCCATGCGCTTGTGAAGTGGCTGTTTGGTCTCTCCAATGTAGAGGTCTGAGCATTCCTCGCTGCACTGTACAGCATACACCACATTGTTAAGTTTGTGTTTTGGCGTTTTGTCTTTCGGGTGAACCAGTTTCTGTCTGAGCGTGTTGCTGGGTCTGAAATACACTGGGATGTCATGCTTGGAGAAAACTCTCCTGAGTTTCTCTGATACACCGGCTACATAGGGGATGACAATGTTGTTGCGTCTGTCCTTCTTATCCTCCCTCGCTGGTGACCAGACACCAGCGAGGGAGGATAAGAAGATGAGATCCTGAGATCCCTTCCCAGACGCCTTAACGCCCACTCACATCCTGGGCCATCTGACCTCAGGAATTCGCATGATAAGGTGGGGCCAGGTTTCACAATGAACTCACCCGAAACTCTGGCTGATTGGGACCCACGCCCAGTTTCCCACCTTGGCTCAGGCGATTAGAGGATCATCAGGGGGTCCTTTTGTCCCTCTGTGGGGGTCTCTCCCACTAGGTTTATATCTGGGACTCTCCACCATTTGACCTTAGAACTGAAGAAGCTTCTCGGATGAGAGGTGAAACGTCTTCAAGCAACTTAAAGAAGTCCAGACGCTTTTCTTTGCAAGCTCCTTTGACTTAAACGGGTTATGAAATGTAAATTTTGATTATCAGAGAGGTTTGTTTTGAAAGTGCTCAGTTTGTATGCGCAGTGATCAAACAGCAGCAAAATAGAAAAAAAAATAAACCACAACACTATGATGAGATAGATTAAGGAACAGTTAAAGATAATGGAATCTGAGCAGAAGAAAACAAAATGTGAAAATTAAAAAACCCATTTACACAAAGAGGGCGGAAAAAAGCTATCATTGAGTGCCATCTACTGGAGAAATACTGTACTGCACATATTTGATAAACTACAATTCAGTGTCAAAAGACTTAGATTTTAAATCACATTAATGAAATGTAAACCAAACTTCCCTGAATAATTTATATTTTGGACTCAGTTTTATTGATTACACATCCTTCTTTTCAATTATTCTTCTCAGGTATGTCGAAGGATAACCCATACGCCCGTATGGATGATCATTGAGAAGCAGCCGTTCGTTAAGTTGATCCTATTGAAGCCAGTAACACGAAGATACAACCTACAAGGAGCTCATGATAAACTGTGACTGTCTGATTGATTTCAGCGCGACAGTGTTTTCAGAATACTCTTAGCCTGATGCTGCACTGTTTTGCTTGATTAATATTTCTTATGCATTAATTTCAATTTAATTTGAAAAAGCAAGCATCCCCAGTTTAGTTTGTAAAAGTCCAAAGCTGACGAGTGCTGTGGTGCTTCTTCTGTAACAAGCAGTTTCACTTTCATACTACAGTTACAATATTCTCGATTTGACTCATCCATGTCTGCAGCTCAACACTTCTTTTTCTTTAAATAGTTCATGTAACATATTTGTCCTTTTCTCCATTTTTATTGCATTCCAGAATTATTTTCGTTTTTTATTGAACAAAAGAAAATGCATGTTTTTGAACTGCATCTGAATCATCTGCCAATAAAAAATAAATAAATAAATAAAAATCATACATTTTTTTAGTTGTTTTATTTTTTTCCCTCTGTCTCTCTCACACATGCTCTTTTATGTTTTGGCCTATGAACAAATCAAATTTCTAAATATTTTTAATAAGTTAATTTTCCAAAATATCTCAACTGACAGTGGAAATTAAGCAATCTAAGAATGTTTCAGTTCCTGAGAATAATATTCTGCTCACTTGTTTGGTCTTCTGGTCCAGCCCCACCATGACAATAACAAAACGGATAATACGTTTTGGGGTGATTCATCACTCATTTTTGTAATTTTGGCTCTTATACACCACCTCTGTGGATTTTGATTACAGACATTTTTCTATACAGTCCCAAATTTCTGTACAAATTAATCTTGGTTTCATCTGCCCAAATATTTTTTTTCCAGAACTGTGTAGGCTGTTTTAGAATCTTTCTGGCAAAGTCTACTCTGGATTTCTTGTTCTTGACTGTAACCAGTGGCTTGCACCTTAAACTAAATCCTCTTTCTTTACGTTCATGAAGGCGTGTCTTGATTGACAATAATACACGTCCCTCCTCAGGAGCATTCTTGACTTAGCTGGATGTTGTGGAGGTGGTTTTCTTATCCATGGAAAGAATTCTGTAATCATGCACTTTAGTCCTTTTCAGAGTTTTTGATAACTCTCTGATATGTTTATTTGTAATCTTGAATCTCAAAGCTGACAAAACAGTTTATGCAACACTTTGCAAAATCACTGCTCATCCATGATATAATAACAAGAAAAGGTGTGACTATCCAAAAACTTAAAGACCTAAGTGTATATGGCAGATCTCTAAAGATTAATAAAATTAAAAATACAACTTTTGGATTCAAGGGATAAATAATAACGAGTCTATGTAATTACTATGGTAATGAGATGAGTGTGGCCAGCTTCCATGGTAAATTAGCTGCCATTTGAAAGCTTCTGTCCTGAGCTCCCGCGTTTTCTTTGATCAGGGCCCTTTTGTTTCCCCTATGTCACGGGAGTGCGCAAATTAGCGGACGCTCACGCATCCGCGGCCCCGACGAAAAATGGATCACGTGACGTTTTTGGTCGAATTACATTTTAAATATCACTGCGCGCTCCCTCGCCAAACGAAAGAGCCGGAGGAGCTGATAAACCGCTTCACCATTATCGGCCGGAGTCCACGTTACTCTTAAATACCGGAGGAAATAGCAGAATGTCTGAAGAAAAGCCAAAGGTCGGTGCCGCGCTCCTACAGAGACACATCTGGGTCATGTTCATCTTTAGGTGCTCATTATGCCCGCTGCAAGCAGCCGTTAGCATGTTCTGCTAAGCTAGTGCTGCTTAAAGGCTGCAGTTTCCTAGTTTGAGCGGGTAGACGGGGGAAACAAAGGTTGCTCAATTTGCGGATATTTTGGCTTTAAGCTCAGTTTGTGCCTATCCTGTTCTGTATCTTCCATATCCAGCCTCCTGCCTATCGGCATACCTTTCAGTTAAACTATGTTTGCTAATGTCGGTAACAGAGAGTGCTAGCGAAATGAATGGCTTGTTTTTTTCCCCTTTACTGTTTGCGCCATTGTGGCTTTCTGCGCCAGTTTGAACACGGACTAGCCTGCTATGCTAACGCTGGGAGAAGGCGAAAGGAAGTGTGTATGCGTGCGGGTTTTGGGTTTGAAACCTACCTCCCTCCGTTATCACGCTTTCTTGTAAACGTAGTTGGCTAACTTAGGTTGGCTGCTACTTTGAACTAATCGGGGCTTACTCCCGGACGTTTCTGTTGGTGACCTTTTTGCTTTTGTTGCAGGAAGGAGTGAAGACGGAGAACGACCACATTAACCTCAAGGTAGCTGGTCAGGATGGCTCGGTTGTACAGTTCAAAATTAAAAGGCACACTCCATTAAGCAAGCTAATGAAGGCATACTGCGAAAGACAGGTATGGGGCCCTTTGAGCTTTTTTGCTCATATTATTGCGTATTACCTTGTAAATGATTAACTAGATGCAGAATCTAAGAGAAAATTCCTTTCTGTCTTTTCCAGGGATTGTCGATTCGGCAGATAAGGTTTAGGTTTGATGGACAACCAATTAATGAAACGGACACACCTGCACAGGTTGGTAAAATACTAAAGGCCCAGTTCATTATGGAGGTTTGAAGATGCAAAATAGCATTGCCCTTGTTTTCTTTAACTAGAAAGTCTTTTATGCCAGCACAACAAGTACAGCCTTCAGGCCAAGTTGTACATCTCAGCTTCTCCAGAAAATGCCCAATCACAACCTCAAACTGAAGACTTACAGCTATAAATCATAAAGTTAATGCATTTGGTTGGATATTTGTAATGTCGTCATTAAAGTGATGCAAAATGGCATGTAACAGCCAAATCGGAGGATAAGATCTACTTGTCCTCTTGTATTTTTATGCGTAATGAAAAGATATTCAGCGTTGGATATCAGTTTTATATGTTTATATAGTGTGAAGCATAAGACCACTTTTTTTTTCTGCTCTGTGTTTAGCTACTTTATAGTTGCAACACTGAAATAGTACAGGGCTTAACAAATATTTTGAATGTAAAGTAAACCAAAGTCAAATTCTTTGTTTGTTGCTCAAACTTGGCCAAATAAGTAAAGATAAAGATGTAAAACCTTTTTAATCAGTAATATTTAGAATGCTAAAAAATTAGGAAAAAATAATAAATCCACTAAAATGTGGATTTAGTTTATTTGCCTGATAAATAAAAATATAATTTTTAGTTTTAAGCAACTTTTTTGACATTTAAAAGAAAGAAAAGGAAGATGTTTCTGGCGCTACTCTGGGTTCTCTTCCCAGTTGGGCATGCCTTGCAAAGAGAGGACTTAACCACCTCGACTGGCTCCTTTTGTAGGAGGAGTGGTTCTACTCCAGAGATCCTTTCAGATTTCGGTGTTCCTTGCCTTATCTTTAAAGCATGATTTAGACTTCTGTGGGAAATCTACATCGTTACTTATGACGTAACTGAAAATCCCTATTAACCCTATGCTGTAACCTTCCAAGTAGGGATGGGTATCGTTTAGGTTTTATCCGATACCGGTGCCAAATCGGTACTTTTGAAACGGTGCCGGTGCTCAAACCGGTGCTTAAAGAATGGAGAACACAAAATTGGTCCAAAAACCTCATGTTCAGCTGGTTTTTGTAAAAAGATAACAATGTTAGCCTTTTCTGCAGCTATGGGGCATATATGGTATCACTCTTGGCTGGAAGCAAGGAAGCAGTGGAAGCAGTGCTTAAACAATGGAAAAAAACACAAACTTTGTCCAAAACCTCTCATGTTTAACTGTTTTCCACTTTTTTTCTTTGGTCATTTTAGCCTTTTTGGCCAGGGTGAAGGGAGTATCTGCCATTAAACAAGAGGACAGCCGCATGTAGCTATGATGTTTGCTAGTTCACCTTACATGCATTAATTTAATAACATGGTTAGCCTACTCAACGTAAATTACACACGAACAACATTAAGCTACTCGCACAGAGAAGAACGGCTGCTGCTGCATCATCATCCGTCATCATTTCTGCTACACTGGCAGGGCTAGGGGCCAGGACTCTACTCTTCGTGTTTTTGGGGGATGTTGCATAACAGGCAACCCACCCGCAGTAGATGTGCTCGGTGTGAGGTCTCGCAGCAAGCTATCAAATACGGCGCATTTCTGGGCTTTAAAAAAAACGCTATGCGTCGCCAGGTGTTTCATCGGATTTGAGGTGTTACCTCCTTTGACAGTATCACAGTATCAGCTTAAAGCACTTGTTGCAGGCTGCTGAGTTTGCATATTTTGCTGTGAAGTACAACCAGACTTTTGACCGCTTCGCCTTGGACATTTTTAATCTGTAGCTCTGCTCTAAAAGAACGTACGTACCTGGGCCCGCCTACTATCCTCGGAAACGTAAAATGATTGGCTAGAAGTGTATCACAGCTCAGGAAAAAAAGCACCGAAATAAAGCACCGAAATGTGCGCTGCTTTTCGGTCTGGTTACTACCGTTTGTCAGAATGATGGCACCGGACACCGGTACCCATCCCTACTTCCAAGCCATTCAGTTACTTCGTGGTGCATCAACCATACATGTAGTTACATTTGTCAGGAGGTTCACATCAAGCTACTTGGGAAGTTACTGGTAGGATCTAAAGGTTCCGGTTACGACGTAGATTTCCCCCAGAAGTCTAGATCATCATCACACAGTCAGTTTTCCTGCCGTTAAGTGCAGGAACCCGGTGCAGTATTCTCCTGAATGATATATCTGAGCTTCTGTACTGGAATATCATCAAAATGACTGTAAAATCCTAAATGACTGTACACACATGTCTTTAGCTTAGCTGCGGCACAACGTGCCAGTTTGCAAAAGTCGAGAGGCGGACGACCAGTCAAGGCGCTACAAATACTGTGGGTGTGCATCAGGCAATGTGACGTCAAACTGTGCACACACCACCCATGACGGAGGGTGTGTGGTGAACATGAAAACGCCATAAATCAGGCCTAAAGCTGAGCCCAGCCACCCTACAGAGGAAACTCATTTCTGCCACTTGTATTTGTGACCTTGTTCTTTCAGTCACTACCCCGTATTTCATAACCACAGGTTAGGGATGGCATGTAGATGGACTAGTAAATTGAAAGCTCCTTTCAGCTTAGCCCATTTCTTTATTAATGGGCCAGCACAAGCGCATATTACTCCTGACGTCACACCAGTCGAGCAGTCCAACTCACGCTTCACCTTCCCATCACTTGTGAATAAGATCCCAAGATACTTTAACTCTGCTTGAGGCAGCTTGTCTTCCCTAACCTAGAGCGAGCGTTCAACACATTTTTAAATTTTTGTTTTAAATTGGCGATGCTGTCAGTTCTAAATTTTCTTTCCTGAAAGACTTCCAGCCTTCTGTTAATAATTGTGGTTGAGTAAAGCTCATACTTTCTCACAAACCATTTGCTTTTTGCCACTGGACTGACAAAAAGCAGAATGAAAGTCCAAAACGCTCAGTGCAGATTTGAGAAAGGGAATCCTATATTTGTGTATGTGACAAATTCCTGAACAGCTGCACATTACAAGACCATCGGTTCAAATGGTCAACAAGTTAGCCAAAGTCTGAAAAGACCAAAGAGGTTGGCTGAATGGAAGCTGGTTTGGATGGTGTGAACCCATCAAGGCATAGACCCATCATGAACTTGAAGCTGCTGGACCATTGGAGACACTCAGGAGTTTGTATTGCTGTAGACTGAGGCTGCCATCCAAAAAGGACATGCAAAGCTAAACAAAAGCTTTCTGCTGACCACATGCACAAATGTTCTCCAGGAGAATGTTAATCAGATTAGACAAAACTGTTTCTGAGCAGAATTACCTGAAGTATGTCTGGAGGAGACATCCTTCAGACATAAACAAAGGAACTGTTACTAGCTGTTCCACATGCAGGTTGTAGCATGTTGATCTGGAACTGTTTAGCTACCAGTGGAGCTGGTACATTGAACAGACTGGATGTTGTATCTACCTCAGGATTGTTCAGTAGAAATCATTTCAAAGTGCAACGACCTCAAACCTATCAAAAAAAAAAGTGGAATTATGGTAAAAGTCCAGTGTCTGCAGTGACCTTTCGGGGAAACATTGTCCAATATTAGTTGTGCTTTACACATACAGGGTACAAAATACGTGTAAATTTTGTTTATTTCAGAAAGCTCTTTTTGTGCACCAAATTGTCAGTGTTCATTTTAACTCTAATAATATATATTACACCTCAGGGATAAGACGGACAAACAAAACAGTCCTAACATGGTAATTTAAAAGTGGTAATTTAGGCAGGGAAACCTGCCTACATGATATTATTAGCATTACTGAAAACTTGCTGTCAAGACATGGTCTGAGAGACTAATGTGCACGTGTCTTTGTTGCAGCTGGAGATGGAGGATGAAGACACTATTGATGTATTTCAGCAACAGACGGGAGGAGTCTGTTAAGTGGAAAGAGTCAACAATTTTGTTTTGTTTTGTTTCTCCTTTTCAATTCAGTTTTCTTTTTCTATTAGGTTTATCGACTGTGCTTCCCTAAATGAAAGACTTCACACAACAAAAAATAAAAAGGATAATAATGATCATTTGGGGCCAAATACAGACTTTGAGATTAGGTAACTTAATGTTTTATTCACCAAAACCGATTTGAAATTCATAAGGACAGAGTACATCTCATATTATGGTTTGTAATGACGGGACCATTGTGGGGTTTTTGTGATGTTCAGCTGTCTGAGTAAGCTAAATGACATGCTTTCTTTTCTGTTTCTTGATATTTGTTTAATTTTTTTCCAGATAATGGTAAGAATTCATATTCAGGATGGACTTGACTATTTAAATATTCATGTACTTATGAGGAATGCTGCTGGGATAGTCAGTAGTGATCTGTTCATAGATGGGAGATTTTGTGACATTCTCATGTAGATTTTAGTCGCGTTTTTAAAAGAACATTTAGAAATAATCTGTCCATGCACAGTTTATCTTCAACAGGAGAAATACTTGTGCTTGGAAAGCGTCATTATGGATGGTTTACCTCAATACTGTTACCTTCAAAGTGGATTTATCTGACTGGTAGTACAGTAAGGTTCTTGGACCAAAAATGCTAAATGAAAAGGTTTCTTTTTATAAAAGGGTTTGACTAATATAAAAATGTAGATGTAAAAGTTATTGTAACTCAGTGGTTGGTGGTATTGCACAGCAGAAAAACGGTTGTTTTCATGTGTAAAGTTGATTTTATGCCTGTCCAGGACTTTAAAAGGGGAAAAACTCCTCACCTTTTATCAGAGACATTTTATCTCATCCAAGAATAAGTATTTCACTCATTGTATACATACATACATGACATGTTGCCAATTTGAATACGTTTGTAAAAAGTCTATCCAAACATTAACGTTGTTTTATGCTTGTGTGTTGATGGAACCTTTTTTGTTCTTGTTCATTTTCACCTGCGTTTCAAATGTAAACATTTTAGATTTGCATGGTGATGTTGGCAAATGTTCTTTTTCTTTAATTTTTTTTTTGTCCTTATACTGTATACAATAAATATAGTTTGATACTCAGCTGCCTGAACCCTGTTGGCTTTCATTTGTGTCAGAGTACTGTAAAGTCTTTAGTTGCCAGTGCAGAGCGGGTGTAAAATATTTACATCTTTGGCATAAACGGGAACTCATTTAAAATAGCGGGCAAAGAAACGTGCCTGATTTTCTAAATACAATGATGTGTTGGGTTTTTATTTTAATTTTATATATATCGGTGGTTCTTCCTCGTCAAACTACCTCTGGTAGCTCATTACCCACTCTACTGTAATAAGCTTTTACTATTTAAAAAAAAAAAAAAAAAAAATACTACTTTTAAAAAAAACTTATTACATTTAATGTTTTGTTTTGTTTTTCTCATGCGGACCCACCATAACAATAGAATTTTCTATTGTAGATTTGGGGGGGTGAATAGAAATTATTTACTTTGGTGTTGTCTGCATGTCAGTAGGAAAAGCTGTTAAACTTAAATATAGTCAAGTCCCAAAACTGCCCTCCTTAAGTGGCCACTTTTTCTTTTTTTTGAAAGGTGTCCTGTGGCCCAGATTTGAGTCCTTGGCAGGCTACTTCTGGCCCCTGGCCCATATGTTTGGTACCCCTGACCATTAACCATAATGATCAGGTTATTTAGTCTTCCTTTAAAGGGTTGTGGACATTTAGCTTTGTCTTAATCTGCTCCAGAGTAGGAAGCAATATACACTAGATGGCACCATTATCCTTACGATCTGTTGGTACTTGATTCAATCACTGCACCCTCCAGCGCCATAAGTTAAAATACAAAGACATTTGTTAATCTACTCGAGCCTTATGAAGGCTATAACTTCATGAGTCTCCTTTTAAGAGAGCTTGATTTCACTGTTACTAAATGTTACTAAACTGAGCAGCCAAGTGAACTCCCTGTGAGATTCCTCACACACTGGCGTGATTGTGCTGCTTTTATTTTTGGCACCTCTTTTGCATTTTATATTTCCTCATGGACATATCTGAGGCCATCATACCACCCCCCCAAGATTTTTCAGAAATGCAGCTGCAAGATGCCGCCTCCACCCATACATGCAACATCCTGCTGGCATCTAATGTACAATCTTTGGAAGAATATTCACCAATTTGTGTTAGGTAGAAAACTGAGGTGCTGTTGATTAAATGAGTAAAAGAAAAATTATCTGTTGTTTATTTTAATTAAGCTTATGTTAATCACCTTTCTGCACATTCTATATCTACTAAAAATGAAACCATTATTTACTTTGAGGGGTAAGAATGAAACAGTCTTCCTCACTGTTTGTTTTTATTGCTGCTGTGTCACCGTCCGCTGTGTCAGGAACGCTTGTTATTTCAGCACACAACCTCATTTGTTTGACACTGCACTTAATCGACACACAGTGTTGTTGTCATTGTTTTAATGTTAAGTCATTGTTGAGCTCGTGTCATGTGCTGATCATTGTAAAGTAAAGGCTGTTTATTGTCTGAGATAATAGGTGGATTATAGAGTGAGCTGCACATTTAGATTTATGTAGAGAAAAAGAAACAATTTTCAGAGAACAAATGCAAGATTCAAAGTTAAATTATGTTGACATTATTATCGTTGTTATTTATATTGCCATAAAAAAAACATGGAGCCCCAAAAGTCTGTAAAAGCATACAAAGAAAATATCTCAAACAAAATTACACCACCAGTTTGAACCGTTGATACAAGGCAGGATGGCTCCATGTTTTCACAGGTTTACACCAGATTCTGGTTCTACCATCCAACCATTAAAAGTTGCAGCAGAAATCAAGACTTTTCAGACCAGGCAATGTTTTTCCAATCTTCTGTTGTCCAGTTTTGGTAAGTCTATGCAAAATACAGCATCATTTTCCTCTTAGCTTACAAGAGTAGCACCCGGTGTGGTCTTCTGCTACTGGTTCTACGTATTGTGTGTACGGAGATGCTCTTCTGTGTACCTTGGTTGTAATATTAGCTCAAAGCAGTCTAATCGTTCTCCTCTGACCTCAACATCAACAAGGCATTTTCACCCAGAGAACTGCCGCTCACTAGGCCGCCTGGCACTAATTCTGATGCTCAGTTTAAACTTCAGCAGATCACCTTGACCGTGTCAACATGTCTAAATGCACTGAGCTGCCATATGGCAAGCTATTTGTGTTATTGAGCAGTTGAATTGGTGTATGAAATAAATTTGTTGGTAAATTAGTATCTTCAGACATCAAAATGAGCATAAATGGCTTTTGAATAAGCCAGTGCAGGGGGGAGGGGTTCTTACAGAGCAAAATAACAATACTCAACTTTAAACACGTAATGAGCGAATGAGGTCAGTCAGCTGTGCTTTGCATCCTTGGTGTTTGCAGCCAAGTAACCTCATATATGACACCCTCCCCTACTCGGTCAGTCAAGCAGGCTGAATGAAAGCACTGTGCATCTGGAGAACCTCTGGATTTTCTCCAAAAGGTTGCATGCTGATGTCACCCAGTTGTGCGTAATGTGGTCTCCACCCTGACCGCATCAGATTTCATTTTAAGCCATGTTGAAGATCCTAATATGTTTAAAAACAAAAACAGACTGGATCTGATAGGAACTCTACAGTGGATGTTGACTGCCCTTCACCACTGAATATGTACTTAGTATAATACAGAAATATATGTATATATGTTTATTACACAAATGTTAAGGTGTCACAACTGAGCAGACTGCTACTACTGTCACTGAATGTTGATCATCACATTTTACACTGAATCCAATGTTCAAGAGGTTCAAGAGTTAGTTTTTTAAAATGTAAGTTCATTGGGGGGGAAATGTTTGAAATAGCTGATAAACCATTTTGATCAAGCTTATAGTTTAGGTTGGATGTTATGATCCTGAACCACCCCTTAGTCACATTGAGGGACTTTGCCTGATGCACTGGGCACTTCTCCATCCATCCATTATTAACTTTCCTCGCATCTTTGTTTAGCTGTCATTTGTCCCGTTTTTTAGTGGTCTCTCTTTTCCACCACATAGCTGTCCCACCCGGAGCCTGATTCTGCTGGAGATCGCTTCCTGTTAAAAGTTATAAGTTATAAGTTTGCTGTTGCTATAGAAAAGTACACACAATTAAAAACACCTGTCTGTGTTTGTTGCTTTGACCGCAGTGATTGGTTTGCACATTTTCAGCCAATAAATATTGTCTAATAAATGACTGTTCTGAGGGAAAAGGTCATTGTGTGCAAATCTTTTCCCTCAAATAGTCATGGTCAAAATTTAGAAATAGGTGTAAATTAAAATAGCCTTATCTCATTGTGACTACTTATGATGCCTGGAGTTACTGATTTATTACACTCATGTGCTGTTTTTGGAAAACATTGTTCAATATGATAACTGGTTAAGCTCAAAACTGATAATCATACATGTGTAGAAAACGCTTGACTAATGAAGTCATTGTGACAGAGTTTGGCAGGATATTATATAACAAATTAAGTTTATCTACACAAAAAGTGAAAAACACACCGTAAGAAGGATGGATTCACTTCACAGAGTCCCTGCACTCGCTCTTCTTTTGCACGAGGGCGTCCCTTGATTACTGGCCCCTGACTCTAGACTCAAAGTACCACAATGCAACACCGAGCATCTCCTTAGCTACGGCTTTGGGAGCTACGCCCCAAGAAGAAGTGGGAGGCTCGCCCCCCTGAAAGGACTCATTGTAAAAGAGGGATGAGAGTGTGCGCGCAGGCTGCGAGTGTGTCCAAGTGTGTGTGAGCGTGTGGACACCCCCTCCTCCTTAACTAGCTGGTCAGCAGTGGAGGGATTAGGAAAGCCGGACCCGCTCAATCACTCATTCACTCAGTCACTACTAAGTAACAGATAGGGTTGCAGTAATCGTGAATCATGCTCGTCGTCATTACTACCGGCTGGGAGTGGAGCCGAAATTGTGCAAGATACGGATAACTGCATAGAAAAGGTCCGAGTGAGTAAGAGGAGTCACGTTTCCAGGTTTCTTCCCTTTGCCGTGAAAATGTTTCATCAGGGACTCCTCTGCCGCCGCCGCCGCTTGCGCTCGGACCCGTCGCATTATGTTACTTCCCTCACATGTGCTTTATGTTGAAGAAGAAGAAGAAGTGATCTGGATAAACCTGCGAGGATCCTGCCAGGGCGACTGAGCAAAGCGAAGAGCGTGCGGATATTTCCCCTTTTTATCGCCGTGCAGAGTTTTTTTTGTTTTGTTTTTTTCTCAAGTGGACTAAGAGGGGAAAAAGTTGGGGTTTCTGGTCAAAAGAGGAATCATGGGGAACGCAGGGAGCATGGACCACCACACTGATCTCAGGGGACACAACATGCCCCTGAAACTCCCCATGCCAGACGCAGGTGAACTGGAGGAGAGATTTGCAATCGTTTTGGTAAGAAAAAAGTCGTTTGCATCTGTCTTCTCTTTGTTCCCTCCATGCTCCGGTGCCCCGGGACGGGACAGCTGTGTGTGTAGGTTGGACCCTCTGTTTCTCGTCCTGCACGCCCCGATCCTCTCTTTGTTGCTCAGTTAAAAAAAAAAAAGTCATTCCAAACAGAAAAGTGTTTGTTTATTTGCACAAGATCTGCATCTGTTCCTCTGATATGACGTTTTTTGACCTTGACAAAACTTCTAAACTTTGTTGTGTGTTTTTTTTAAACCGTAATCAAAGTAGCGATGAAGTTGTAGCAGGACTGGGAATTTATTGATACCTTCTTTCTTTTTGATTCAACAAGTATCTGAGTCAGCTTTTACACTTTTTACCACATAGTCCTGAAATAGATCAGACACTACGTTTTGGCCCTATAAATAAATAAATTAAAAAAAAAAAGATAAAATGTTAATATTGTAGCACTTCCACAAGTATATGCACGAGACACCTACACTGGTAACTTTATGGGTCCAGACACAAGCTCCCCATTGAAGCTTTAAGTGCCTGGCATGTCAGGTCCTTTGAAACATCTGTCACATCATAGGCAGGCAGTGGATCTGTCAACAGTTACCTTACCTGGGCACCAACATAAAGAGTCCTCCATGCAAAACAGTTCTAAACAGTTGATCAAGATACTGACTGTGTTGCAGGGATTCACAAAAGGTTTGTATATAATAGGTTTTGATTGGCCAGATGTGTTGCTCATTTCTTGGTGTACTGGTGTACTAAAGTGTTATTTACCATCTTCTTGGACAATTTTATTTATTTAAGCCATCACAGAGTAACACATGACTTTCTGCTCTCCAGCTTTGTGCCCCAGTCAGTGAATCAAAACCTGCACAGAGGAACAGTGAGGTGAAATTTGAGAGCCGGCAAAATGTGGGTCAAACGTGATTGTCGCCTGGCCTCGCGCCCTCATACACATTAACTGCTTTAGGAGAAGGAATTTGACTTGAGCAAGCCGGTTCTTATCACTGCATCGTCGTGCACTCGTCACGGAGACGAGGAGAAGGTTTTTCATTTCGAGCTTGTCTTTTTTTTTTTTTCAACTCGCTACAGAGCATTTTTGTTATGTTAGTGGTGGCGGGGCAGATCGTTTAGCCTGTAAGCACATCACAAAAAAGCAGTTTAGGTGGAAGTCAATTCGCTGTGCTGTGTTGGGGTGTGATTGCTGCTTGTCAGACACTGGTGAATCCCTTTCTGGCCTGGAGGCAGCACGCAGAGAGAGGTTTGACGTCACACTGCCGAGGGATTTAGGCCCTTTTCTTAATCACATCTGCTACTAGAACCACCTACTTCCTACATTTTACAAGCATTAGGAATTCCCCTCTCAAATGAGAAATAGCAAAACAGTTGGGATCTAGAAAATTTAGTTTGTTGATTATAAAACTCATCATTATTACGCTTCCCAGGATACAAACCCCCGCCCTAATCAAACTATTTAAGTCTAAAATTTCTTAGGATGGCTATCTGAAACGCCCGTCCTCATACCATGTCAGGAACTCCCCCGCTGACTCCCCTCCTCTTCCTTGCTGCCAGCATGATGCCTCATCTCTTGGTGGGATGGAAGCCCTCCAGCATTAAAAGAACTTAGTGCTATAATCACAGCATTTAGTGTTAGTTACTGCCGTTTAAACCCTAATGTGTCTCAGCTGTGGCTCATGGCAGTTGGCACTATCAAGTGGCACTACGTGACTCTGATCACCTCACTTCAGTTTGAGTGGCAAACGATTAGGATGATTCCCCTCGCTCTGCTTTGTGTCCTGACATAACAGAGGCCTTCAGAGCTGATCAAGATTTAAGTGGGCCATTTAGCCCCTTGTTAGTCACCCATAAAGTTTTATCGATCTGATTGGCTGGTTTCCCCTTATCAGTTATGTAAACTATAACTAAATGACTGCTTTTGGACATGATGATATTAGTCTTCTTGTTGCATATTGACACCAGATTGGTCAAATAATAGCTGCAGGACTGTTTACTTGCCACTTTTAATAGATTTGATCAACAGGCAAGCTTTGGATCACAGCAGGGAACCATTTGGATTAAAGGCTTGCACAGTATGTAACCACATTCAAGTTGTCCACAGCTTTGTATTTGTTTTTTTCTTTTTAATCGAGGACATATAGTTCTTTGCAATAGTCTTGAGTTGCCCCTCATTTCATGATATTTTGTCAGGAAAATGGGAAATAGACAGTGATTTATTAAAGTGTGCAAACATGAAAGATTAAAAACAAAACATATAAGGCAAAAACAGAGTTTGTACTATTCTAATGAGGTTGACCATCACTTGTTGTAATTTCTTTATGTATTAGTCTTCAGGATTAGTTCTCCAGGCTTCTTGAAGGACATTCAAAGCTCTTCTTTGGATGCTGGTTGCCTTTCCTCATTGTCTCTGTCACTGCTTCAATAATGCTGAGGTGTTGGCTCTGAGGAGGTCAATCCACGACTGATACTGCTCCATCATTTATTTTTTTTCTATCCATTGTTCTGAGCTCCTCCGTACACATGATGACACTTTGATCCAAAGATTACAAATTTTGATTCATCACTAAATAAGACCTGTTGCCACCGATTCTTAGTCCAGTTCTAGTGTAATTTTTCATAACTCAGCCTTTACTCTGTTTTTTCTTCCTTATGAGTATCTGCGTTAAAACCACCCTTTCATGTGTTATCGTTGGCATTTTTCATGAATTCAATTAAAGAAATGAGGACATATGCTTTTGCAACAGACCGAGTAAAATAGCAGTTAATGCCCAGAGAAAAACTTTCAGCAAGCGTGGAGAACTGTTGCTCAAGAGCACTTAAAAATTACATGAAAGTCTAGAGCCTTGGAAGCAAAATATAAAGAGAAATGAAGGGTGACAAGAGTTTTGCACAGAACTACACTCTATTAAAATTTGCACGGTGTGTGATGTGAAAAGCTTTTCAAATATGAACCCGTGACTCAAATCATCTGAGCAGACTGCATCTGTGTGTAACCACACATGTAAAATTAACCTAGTTTCTACAGTAAAGATTTTGTGTAGCTGCACAAGTAATGTTGACTTGTGTTGTACAGGAACTGGTGTCACGGTGTTCTGTTAAACTACCCACTGAATGCTAGAAGATCCAGGAAGTCCAGGATCTTGGCACAGTCCACAAGATGAGTTAATGTGTCAATGCCATTAAATGGTCCTTCACTGGAGATTGTTTTAGCAAAAATGTTTCCAAGGTCAAGAATAAACTGTTAAGATCAATGCAAAATTCAGTGTTGTTAAAGTTTATCACCATATTATGTCTGTAGTTAATGATTTGTGTACATGTGCCAATCTAAATTATACTTAGAAGTCCCCACTTCTTGGCCGTTGTAATATCTTGTTGTTGTTTTTTTGTACTTATCGCATTTATCTCATTAAAATAGTTGAAAGTTTGTATTTAAGACCCAAAGAAATAATAGAAACTATAACCTTTGCCTGTGCTCAGTGAGCTAACCCTAACTTATACTGATGTAGTTTTAACTGCCTTCAGCTCCTTCAAAGCTGTAGTAAGTTAAATTTCAACCCACCTTCCTTAGATATGGTTGTTTGCTCTCACTGTGTGTGATTGTCATACAAGTGGCTTGCCTCTGGTGGAGTCTGCAGTTTCTACCAAATGAAAAGCTCCCAGTGAAGTGGCTCATTAGGCCAAGAACTGATCTCTGAAACAGACTTGAGCTAATAGTAATCTGAGGCCTCTGCTGTGATCGGACTGCCTGATTCACATGCAGCCTTGGCCTTCAGTCAGAAGGAGATTAAACCCAAATAATCTTTGTTTAGACGGCGCAGATTGTCATAGAGACATAAATAGGAATTTGTTTGTATGCCAAGGCTCTCTGCTTTCTATGACTCCTCATTGTTGCTGGTTCTTTTAAAGCATCTTTGCTCGCTTGTTGTCGTAGTATTGGTAACATAAGTCAACCACAGATGAGTTCCACATGATCATGAGTGAGCCCTCTTGATGTCTAATCTGCACGGCACAGTTCTGTCATGTCAGTGTGCTGCTGATCAGTTAACCATGCACTTGCCAGATCCAGACAAAATTTCTGAACGGCATTTTTAACATGTTTCTTGGCTTATAAGTGCACAATAGCTGAAAGCACGTGAAATGATTACAGTCGGTCTTTGGGAGTCACATGTACAGTATTAGTCAGTCTATATGCTTCACACTGAACCAAAGGAAAATGACTCTGTAACAGGAATGCAGCCAAGGCCTCATGTCTGCTCTTCTGCCTCAGCTAACCACAGAGTTGACAATCAAATTAGATTGCACCCACATCCAGGAGACCGTCGAGTTGAATCTCTGAGTATCGTGCCTGCTGTCATGGAGACAGAGAAGTTCAGAGTCATTACTTGTTTAAATGCCATATGGGGGGGACTGTAGCTTGGATGCTGTTGTTGCTCTTCTCAGTAGTCTGCCCAGATTACGTCTAAGCTGCTTTGTTTAAAGGCTGCGACGCACCACAATCTGCTGTTATTTCTGCTGTGAGGTACCGCATCTGAAATCCACTCCAGCAGATTAATCACAAGAGTAGCCCTCATGTTTAAATGAAGTCTAATCTGTCACATCGGCAGGTCCAGAGTGGGTTTTTACCTGGAAAACGCTTTCTGGTACTTCCCAGGGTAAGGTGTATCCAAAGTGCATTGGTGGTAATATGCAAATTGGCTTTTTGTTAGAATGTCATTCAAATGTGCGAAGACACTGAGCCCTGCATCTCACACAGTGCTACATGAAACCCAGGAAGTGACTAAGCTAAACCTCTTAGGTTTTTCCACGTTGACTCTTCTTCATTAATAAAATAGAACAGTGGGTTTTGTCTGTGGTGCAGAGGATGAGCAGTGGCTGAATCCCGTGCGTCAGGACCACCAGACAGAGCTGCTCTTTATTCTGTGTGAAGCCCAAGACGGAGCCTGGCACTGGACCCAGAGCCGGCAGGCCACGAGAGGCCTCCACACATACCCGTTTCTAAGCGTGTGTGTGTTTGTATTGGTTTCTGCTATGCTGGATCCCCAGGATACTCACCCACCAATTAGCCAGAACAGCACTGAGGATGTTATGCTCAGGGAGCAATGAAATCCTGCAACCAACGCTCTGGCCTGTGAAATCTCAGAGGGGATGTGAGGTACTGCGATGTGAAGCGATAATGTGCTGCTCAAGATCCCAAAGCATAGCCTGGAGGCATCTTGCCTGGCTGGCAGAGGCTCAGCTGATTATGTGAGAAAAAGTCTCTCAGCTGTGTGCAGTCACCACCCAGTTGAAACTACTGAGGGTCCAATCAGTATCGTTGGTCTAACTTCAGTTTTGACATGTGCACATTCGGGGGTTCGGTTTTCTGCTCCACTATGTGGGTGGCACATAAACCCAAAGGAAATCATTGACTCTAGAATAATCTTTAAACCTGTCAGCTGGACTTTGTTTTGATTTTACTTTGCTTTTGTTTACCTGCTGAATCAAGTTTCAGTTGCGTGGTTGTGGACTAATAAAGCAGCCGAACACTTTGTTTGGCATCAATGAAATGTTGAATGCCAGCTAGCAACTGTGTTAAGAGGAAAAGAAAATGTCCCTGGGAGTTTTGACATCAGCCTGGAGTCATTGTTTAGACTTGGCCATCCATAGTTATATTTGGTGTAATTCTTCCTGCAGGTGTATGATGATGGAGTCTTAAAAAGACCAGTCTGATCCTTTCATGTGGGTAACAGTCCATTGCCAGGACCAGTCCAAAATTCACACAAAAGAGCAACAGAGTTGCAGCTCTTTTGAGAAGTGCATTATGGTCAGGATCTGTCCAGGCTCCAAGGTGGCAGCTGCACTAGAAAGACATTCTGCTTGGTCTGTCAAAGTTCTGCATAAGAGTGGGTGTTTTGTTGTGACCTCTTAAGAATTAGTTAATGTTAATGATGTTGAGTTTTATCTAAAACTTCCAGCAAATTCATCAGTTATTAGTGTCATTATGACAAGGATACACTTTATCCTCTGGGATTGACACTTGTCAATCCTGGGCCTTGAGCTTAATTTTTGTCCTCAGTTGTGATGTGATGTAACACTTTGTCTCAAAAGTTAGCTTTAACATTCTTTTTCAGGCTTTTATTTTAGTACGTTTTTATTATTTTATTCTTTGTGAGACATAAGCTGCTTTTGAAATGGCCACAGTAAAAAAGGCAGGTTCTGTCGGGTAGCAACTTGCCAGAATTAACATCTGCGGAGCAGAATGGGAGGTGCTGTTGAATTTGAATGGACTCCATTAGACCTGAAGACAATGTGGCAGTCTGCTGTTTCAGGTTTTATTGGACAGAAGATTTGCCTTTTACTCTAGACTCTTTACAAGTAGCTACAGAGAAGCACCAGCCTATCCGGGGTTATGATTTGGATTCAGTACCAACTCAAGCGCTTCCAGTAAATCTCAAAAACAGAGATAGGAAATTGGCAAGACATCAGTTTTGTTTCTTTCCTGCAGTAGAAGCTTCAGATTGCTTTTTCGTTAAAAAAAAAACACGTTACCAACAAATGGTAAATAATTTTATGCACCTATAAAATAAATCTATAATATATAATAATAGATTGAATCCTTCAAATTCAGGTGAGCAGGCAATTTTCCTCTCCTATGAAAATCTTGTATTAAGATGCTCACCATGGGACAGTTGAACAGGTTTGAATAATACCTGTGATCACTGACGCTGGTGTTCAGATGTTTCAGCTTTGAACAGTTTGATCCACACTGTTAAGTCTGCAGGCACCGTGTCCGTGTGCTCGACAGGGATGCCACTTGCAGCCCTTTTTTTAATACCATAAAAGCAGCTCTGTGCTCAGTAATCATGTGGTTTCAAGCTCCCATGCAAAAGTGTACTTTTGTGGCGGGCACCTGCTGTTCAGAGTGCCTCTATCGTCTCGTTAGAAAAAGTGAGTGTACGGCTCTTTGGCGTTTGAGGGATGCCGGTTTAGACAGGGTGGGATTGGAGGGTCAAAATTTACAGGTGTGTTTGGGGGTTTTTTTGTGGGGGAGGTAATCATGATTCTGTCAGAAATGTTTGCACGCCTTCCAGAAGTGTCACAGAGCAGGAAAGTAATGTTTTAGCTGCAGTGCCACATAAAGGCGTTGAAACTGCAAACTAGGGGACAGTAATTCTTTCGAAGCAACGGTAAAGCTTCCTGGTTTTCCAGTGAAAATAAAGCGAAAGCACTCAGCTCTCAGGTTACGTCATGCCTGCCATCAGTGCGTGCGGGTGACATCATGGAAGCCATTTCAAAGGCTTTTTATTTTATCACTTTTTCTTGTGAAGTTTGTATGTAATCAGTTTCGTTATTGCATTTAACCTTTGAATTCCACTCTTGTGACTAATGAATAAGTGTGTATAACAGGATAAAAAACAACCCCCACCCACCCAAATGCACACATAAAACAGGATGCTGAATACTTTTACTTTATTACAGATCTAAATGCGACACAGTGACACAAATGTGGCCATCATTGTCACAGCTTACAGTTAGGCACTAAGCTGGTTGTATTTGTCAGGCTTGTGTTAATAAAGGACAAATTAAATGCTATTATTGAGCAGTAGTATTAAATCATCCGGCTTCTTTTTCATTTCATTGAAGATTTCCTGCCACAGGAGGAAGATTTAAAAGGTTCTTTTAAATATTATAATCCATGTAAACTAATTTTTCTCATCATTTTTAACTCAGCCGAGCCATTTTTTATTAACTGTTTTGAACAAACAACATTTCGGGTTCATATTCGCTCTGGAACGTGGACTCCACCTCAGTCCAGTCACTTTCGCAACCTCACAACATCTGGTCTGGCCAGAGCGCCTCTGTGTTCATGTATCACTTGTTTTATTTGGATAGCTTCCTGCTGTTCCACACCACCTCCATGATGTTTCCGGAATTTGGATAGCATCCAGCACTCAAGCCACAGTTTTTTTCCTTTCTTTTTAATCCACAACTTAAACATATTTTTGCAATATTTTGTGTATTTTACCCACAAAGTGTTATAGATTTTTTTTTCTGTGTCATGCTTTAAAATTGAACAAAGCTGTTGGGCTCCGATTTCAACATCGATCATTTGACTTCTTCTGCGTTTCGCTGCATTTGTGGCGAGGCTTGCTGAAGGCACTTTGATGGCATTGTGAGCAGCGTGGATAAAATGAGAATAGCGAGTACCCACTCTTGTTAGAGAGTGTGAAGCTGACAGATGGTCTGCTAAGTCCAGTATGTCATGTTATCGGTGAGCGCAGTGAGGTAAATGGATGAAATGTCGTTGGAATGTGTAAAACGAGAGGCAAAAACATTTGACTCACCGAGTGGTCAAGAGGCATTCTAGTGAACAGCTTCACAAACACAAACGCTACTGTCAGGTCAGGGGGGTCCTGGGGATTACAAAGCTAATCTGAGGACAGACAGGGGACACCTGTGCCCCCAAAGAACGCCAGGGATTACAGATCCACGCTGTGCTAATGAGTGGAGGACAGCTCGGTTTGGACAGCACACGCCTCGGGGCTGTGCAGCTCCTTTCTCCTTTAAGTAGGCTCTTATTGCTGACACTCCATTATGAATATGACAGATTTCGATTCTGCCTGAGCTGCGGGGCTCCTCCGCTCCCCTGAAGGTTAACGTGAAAAGCAAGAAGTGAAGTGAATCATTTATTATGCAGTTTTGCCGTCACATATTAATACTCATAGGGATGGTGTTTTACAACTCACACTAGCCTGAAGCGCAGCATTAACCTCAATATAAATTTGTAAATGCCTCAGAAACAAAACACCCCAGCATTTGATGAAGCAAGCATTGGGAGAGACCAGTACAGCATCCAGTCATTTCCGTAGCGTTGAGCAATTTGAGGATTATTGCTCTGACTAGTTTTTAATAACTGATGCAATGTGAGGTTTTCTTGTTGTGGCACGCAGCGTGGCATCAGTCTGCTCATTTAAAAAGACAAGTGAGACGTTTTAGCGAAAAGCAATTGATTAGAGGTCGGAACGTGGCTTTGAATGATGCAAATTGGTTGTTTACAGCAGAAAGACGGGTCTTCTATTAAGGTCATTAGTTTCATTAATGCTGACAAAACAGTTATGCCGCATCTGTTGGTTTGAACACAGAGATTAAGTTCTTCTGGATTGTGGTGCGTTAGCAGGGAGAAGGTAGACGCAGAGGAAGAAAGAGGGGAGCGTGGGTTTGCTACCAACTCATGGCAACCCAAATCCTCAAGGAGAAACCAATCACTGCGCTGAAAGATATCTGAGAGGAGAGCTGGTGACAGTGAGGTGATGTACGGCACACTTTTGTCAGGTTCTGTCTCATGTTACTGTGTAGTAAACACAAGTAAACGCAGTGGAGCATGTTCTGAAAGTGGATGTTTTCTTTAATAGGTGGTCTACCAGGGTTTCTTGATTTTCCTAGTTGGATCGAGCTCTTTTGTTTGCATTCGCTCAAGCCAAAATTGCTTGGTATGTGAGATCACAGCAGGCAGCATGTGGAGTGATGATGTGAACATGTGGTTGTGGATTCTATCTGATGTAAAATTGGTGCTTTATCATTTTTTTTGTTGGCTGTCACAGAAAATTCAAGTGCTTCTCCTTAATCCCAGATCTATGTTTCAACTGCAGTTACCATCAAAGACGTTATGAAGTTTATAACTATTTTTATGTATACTTCACAGTATATGTTTTACTCCTAGTTTGTTCTGTGACACATTTGAAGACCTGCAGGGTGTTTTAAGAAAATGGAAATAAAAATGTGTGTTTTGTTTGTGTGTGTGTATGTTTGCACACCTAAAGGTGCAAAACACTACATTTTAGACACGTTCCAAAGCAAGTAGTTAGTTAGCCAGTTGTGTCAATATAGTTTAGATCTTGTAGAAGCATTACTGACTGAAGCAGGTCCTTCATGTGGGCTGTGTGTTTGCTTTTCTAGCCAGCTGTGCTGTGAAGGCTGTGCCTGAGCAGACCTCCTGGTAGGTAGTGGTGGTTGGTGGGCTTTGAGCCAGCAGTCTATTTTTACTTCTTTTATGACTTAAGCTGGATAATGATAGGATACGTGGGCTCTAATAAGTTCTGATGTGAGTTAAACATTGGCATAAAGTTATTAGTAGCAACTGTTAAAGTTGAGCTACACTAAAATTGGCCCCCTGTATCTGAGTAAATATGGCATAGTTTAGCACGACATACTGGCTCGTTGTCTCCACAGTACTGACAGTTATTAATGACCTGGATTCATGTTCAGGCTACAGCTTTGTTTCTAAAGGAACTCACTCAGTAACTGTACAGATGTGGGACAGCTGCTTTGGAGATGAAATGTGACTTTGGCAGCATGAAGGGAGGCTGGAGAGCATTGAAACCCCACATTTCACTGAGAGGGGATGGTCATCTAGCACAGTGAATTCCACTATTTTTTTTTTCTCCCTCTTGTCGTTTGCGTTTTGTTGCCGTCTGGAGGGAGTCTCCGATGCTTTGTCAGGGTCTCCCAACAGGATTGTCTTGTTGACTAAATCCCTTTCATTGTGCTTTTTTAGGATTTAAACGTCCTTGCAGCTGCACTGGTTGCACGCATCTGCTTTACCAATACTTAAAATGGCTTTGCCACCATTTTATATCAGATTATTATTAATTTTCAGCATGAATGAGTGCATCCTTTTAGCGTGTTTGCCTGTGTCTCAAATTTCTGTTATGCTTTACTGTTTTACTAACCAGTTAAATTTAGGTGCGTATTCGTCAGGGTGGTCTGCCATCAGGTGTTGGTTAAAAGCTGCCCAGCCCTCCTCAGCTGCACCCCATTAATAACACAGTTGCACAGATACCAGTGTGGTTGTAGACATGGGGTAACCCAGTGAGCTGAGTGCTTGTCACAGCTCATTAGCAGTGGGATGAAATGAAGGCTGGTAGAAGTGGTCTTTTGCTTTAGTTGGAGCCTCACCAAGCAGTTCAGTGCACCCACAGCGACTCAGCAAACCACCCAAGCCACACAAGCACCCAGGCCAAAGGTACTCTTAATTCCAAACAAAACAAGGTAGACGTTTAGAAGTAAAAGTCTACCCTCCTTCAGGTTTCTCTCTCCAAAATGTAAAAGCACTTCTGTGTGTAACATAGTAAACCCGCTGGTGGTTTTCTGTCACTTAATGTGACCGTCCGCTCAGGCGTCAGATTGTATTTTAATGTGTTTAGGGAAGACGAATGGATACAAAGCCTAGTCATCTGGTCAGCAGCCAGAATGAGTCAATAGAACCCTTATGACTCCCAATTCCCTGCAGTCAGCACAGCAGCGATCATTCGACTCAAAGCTTCGGCAGAATACTAATTCAATTTCCTTTAGTTAAATATCTACAGGCTACAACCTGAGTTTTTACCATATCCATTAGCCACCCCTATTTTTTTTTACTATTTTGCCAGGAAAATGAGAAAGGGGTGAACAATTTATATAAGAGTGTATAACAGTATATAAGAGAAAATAGTTTGTGCAATTCTAGCAAGTTTGAAAGTCAATATCTAGTATGACCACATTTATTCTTCAACACTGCCTGAACTATCTTACACAAGCTTTCTTGTAATTTATTTAAGTCATCTTCAGGAATAGTTCTCCAGGCTTCTTAAAAGACATTCAGAGCTTTGGATGTTGGCTGCCTTTCGTTCCATTTGTCACCAAGATGATTACAGGTTGTTTCAGTAATGTTGAGGTCCATGGTTTGGGGAGGCCAATCCACGGCTGATAGTGTTTGACTCCGTGTTTGTTCTATCCATGCGGGGTTTCACTGCACTGACACTGTTTGGGATCAATGTTAGGCTGAAAAATCAAAAGCTTTCCAGATGATGATACTTGGTGGATCAGACTCTGAGGATACTTTTCTATGTTCATATTTCCATCAGTTTTCAGAAGATCCCCAACACTGCTGGCTGAAGTCTGTCTTCTAGGAGGCAAAACAAAAAAAATAATAGGTGGTGCAAGTAGGGCTGTTGTTTCATTTTACGCTATTGTTTGTTTCGTGGTGTCGCAAAATAAACTCTTTACGGCAATGTTTTTTCATCGTTTTGATGGTCACTGTAGTGGCTATATTAATTTCTTAAAGTTCTCTCTTTCTCTTATATTTTATATAACCACACTACAGACGGACAAGCCCCTGTTTTTAAGCGTTGTGGTTAGCAACAACGACGGTAACACCATCGCGTGTTCCACATAAACCTTTCACAATAAAGCTCAAGATCCTGTTGAGACTTTTCAAAATAAACCGAATCACGTGAAAGAGCAGATTATTTACGGATGAGAAGTAAAAAAGAGCCGCCGGGTGCTAATAAATAAACCTTAGACTCAAACGTTAGAACAAGGAAAAGTAGAAGCTGAGTGCGGTACCCGCTCTGATAGATGATGCAGCCCAACCAGTGTGGATGGGAAAAACAACCTCAACTCTAATGGTTATGTTTTCTAATTTTTTCCCCTGCTCTTTGCTGAATGGCTCTCTCTCACACAGCTGTATTGTGCATCTGTATTATTGTGTATTCTCTATGACCGAAAGCTGCAGAAACACTCAGTTTAGCTATACACCTCTATGCTATTTTTGTGCTCTTAATGTGTTTCTGTTTTATTTCTATAAGAATAGCTGGTTAACCAGTATCCAGCTGGGTCGCACTTGTGTTTCCATGTTCTTTGCGCAGCATACTGGGAGCGCTAGATAATTGTTTGTAGCCTTTCTAAATCCACACGAGGGTGTGGTGAATAATGCTGGAAAGTGCAACATTTTGGACAGCTGCAGAGGTGTTCGTACATGAAGCAGATGTCGATAAAGTAAAACCGGATAAAGAGAAAGAGTTGTGCAAGAGTTGTGTTTTTTTGCACGATCTAAGCTTATTTTCAGTCTTAATGTGTTCGCCAACACATGGGTCACATTAGGTGTGACTGAACAACAGGCTCTTCACAGGAAATCACTTGCTTAACCTCATCAAAGAGGAACAGCTTTAAAAAAAAGTTTCAAAGCAAAATACTGAAAGATGTTCAGAGCATCCACCTTTACTTCAGACTCACTTCTGTACTTACGCCTTCGTTTCTTGCCCTGGGATAACTGGCTGAAGAGTCATAGCAGTAACTTAGAAAGCAGGGTTAGATGTTTACCTGTCCTGCCTCAGCAGATTTCTGTATCTGGCAAGACAGATAAACCATCAGCTGTTTGGTTAGTGGAAGACTTGATATTTTATTTGTAGACTGATGGCAAAAATCTTGTAAGGAATGTAAAAAAAATTCTACTTAGCAACAGGCTCAAACTAACACACACACACACACACACACACACACACACACACACACACACACACACACACACACACACACACACATATTAGTTGGAAAACAAATTCATGGTCAGATTTCCTTAATCATAGAAAATCTTTTTCTGTGCGCTGTTTGTCCAATCTTGTTTACAGAACAGAATATTTTCTTCTTAACAGAGTGGAACTTTTTGTGTTTCCTTCTAAACTTTCCTTTTGTTTTCTATTTATATATTGTGGCCCATTTTTGTAAAACCTCTAAGACGCCTTAGGGAGGGGTCAGTTTCATTTACAGCTGGATTATCCCAAATGAACAGGAGGGAAGAGCACATGTAAACATTTTTGGCGACCTTTCCCTAATGATCTTCACTCACACTTTGGCTAATGTAACTCTTCTGTTGCCTGCTCATTGCTATGTTTAACAACGAGAGAGCCCGTAACCAGCTGTTAGGTCAGAGGTCCATTAAGCTTGCAATCTCTTAATTACTCTCTTTGGGAGCCACGGACACCCTGATGTTGTTGGTGCAGAGTATAGTGTATAGATGCTTGCATCTTACCAATGATGACAGGTTTCTTAGTTTGATTTTATGTTTGGGATTAATGATGGTATTTATTCATTACATTGATCATCGTTTTGATTAACTGGGACCTTTCTCTCTCTTTCAGAACTCAATGAATCTTCCTCCAGACAAAGCGCGGCTCTTGCGACAGTATGACAATGAGAAGAAGTGGGAACTGATCTGTGATCAGGTGAGCATCAGCCACTCATCTAAATGATGTGATCCGATGTAGCTGCTGCATAAGTCACATTTAATTGATTGTAGCTGCTTAATTACTAAATCATTTTAAATGCTGAAAACATCTGGGTAAGGTTCACACAGAATGATGTTATATGTGCTGTCTGGACTGTCAGCTGAGCGTGTAATCTAGGAGAAGGTCCCACCCCACTGTGTGTCGTGACCGCAACACTCATGCTCCATTGCCCTGCCTTTATCCAGTAAGCCTTTTGCCATCTTTACACGCCACCCTGGCTTCCTTGGTCAAGTGGGTTAAGTGGCACAGCAGGGAGCGCACATCACTTAGCTAGTTGAAAAAACTCAGCCTCTTATTGGCGTCAGTGCTGCGTGTAGGAAATAACAGAGGGTGCACGTTGTGCAATGAGCTGTGGTCTGAGCGCTCTACTCAGTCCGCAACCTCTGTGCCAGAAAGTTTTTCTGCCTCCTTGAACAGAGGAGAAAAACAGAGACAAGATCAAGACCACCACCCACCAAAAACTGTATTGATAGTTACTGACCCTGAGAGGAACTGTAACAGAGAGAAACCACCAGACTGCTGACCAGCAGTCAGAGATCTTCATGGGGCTGACTGCAAACTGTCACAGTTGAAGTAAAAATAGTCGCTTTCATTGAAGCTAAACGTTGCCCGGTGATTTTTGCTGACAGTCTTGGCTTCTCGATGGTCACGCACAGAAGAAGGGAACATGCTCGCCACAGTTCATGTTCATAATAAACGTTTTATATTGTGAATTTAAAGTTTCTTATCCTTTCTGTGAGGATGGGAACCTTGAGACAGACCACTTTGAGCTGGAAAACTATGGTGGAAATTTTTCCAGCCAGAAAATCGGTTCTGAAAGGAAACTAATTTTCAGCGCAGGAAAGTTACAGCAATGAATTTGTGTGGTACTGAAATTAGCAAGGAAAAAACCACAGTAAATTCATCTAAATATAGATTTACTATGGTAATGCTTTTAATCCTGTCAGATATAACATCTAGTTATATAATTCTCTCTTATGAGAAAGGTTACATTTGGAAAACCAAATTTAGAAGCTTAACCTGCTCAGACAATAAAGGTGGACATCAGTCATTTGAAAGTATGCTCCATCTCTTTCCTACACTTTGTTTGGTATTAGGTTGAAGTTATAGAATGAAATAATGCATTTTCCTCAGTTTTACTGTTGACATCAAAGAATATTGCTAACCCAGTTCTTCCAGTTCTTTATTCATTTTTTGTTTTCAAAATAAACCTATACCCATGACACTGCAGGCAGCTGTGGGACTAAGTTACTTTCTGTGTCATAGCTACAGTGAAGCCCTTAATGTAACCATGGCAACAGAGAGAAGCAGAGACGACAGGTACACACCCCCTCTGGAAAACAGCCCTTGCGGATGAAATATTAAACGTTTTCTTTCCAGCAATTATGAGGATTTATGAAATATTGATAAATTGTTGAGGTTGTTCTTGAGGTGAACGCAAGGTTAAAACATCCCGAGTACAAAGAGGGAGATCGGCACGATCAACTCTTCCCAGTCGAATGCTGTGGTTGTGATCTATTTCTAGCCATCGGAGCGTTGTAGAGAGGCGTAGTTCATATAGATGAGTCGCTGTGAGAGTACAACAACTGGTTGGCAACTCTAATTTTAAAAGGTTTCTCAGATGTAGAGCAGGAAGTAAAGATCACTGCTCAAACTTAACTTAAACCTGCTATTCTGGACTCTTCATTGCCACGTAGCATGTTGAAACCCGCTTATATTCCTCTACATACCAAACATATTTGCTCACTGTGATTTCACCGGTCTTTATAAATTCACACTTTTATATTTGTGAGGTATTTACACACCTCACAGGTCTTTGCGCTCGTCATGATTTGCACCGTACCGTTCGCTCGTTATTTTGCAGACTCTCCAGCTCGAGCTTCCAAGCTTTAGAGCTGTCCGCCTGCGTGTTGCTGTCTGCTGAGAGCCGGCTCTTTTTCCTGACAGCTCTCTCGTCTTTCCTGTTTTTATGCGACAGACCCTGTGGCAGTGACAAATGTGATGTTGTCGATCCGTTCTCTGTATCTGTGTGCGGAGGGTGGACACCTTTCCAGGATGTGATTCATGACAAAAGCGGCACAGCAAATACTGCGCTGATGAAGCTGACAGTTTGAAGTTGTTTGCATAAAAGCATGTGATATGGATGGCTTTTGGTTACCAGTGAGGGAGGTTTGCAAGTGTATGTGTTCCAGTAATTCGCACACATGTACGGCCAACCTGTAACTGTCGCTGACCTTTAACGAGATCAGAATCACTGTATCCTGTTACATTTGTTTGAAGAGATATGGCTGTCCGTTAGAGGAAAGCCACTGGGAGATCAAGTTCTTGTCACTGCCTGCTAAATTCTCGCTCCTCTTTTTGGGGAATCTGACGCTGGACAGTAACTTTCTTTCTTTTTTCTTTTTAAATATTCTTGCTAGTAAGTGAAACGAGCCGCCGATCTATATCACCTCCCGATCTATAAATCTATACAAGATCAGAGCATTCAAAATTAGGAAGAACACTGGAGAAATGTGACCGCACTGCATGAAGAACACATTTTCCTTTCTGTGATATGGCCTGCAGTCTCAAACTGATGCAGTGTGGGCTACGATGCGGCACTCAGCCTGATCCAAACGCTCTTTCCTGCTCAACACAATGATCCAAATCCAGCACTAATCTGCTGTATCGTATATATTTAGAGCATCGTATATAATGGTCTGGCGTCAAAAGTCTTGCTGGTTGAACTTGGGAGACTTAAACATTCATGTAGCCAGGTGTGGCCACAGTTCTCAGGCAGGCAGCTCTTTACAGCACGCTGAAATTAATGAAAAGATCATCAGTGAAATTTGTTTTGCATATAAAGGCTGGTTGCTGTTTACTAGCCATGAGTTCAGACTTGTGAGGCTGTGGTGTGTGTGTCTGTGTGTGTGCAGTCATCTGAATGAACAAAGTGGCTCTGTCAAACAAAACTGTGAAACTGTGAATATAACTTCCACTATTGTTACACGAGAACTGTCCAGATGTTTAGCTTCTGCCCTGTGCTCTTGTTCTCCTCTTCCTCTCGTCTTGTTTCCTCCCACCCCTGCTCATTTCAGTATTTTTGTTTTTTGTTCCTTTTTACAGGAGCGATTCCAAGTGAAAAACCCGCCTCACACGTACCTCCAAAAGCTGAGGAGTTATCTAGATCCAGCGGTCACAAGAAAGGTGAGTGGCCTTGCTAAAACATGCTTCCCTGTTCCACTGGCCGTTTCAGCGCTGTGGCTTTTCCTTCCCCTCTGACCCCTCTATCTCTTGTCCAGGATATCTCTACAACTGAGGAAAAATTGTGCACATGAGTTCTGGAGGAGACAACCTGGGAACTAGTTGCAAAACGGGCATCAGAGTGACTTAGATAGAAAGGAGACAGTTGTTTATCTGGAACCGCCCGGGTTTGAGAAAACCACTGGCCACTGCTGTTCTGTGGCTGAGGGCATGCTCTGCACTCACCATGCACTGCCAGAAAGAGCAATGGAGAAATAAAAGTTTGAAACAAGCTACTTGAATGCAGAGCGACGCAGTCACATGAAGCGCTGCACTCACATCACCTTGTAGCATAGCAGGGACTAACTGAAGAGATCAGGAGCGTCCCAGCAACATGATAAAGATGGTCTTATGTCATCTGAGCAGCCAGTTCTGGTTGTTTTCCTGGCAGCTTGGAAGGGAGAAGGGAGTAAAAGGAGGAGCTTCGTGAAGACAAGTATCAGCCAGCTCTAAGGGTTTGCCAAAATGAAGTCTTTTTGGCCTTGCTGAGCGAGCTGTGGGGGGAAGGTTGGGAGACCAGCGTCTGTGATAAACAAATTAACCAGAAGACTCTGCCAGAATAACAACAAATCGCTGAATAATTCAATTTGGATTGACTGGAGTTAAGATGTTAAAGCACAACTGGTTAGCTAGAGCAGCACAAACAAAAGCTGTGATGACTAAGGTAAAAAGAGGAGCAGAAATGTTTTATTGGTGCAAGAAAATACCCCAGACAGCACATTCTCTGTGTGTAGCCAAAATCAGCGTTATTAATGGGTACAGTGAGGAGTGACTCCTAATGGTAAATTATGCAGCTTAGTCAGGAATGAAAG
Organism: Aulonocara sp. 'chitande type north' Nkhata Bay; assembly: GCF_057382095.1. Taxonomy (NCBI): domain Eukaryota; kingdom Metazoa; phylum Chordata; class Actinopteri; order Cichliformes; family Cichlidae; genus Aulonocara; species Aulonocara sp. 'chitande type north' Nkhata Bay. The sequence goes on along the minus strand of NC_141359.1, from coordinate 26,448,900 downwards.
AGTAGCTTCAATAATCTTTAAAGAGAAAGAACATAAAATTAATGCGATAAAAGTTTTCTCTGCACATACTGCGTCTCCTAGTACACCTAAATTGTTGAAATGCTGACAGTTCAATAATACGAGGCTCTCACAGAATTTTAAGAGCATTTTGAATGCTAGTTTAATTTACAACCACTCAGGTTAAGACTGACTGGTGATGGTGGCTTAGGCTGCAAAATATATGCTTTTCAATGATAAGTTCAGCAGTTTGACTCCTAGTTCTCGGCCTTGCCAGGCTGGGACTTTGTTTGCTTTTTGGCACAAAGAACTGCATTTGCAGCATGTTAGATGGTGACGATAAAGAGCTAACTAGGCTGATCTGGAGTATCGACCGTCACAGAGACTGCTTCACCTATCTGGCTAATGTAATGCCTGAGAGATTGCACTTATAGAAGATCTGATAAAGGCAGAAAGCACAAAGAAAGTGACGCATGTCAAAGGAGACATGATAGACAAAACACTGAAAGGCTGTGTCAGTGGTAGAGGTGCAGGTTTGTTGACAGCTAGTATAAATCTGCCTCGGTAACTGACACCGACTGTGAAACTATAGATGGAGAAGTACTCCTCTTCCCTTCCTTCACACATGCTGCTGAAGTTTTCACACATGAATGCCTAGTATGAGGTAGTTACTGGCTATCACTGTGTTTAATTTTCACATTTCTTATCTCATAAGAGAACCGGAAGAATATTTTCAGGTGTGTAATAAATCTGTTTAGCTGTAGTTGCTAGGAAATGCATAAGCCTGGTTCTGGCTGAAGGTAACAAAATCCACCTACAAGCACTTTTTAAGCTCTCAAATTAACTTTTTTTTTATCCGCCTAAAGCTGAGGTGTCAAAAACAATGTTGTTGATTGAGCTTTAGTGGTGCTAGTAGGTGTAATTGTAAGCAAGGCTGAGCTGTCCACCTCCTGGTTGCAGCTTTAAATTTGGTGTCTCAACTTTCTCCTCCAAATCTCCCGTAAAATTTGACTAAGCAAATTTTCCACAGTGCCATACTTGAAGGAGTTGGTGTCTAAACACTCAGCACACTCGTTGTTGGTTCAAGTCGCATCCTCCTTCTTTTCTCTTTATCTTAAAGTCATCTGTGTCTACATGACTAACTGATCTATATTAAACCCCTTTAAATAAAACAAAGCTCTCTTTATTTATTTACCATCATATTTTTACCGATTAGTCTCATAGGCTGAGTGGGCCATGTGGGATTTTGGAAAGTCTTTGCCTGTTCTTTGCCCTGATTGGAAACCTCAAGTGGTCAGGCACAGGGGAATCAAATGAAAACAGAAAGTGAGTCGGGTAATGGCGAGGGAGGGAACAAGAAATAGTGAATAATAGAGCGGGTTAAAGGGGTAGGTTTGGGGGATTTGAAAGAGATGGACAGTGAATGAGAGAGTGAGAGACAAAAAAAGCATGAGAGAGTGTGGAGGAAAAGAAAGAGTTATGGGCTTCTTTCTACATTCCTGCACCATCCCCCTTTTCTTCAAGCTCAAACAATTGCCACTTTGTGCCACTGTGAGAGAGCTGGAGGTCATTGCCTCTGCTTTTCCATAGGCAGGCTCCGGTGCATTCCTCGAGGCAGCTCTCAACCAATAGGCAGCCAAGGAGGAAGAGCTGCAGTCCAACTAGTCCCCAAGAATGTATCAGCTATTGATTTGTTTCCAGGATGAGCCCTCCTGAGCTCACACTTCCCTAAAAACTCCCATTTTTACCCTCCCTTCTCTACGGTTTCAGTGCTTTCCATGCGCTTGCTTTCCCCTTTCACTTCTCCCTCCGCGTCTCCTCCTTTTTCTCATTTCCCCTCGTGTCGTCTTCGCCCTCCCTCCCCACTGTCTGCTCCTCTCTCTTCCTGCTTTCTCCGTGTTGCAGCTGGTAGCACTTAAAGTGTGGAGTGCGGGGTGTTTGGTGGGGGCTCCGAGAGCCTGCGCAGTTCTCCCAAAATTTGCTCGGCTTTCCACACAAGCGCACAAACGACTCCTCCCTAATAAAAACACTCTGTTTCTCATCTCCTCATGTTCCAGACACACGCCGCCTAAGCCCAAAGACACAGGTCATAGCTATGGGAACAGCTCTTGTGAATGTTAATAATAGGTTAACGTGGGACTGAGCTTCGTTTCCCCCCCTGATACAAACGCATCATGGAAAGTGACTAGGCCCTCCAACCCTCGATGGACTTCTCTTCTCTTCTCTTCTCTTCTCTTCTCTTCTCTTCTCTTCTCTTCTCTTCTCTTCTCTTCTCTTCTCTTCTCTTCTCTTCTCAACCACAGCTATCGGCCCAAGATGACCATATTAGGGATATCCACTCTCAGTGACATCATATGGAGAACAGCAGAAAAAACTGTATTTGCTTTAGTCTCATGAGGATTGCCTGCACTTCCGCTGACCTCGTTTTTTCTGCATACAGGATGTGATCAGCTGACCTGCGCAGCTGCTGTGTGCTCTTTGTGGATTTGACTGAATTCAACGACCCTCGATGTAACCAAACATCGGCCATAAACACCCCATTTTGCCCTATAACAGTCCAATACGCTGCATTAGTGCAAAATTCATCACAATACTGGAAACGAACTAGTTTAACATGCACTAAACTGCAGATCATGCTCATGCAATGTTTAAATAATACAAAAGTTATATACTTTAAATTGTTTTTTTAAGTCATTCAACTTAAGTAAGTTCGATCCAATAACTGATTAAAAAAAGATATTTAAAGCAACATTTATAATCTACCCAAACTTGAATTTCCAGTATATCAAATTTTCCTTGCTGAGCAGTCCTTATTTTCTTATCTTCCTCTCCTGTCCTTTATTTTTTTAATATCTTTCTCCATCTCTTAGAGCAAATGCTAACATTTTCTCCTCCCTCTAAAACTTTAACTTGCAGTCACACGTTTGTGTTTGGTGATATTTCACGAGCTCTTTCCAACACTGGAAATTGCCTGAGTTCAAGCACCGCTCCGATTACACTCTTCTGAAGTTTTTATTAACAAGACGGCAACGGGATATGAGATGGTGTTTTCACCTTTTGACACACTGTGTTTCAAACTCCAGTGCCAGTGCTCTATTATACAATCAATTTTCTCCCCTCCTCTCCTCCTCACTCCTCTGATGTAACACTTTTACTCTCCCCCTCTCTGTCCCGCTCTCTGATCAGGGATCCTCCCCGCCCTCCTGTTGCACTGTGAGGCTGTTTGATCATCACTGGTCACTCACTTCTCTTGTTTTGTTCCTGTGATTGTATAACAGCCTGAAGGGCCTTTTTGTTTTTGGTTTTGCAGAACACCTCCCGTTAGAGGATGAAAGAAAAGAGGAACCCGCTCATCTTCTCTGTTCTCTCGTTTCTCTTTCCCTCACTAGTTAGTTCACAGCTTCCTGCGTGCTGTCTTCTGTCTGTAGCCACAGTAACAGGGTTGAGAATGTGTGTGTGTGTGTGTGTTTATGTAGCTGCTACTGCTCCTGGCCAGGCTTGAGAGGTAGCCAATTAGGTGACTTGATTTTATCATGCTGCTTCCAGGAGGGATTATTGCTATTTACAGAACCAACATGAGCAAACAGAAACAACATAAGTGGATAAAAAAAAAAAAAAAAATCCAACTCATGCACTTTCACAGTTTCCAATGACTCAGCTGGCCTTCTTGTTTAGCCTCTTTATTGGTTACTGGCAAATAAAAGCATCATTTAGAAACCTATGGGAACAGCTCCATCTCCTCTTTCATTCTTTTATTTTGTAATCAGTGTGCAGGCTGCCTGCTTTTATATCTAAATGCCAATGTGGTTCCTTCTGTCTGTTTGTCTGACCTTTCTGTCAGAAACAAAGCTTTCTCCAGCCAAAATATCTCTGTGCTACCACATGTTGATTTACAGGAGTATGATGAAACTTTACCTCCCCCACTTTCTTTCCTCCTTCAGAAATTCAGACGACGAGTACAGGAGTCCACCCAGGTCCTGAGAGAACTGGAAATTTCGTTACGGACCAATCATATAGGGTGAGTCACTGCAGAAAGTGCGCGAGGCTTGTGTAGCGTTGCATGTCCGCGACCTGCCTATATTAGATTTAAGGGGAAAAGTCTGGCATTCCAGACACCCGGAGACGCAGACACTGACACTAACCACCACCATCCCCCATTCCTATCTGTGCTCTGACCTAATATTACATCGAAAGCCATGTGGCGACGAAGAAAAGATGAATCAATTGATTGTTTCGGGCAGCTGACACATGAACGGCGTCTGGAGGGGAAACACATTTCTCTTGCAATAGTTGCTCGCTAGTCTGCGATTCTGGAGACGTATTGATACGGTTGCTAAAGAGATACTGATGTTGTAACAGATAAAACAATGATGCATTCATCTGCATTTTCTGGTATTCCAGGGTAACAAGCCTCGACTGGCTGCAGCTGTTATTGGTTCAGTGCTGTATGTTTAGCCTTGAGGAAAGATCAATATCTCGGTGAGAGTCATACAAGGTCTCAGTGTTTTGTCTTGCTGAAGATCACAGGGCTCGAGTCACTAACTAGAGACCCTGTATGAGGATAACGATGGCCTGCTCGACATTAATGAGTCCCACTGGATTCTGGGACATGTTGGATTCAGGAGACTTCTATTACTACTTAAATAAATGAAGATGGTGCAAACATTTAGAAAGAGACATAAAAAAATTTACAGTTTAATTTTCTTTTGCTTGTCAGCTAAGCAGAAAATATTCTTTGCTTGGTTAAAAGAATTAAGAGGTTATTACTGCAGTACTAGAGAAACAAATAGCAACCAAAACAAGGGTTAGAGACTCTTGTAATTAGGTATAATCATACAAATCCCCTTTGGGGTTGCACCAGGAAAGGCATCTGGTGTAAATGTGTCAACTCAAACATGCAGCGCTACCTGGTGTGGCGACCCCTTGTGGCAAGGAAGCAGCCGAAAGCAGCTATCCTTTGAAATGTTCATACTTTAAAGGGAGCGGTTCAAGAGCACTGCTTCCTCTTTGAAAATATTAGCATAAAGCGAGTGTAAATGATAGTTGGTTATTGCTGATGGCTTAAAGTTTGGAAGAGGACAAAATGTGTAAAAAATATGCAGAGCTAGAGCAGACCCACTCTTCTGCACAATAGAACACACAGACCTGAATTTGAATGGAGCTCAAAGTTTTTCTTTTAAAGACACAGATTCCCAGTCGCTTTGCTTTCCTATTAAAAACGTTCACCTGTGGATTGTTTTTTGTGTCTGATTGAATTAGACTGCAGAGAAAATACAAGAATTTCACTCACAAACACAGGAGAGCAGACTTTTTGGATGGTTTGTTAGTACCATTACCTGCACAGCAAGCCATGCTATCTGTCAGATAATTACATAGTAAAAAGCATCAGCACAACAAACATGTTTGAAAGGTCCATTTTAAAAGAGTCGGCGACCACGTGCCGCGTGGCTGCAGTGCAGCGACCCGCGGTTTGAATATGCGCCTCGGTCATTTGCTATATGTCCCCTCCCTTCTCCGAACTTTACTGTCTTCTGCATTTCTGCAATAGTCAAAAATGACAACAAATCTTTAAGATAATAAAGAAAAAAAAGAGTACATTTCCTTGACTCCAGTTTGTTGAGGTGAGGCCTTGCAGTCAGCTTGCAGCACCTGCGCGTCACCCAAAAGTGGTATCTAAGTCTCTAATAATGCACTACTTTAAGCCTTAATAAAATTTAAATGGGTTACACTATAAATACACCACCATTTACATGTTATTACATAGTAAAATATGCGATAGAGACCAAAACTAGTATTGTGGGCTTCAATGGAGAATGATTCACGGCCGTGCTTAAGAGATGTGAATATTTTTAGTATAACCTTGTGGAAAACCTGTGCTGCTTGTGAATGAGGCACCTGGATTTACTGTACGAGTAATGAAAGTTAGCAACTCAAAGCAGAATGGTGGGTTGGATGGTCACAGAAGACATGGACACCCTGTCGAGGATTGGATGAAGCAACCCTGAGAACATCCGCTGCCCACAGGCTGTTGTAACAGCAACAATACTCTATATCCTAAACTACATCTCTCAGTCTCTCTGGTTTTCTCTTTTCCTGCCTCCCACACACATATTGTTTTAGTTCAGTGTGTCCATGTCAGCGACACTCACGTAAGTTATCTCATGTGTCTGACAACGCTGTCTCTCACACTCCTACACGCTGTTTACACAATAGTCAAATTCTGCTCTTCAAACCAAAAATACGTTCCAACCACAGCCAGAGACGATGTCCGCCTTCAGAGCTGAAGCTATGTTTACAAGGATAAAGTTATTTTAGAAACCTTATTGTTGGTAACTAGATTACACAAATAGTCTCACTAATCTAGATTAAACAATGAGGCGGTACCATAATAGCAAAAGGACAGGGAAAGGGAGATTGGGAGGGTAGAAGCGACTGATGATGTTGGAACACAGTGTCAGAGGTTAACAGATATTAATTATGCAGGCTGTGTATAATAGACAGATTGTCCCTTTATAAGCACTGCTGATGTGAGCCTGCTTCTGACTTGGTCACCAACATGCAGTGAATGGAGGATTGTTAGTTAGGGTCCTTTGGTAATAATTACTATGAGACCACACCCCCGAGCCTACTTAAACCACCACCGACCCCACTAGGCACTAGTTCACTGGACAATCTTGTTAGTCTTTTTCAGTCCCATGTAGTTACACCACAGGGGAGCTAATAAAGAAGCAGCTAGTGGATTTTTAAAGCAGTTTAGCTTTCATCAGCGCACTACCACTCTGAAGCCTGCCTGTGTCATTATGTGTATGCCCTACAAATTTACTTAATCGCTGAGCAATCAGCCCCATCGAAGCAGTTGTGGGACCAATAAAACGAAACGGCACCTCCACAAGACGCGATTAAATAAAGATCCTCTGTGATTCAGCTAACAGTGCTTATAAATACGAAAGGAGAGCAGCATATACCAAAGGTGGTGGGAGCTTTCCTGTGAAAAGCTCAGCTTTTCTGTGCAGAATGAAAACTAGAAAGCAGGCAAAGCGCTGGATGGGTGGCCCACTGTAGTGGCTGTAAGGAAAGCGATAAAGGGCTTTTGATCATTCTTCAGCTTTGTCTTTATCAGTGTGTGTGAGCGATAGAGAAATAAATACATAAAAGATTAATAATGAGTTTCTATTTGCGTGTTTGTGAACACGTTTGTTTCTCTGAGCCAGGAAGCTTTGAAATGGTCAATGCAATTCTTCTCTGCAAAGGAGGAGAGACAGGGTGAATAATCTGAAAACATCTACCGAGGCCAGGTTACAGCCCGGGAAGAATGTTTAGAAAAAACTAATTGCACATAATGTGTTATACGTAATGTTCGGGACAAAGATTTGATTTCTAATATGAGGCACAAAGAGATGTTGTTGCAAATGAGTAAAGCCAAAATTAGGCAGAAAAACCCAAAATAAATCTATCAGGGAGCAACACCAAAACACCTGAAAGACCACAGCTAAAATGCATGATGACAGAATTATTTCCATGGTTAAAAAAAGAACCTTTACAACATCTAACCAAGTCAAGGACACTCTCGAGGACGTAGGCGTATCATTGTCAAGGCCTGCAATCAAGAGACGCATTCATGAATGGAAATATAGTATATAGTTTGTGTTGTAAACCACTGATTATACTCCAGAGGAGGAAGGTCAGATTAGACTTTGCAAGGAAACATCTAAAAGAGCCTTCAGAGTTCAGAAAAATAATTATTCGGACAGATAAAACAAGGTTAACCAACAAGTTTGTATCAGAATGACAGCAAGAGAAAAGTGTGGAGGAAGAGAGAACAGATATCACATCTAATATGGTGGAGGCAGTGTTATGCAATTATGGGCGTGTATGGCTGCCAGTGGAACCAGGCCACTAGTGCTTCGTGATGATATGACTGCTGATAGAAGAAGCAGGATGAACTCTGAAGTGCACAGAACTAAACTCTGCTCAGATTCAGCCAAATGCTGCAAAACAGCTCAGACTTTTTTGTACCAGACAGATTATTTTTCAATGGTCAGTTGGCTGATCTCAACCGAACAGAGCATGCTTTTCCATTACTAAGTACTGAATGCAGAGAGACCCACAGACAAGCATCAACTGAAGGTGGCTTCAATTAAGGATCTCAAGGGAGGAAATGCAGAATTTGGTGGTGAATTCTAGACTTGGGTTGGGGTTTTTTTTTTGCATTTTTTAAACGATTACATAATCAGTGTGATATTTTTTTTCTCATACTGAAACCTGAAAGAATTGCACAAAAATTGTATTTTTTAAGCAATAAATGGAAAAAAATGCCAGATGTAGTAAAATTATACAAATAAAACTCATATATGCAAATTAATATTGTCATAAGGTTCAATAAAATATTTGAATTTTCTGGCAATTATTTAATGGTTCAGGCTTTAAATGGTTAAAAAGAGTCTTCACATTTATGTTAGTCTTTCCCATTAATTTTAAACCTTTGAAAATTGGGTGAATGAAAATGGGTGTAATATTTGTAAGACCCCTTGAATTAAAGCCCAAAGTCTGCACTTCAATCACGTACTGATTCTTTGATTTACAACCCACTGTGTGCAGAGGCAAAACTACAAAAAATGTGTTTTTGTGCTAAACATTATGGAGAGCACTGGATAATAAACATTTTTAAAATACCGTGTACTCTTAAAAGCAATGTATTACTCTCCCTTTCCATCTTTCTATTTTACAGTTTAGGCTCACAACTGTCCTGCTTTAACTTGCCTAATTTGTAATTGTCAATTAATTTAACACATTTGAAGTGTTTTTGGTTTAATAGTTTACACTTCTCGTCAGGTGGGTACGAGAATTCCTAAATGAAGAGAACAAAGGCCTGGATGTGCTGGTGGACTATCTTTCTTTCGCACAGTATGCTGTCACGTAAGTCTCCAGCAGCTCTTTCTCCTTGCACCACAATGGTCTATATGCAGAACTCATAATCAACACAACGATGCTATTCTGCACAACCGCTGATGCATCTCCACACAGGGCCAGCACCACCGTCGCTGCTGCCCGGTTGTCAGAAACACTGAGTCACTCGACGCCCAGTGCTGACACATAGGCACTGTGTGTTATGCTAACCATATGCTTCTATTCATGGATTGACAGTGTGGTTATTAGTCACTCACAGAGTCGCTGTTCAGGCCCAGAGTGCCACACAGTTAAATTTTTAATTCACCACTCCACTTCACCATATGTTATTATAGTCTGTCGAAATTATGAATGGTTAGCCGTAAAATTGTGTTTACACAGTACCACTGCAGCAGCAAATTAAAGTCAAAGGACCAGTCTAAAAACTGAAATAGATCATAAAAGGTATGATTTAACAAGCAGCTTTCCATAGTTTGTGCCAACTACAACAAAACATGAGCTTTTTTCTAATATACAGGATCATGTCTAACACGAAAACCCTTTAAAACATTTGTTACCTTTTTTTAAACATGGAGTTGAACACTTTTTTACTTTTAAAAGAATTAGCCTCATATATAATTATAATTAGCCCTAATATATAAAATAATAAGATTGCATATGTTATGTTTGGATATGTTATAGGCAGAAGCAGGGTTTGTGGTTTACTAATGGATTCCTCATCTGTTATCGGTTGGTCAGTGTGGCTTTTTTAAAAATCTGCTGGCTAGCCTAGCATCATTCGATTAGCTTAGCAAGAGTCTGGCTAATTATCAGCATTTTTCACTTCCTATTAATGCCACTGCTTCAAAATTTACTGCATGTTTTCCTTGCTGTAGTCCTCAGTGAATTTACACCCACATCTAGAAAAAAATATATTTTTGTTTTAGGAATGCTTATGACTACATGTACATTGCTCATAACATGATAGCAATATGCTAATTCATACACTTTGCAGAGCATAGTTCCAATGTGCCACTTCTGTGGCACTTACATGGTTAAACAAAAGTGCCACTTGCACTTTTGTTTAACCATGTAAGCATGGTTAAACAAATTTAAAAAAAAAAAAGTGTGTATCAGACACGATGTATTGATTTGGTTGTAGTAGTAGGAAATAACTACTTCATGCTACAGTCACACCAAGGAAATTTTTTTTTTCCTAAAACGGACTTTTTGACGTGAAAGCGCATATTGCTCCTCTCAATAAGCAGCGGGTGCTGCGGTGGGCACCTCGCCCGTGCCAAAGCGCTCACAGGCAGAGGATAGTCCTCCCCCAGCTGCTATCAGGGCAGGGCTCCCGCACTGACTGTAACGCAGTCAGTTCTTCTTTTACCGTTATGTTGTTTTGTGGACCACAACGTTTAAAACTACTTATGAACACACACAAAGTAACTCCACCAGAGTGCCTATTTCGGGTCACTTTTGCCGGTCCAAGCCCGGATGAAGGAGCAGGGTTGGAATTGTGACATTAAAAAAACAATAATTGCTAAAATAAATTTAATTTGTAGTTCTAAATAAATTCTAAATGCATTTAAGACGTTTTTTTTACTGACTTTATGTCTCTTCCACGATGTTATTTCTCTCTCCAACAGCGTAGGTTACAATTACATTAGCATGACCAATTATGCAAATTAGGCGATGACATCATTCAGCGACTTCTAGCGACTTTTAGGACAACCAATAGCGATTTTCCTTACTGAGGAGTTGGCAACACTGAAACTCACAAATCAGTTGCTGTCTACATGCAGAAAAATTCACATTAAAATTTACATTCAGAGTCCAGCCATAACCTTGTAATTTCGAAGCAAAAATTCCTCCCCAAATGACTTAGCTGCTACAGGATGGTGTTTAACTACAAAATGACACAGGAACAACCAGAATACAACTAGTTGGCAGCCAGTTAAGTTGAGTCATTATTGCTAACAGATGCTTTGCAGAGAACTTGCACTTATCGGCACAGACTGATTCAGATTGATTGCATTGCATTGGCATTGCAGTCTTATAAATTAGACGACCTGTTGTTCACAGCCTGTAAACAGCATCAGATGTAAAGCAATCCGAGTAAATGCAGATGTTCCTTGTTACAACAGTTTCGATGGCGAGTGCCTGGAGAACAACCCAGAGGCTGCGATGGATAAGTCTAAGCCCTGGAGCCGCTCTATAGAAGACCTCCATGGAGGAAGCACCCTACCATCTCCCATCACTGGGAACGGTATCACCCGAGTCGGGCGACATTCCACGTTACGGTACAGCACACACACGAACTGCCCTCTCTGGCTGACGAAATGACTAGCCAAGGGAATCGTGATTATTTTGAGAACTCACACATTTCATATGATGCCTCAGCCACGTCCTTTGTGTAGTCATGAGGTCTAAGTCTTTAAATGGCTTAAGATATGTGCAGGGGGGAAGTACCATTTGCCTGGATTTTTTGACTGTGATAATCTGTGATTACATGAGTAACAGTAATTTCTGTGACAGATCTTCTTATGGAACTAGGTTTTCGTCAGGTTTTATTGTTTAGGTTTTTATAAACACCAAACAGACCTTTTCACTCAAAATCCAGTGTGTAGAGGATTTCAGAGCAGTTTATTTATAAACCCATGCCAGCATAGGTGCATAAATCCTGTTCATTTGTGCATTATTTCTCTAATCTTTCCCATCATTCCATTAATGTTTTGGTACAGCACTCCTGCTGACGTCTGTGGCCTCTAATCCTTTAGTTTGAAGAGGTTAACTTGAACACACTGCACACAAAGAGCACTATTGATTCATGGAAGCACATGTCTTTTTAATATGAGATCCTTAAATGATAATCAAGTCAGCCACTTTTTGTTGTTTTTCCTGTTGTGTGGTGTCACAAAGTAGCGGTGTTTTCTTGATAAATATGTAAATAGATGCAATGGAAGAAATGCAGACCAGACAAACTGACTTGGTGTTTTGGCTTTTGCACATTTTTCACCAGGAATTTAGATGCTAATTTGCTAAATGTGGAAGTTGTAGACAGACCACATGATGAGGTCTCGTTTTATTGTTACTTGCACATATTTCATCCATGCTTTACTGATATTTAAGATAAGATAAGATAAGATAAGATAGAACTTTATTAATCCCTCGGGTGGGTTCCTCTGGGAAATTCGATTTCCAAAAAAAAATTTAAATGACTGTCAAATATCAATATTGTCCCATAAATAACTTCACCCTCCCATGCCATGTCACCTCACCTACACATCTGCTGGCCCCAGATGTGACATCACTGTTGGCTGACTGTCTTTTCTGTTTTGTCCTAATGCCCCCCCACCCTCCTATAGTCATCTGCTCTTTTGTCTGCCAGTCTTCGACAGCAGGCAGGTCTCAGTTTCGCTCTGCTGGCTCAGAGTGAGCTTTCTTCGGCTGTAACCCCAGCATCCCCTTCTAGAGAAACAAACACACTTATAATGCTACGAGCAGAGACACACATGGATGTCCACGCACGATCCCCGGCCTCATTGTACTTTATACCTCCCTGGTAGAGCTGCCCAGTTTATTTGTCCCGCTGTCTGTGTTGGGGATGTGAATTATTTGTACTGCTTGCCCACCCCCCCTGCACTTGTGACTGAATTCTCCTTTCCTTGGAGCAAATGGATTTTACTGCACTCATTGTTCCTGCCTGTGTGTCTGTGTGCTGCTTGTGTGGCTCCCTAAATGCCATTCTGTGCAGACGTCAGCCTAGTTTCTACAACAACCATTAAAAGCTCAGCACTAGGCTACAACCAGTATGAGTAGAATAAGTAGCTTCTAACAAGCTTCTGTATTTTGGTTGCTTTTTTCTGTTTTCTATATTTTTTTAAATGGCAAATGAATTATGAATCTTTTGCTTTGGCCTAAGTGGTTTTATAATTCCTAATAATATCGATTTTGTCCATTATACAGATTATTTTCCCTTATGCTTTTTAGACTGGCTTTGAAGTAGAATGATAAATACCGAGAAACTGTTAGATCCCACATTAAGTCTTATCCATATGTCTTCTTGAAACTGCCAACTTGAAGGACACCGAGTGCACTGAGCTGTCCAAAGTGTTCTCAATTAAGACGGTATGTGTGAAGCGTTAGCTAGTCACATGTAGCCGTGTTAGAGCTGTTATTGATAGCTTGTAAATAGAGTTGTAGTGATTGATGTTCTGTTATTTAAATTACATTTAGGATTTTTTGGTGTTACATTTGCTTCACTCTGTGTCTCCTTTTCCTTCTTCCCATTCTTCTGCTTTTTCTTGTTCTTCTACCTCTGCTTCATTTACTTCTTTGTTCTTCTTCTCCTCTATTTTTTGCTTCTTCTCATTCTTTGTCTCGTCTTTCTTCTCCCTTTCCCCTCCTTCTTCATCTTCTTTCTTGTTCCTTCACGTTCTCCTCCTTGATCGCCATACTCGTGTTCTTCTTCTTCCTCCTTGTTCTTCTCCTCCTCCGTCTTCTTCTGTTTCTTCTGTATCTCTTCTACCTTCTTTTCATTATCGTCCTACCTTCCTATTTTTCTATTTTTCTTTCCTTGTCTCCCTTCTTCTTTGTGCTTTTTCTCTCAAACTTCTCCTTCATGTTGTTGGTGTTACATAATAATGTATCTATTCACTGGTTTGAGATTAGAAAGCGCTGATTAGTCATTTCCTGGATGTTGCCTAATCAGGAGTGGAAAAACTCCTGGATGGAAGGTTATTTCTGCAGTTTGAAGCAGGTGCTCCTGTTCTGTCAGGAAAAGGCTTGTTTATCTACTTCATTTGTTTATTTATTTATTTTAATGCTGCACTTTACTTAATGCAATATGCAGTAATGCTCACATAGCAAATGTGGATACTTGTGTAAGCAGGAAAAAAATCTAGCTCATTTTACTGCTAATTTAGAGCCGTCTTCATCCTCAAACCGCTGCCTCTCCCTTGAAAGCTCCGTTCCTTTTCAGACAAACACACATGCACACTCACACACTGTGTTTTGACACACAGAGAAGTCACGCCTACAGGCATGGGTGATGACACGAATTGGCATGTCTGTCAGTAGCCCGAAGACACATTTTTCCCCAGAACTTGGGTTTGGTAATTGTACCTCGTGATAAAAGTCTGAAAATGAACTCCTTTTCTCCGACTCTTTTTGCATATTATTCAGTTAGACTGCTGCTCCAGCATTTCTGTTTTAGTGTGGGAGCTGCACCAGGAGCAGAGGCCTTGTTTTTGTCCAGATAAAGCTGCACAATCACTGTGCTGCATGCAAATGACTGGCTGCTGTGGTGTTAGCTGTAAGTGATATCTCCATGAAGGTCTGTTGAAACAATTGAAAGAAGGCATCCGGTGGCTCTGTGCTCGGTTGTAGATTTTATGGCCTTTGTGTGTGTTAATATAAGGTGCCCTGGCAGTTTAACAGCCTCATTATGTGCAGAAGATGGTGTGCAATGAGGGCTTGTTTACAAATGGCATCTGTTATCTTGTTTATTCAGTTCTTGTGAACTCTTTTGTTCAGTCACATAGGCTTAACATTTTATTCTGTAGTTTTATTCCCTTTAATACTGACTTCTGATCTTTATTTATTAGTTTCAACACATTGCCCAGCCGGAGAACGCTGAAAAACTCCAGACTGGTCTGCAAAAAAGATGATGTCCACGTCTGCATCATGTGCCTGCGTGCTATCATGAACTACCAGGTCAGCCCCCAAGGCCTCTACAGGGACCATCCAGTCCACACAGACTGCACGTCTCTCTGAGCTGAGCCACATTTTGTTAAGCTAAATTCAGTTTTCTAAGTTGTTTTTATTATTACAAGTCCCATCTTGCTTATTCTGTGTCCCATCTTCTCTGTTAATGAACTGCTTTGTCTCTGTCTTTCATCTTCCAGTATGGCTTCAACATGGTCATGTCACACCCTCATGCTGTGAATGAAATTGCACTAAGCCTCAACAACAAAAACCCGAGGTAAGTTCGACCAAAGGTTGAAAAACAAAAACAAAAAAGGAACCAAAAATGAAAAGGTAGGTAAATAAAGAACAAAATCTCAAGTTTCTTTTTTCAAATAAAAAAAGAGCTGCTGGATAAAAGATTCAATAAGATGGGTTTTATGTTTTACCAACTTGGACCCACATCCATAAAAGCACAAACGCTAGATTTTGTGCACCTGCACAGTCTGAGAGTGGGAGCCCTTGTTGCTCAGGGGCACATTCATCTTGACAGACGGGTCAAGGCACCGCTGGCACAGTCCACCACACTGGCAGCTGCTCACTGAGACGGCTACGAGGAGCACTCTGTGTGTGTGTGTGTGGTCGTGTTTTCACTTCATGCCCCAGGGTTTAAGGATTTTCTCAAAAGTGGATGTGGAACCACTTCGCATCACCTGTCACATTTCATCTCATCCAGACATAGAAATCCCGCGTGAATGAACTGGAGACGGGATGAGCCGGCACTTTCAGTGTCTATGCACTTTAATAAACTCACATGAATCAGGCCAAGAAGTATTCATTTTTTATACCTGGCCTTTAACCCCCCTTTAACTCTGGGCTTTTGACTCTCAAGAGGTTAAACCAATGAATACACAATGAAAATTTGTTTCGCTGTGACAGTGGTTGCTGTTTATGATCTGTCCTATGCAGACGTTTCAGTAGCGAGATGATCCTAAATTACACAGTTTTCCGCTTTGTTTCCTCTGCGATTATCTCCTGCTTTTCTGTTCATTCATTAATTATTCCTGACATCATTTTCTCCCTGTTTTTCAGAACCAAAGCTCTGGTCTTGGAGCTCCTGGCGGCGGTTTGCCTCGTGAGAGGAGGCCACGAAATTATTCTCTCTGCGTTCGACAACTTTAAGGAGGTACGAGCTGCAAAGATGGTTCGGAGGAGACGAATATGTCATTACATTTTGCTTCAAACAGTGACTCAGCCCTGGAGGAATGCTCGTCTGGCAGTTGTGAGGCCGGCGTATTCCTCGTTGCTTCAAAGGGATAGCGTCTAGGAATTAATTCTGTTAGTCAACAGATTACAGACACCAGTTTAGCTGCGTCGCATAGGACGACACACACAGCCGCAAGTGATAACAGTTATATGCGTGTTAACTGGATTTGGCAGTAGCTTCAAAGCTCAGAAAAGCAGTGAGTTAGTTGTAACAGATAGCCCTGCCTGACCTCTGCCTGTCTGGATGAGGCATTCTGGCTTCTGGAGAAAGAAGTGGGAGGTTTGTGATGGAGAGAGCGCTAACAGCAGCCCCATTTTGTAGCATACGGCCCGCAAACATGGGCTGACTGCAGTTAATGTAATATTTACACTCCCGGAATGAAATATTGAGCGTTGCTCTCAGCGGCACTGGCATTAATGGGAGATTAAGGCATAGAGAGAATGTTGCCCGTCTAATGAGACGAAGTTTGAGAAAGCATTTGGATAATGTGAGTGCAGGAAGCACGGCAGCATGTTTTTCTATTCTGGTGGAGGCAGGGTTTAGTTGTTCTTTTCTTTTTTTTCCTTTTAGATGAAAAGTGACACTGTCGACCATAATGCGAGATCTATTTTTCTGAGTAACTTAGATATGTTGCTGAATGATGGGGGCTGCAGGCTAAAGCTCACAGCATTGCATCCCTCTTTTTTTCCTTCTTCCCTTCCTTCTAAATTCTTTATCATCCTCTGTCTGCCTCATTGACATCCACATGAACTCCCTGAACTGCACAGCATCTCTCTACTCCCTCTTTTTTATCTCCCAAATTCCACTCTAAACACGCTTTAACATACTGCGAGTAACATTGAAAACAGGTGCACGGTGCAAACTGTAGCTGAAATAAAATAAAAGAATGATCCTGCAGCACTTCATAAAAACGTATCTTATTAATTATCGCTTTGAAAACAGCTCTCTCTGAGATCATAGGAAGCTGTAAAGTATTTTGCAGCTTACATCAGTAGTTTTTACCACATATTGACACATGATTAATAAGTCTATGAGGTGCAATTCCTGGCTAAATCCCTGGCTTTGTTTCTCCAGCTGGTCTAAAACAAATGAAGTAAATTAATGTGTGGTTTTCTTTGCAGGTGTGTACGGAGGAGCAGCGATTCGAGAAGCTAATGGAGTACTTCAAGAATGAGGACAACAACATTGACTTCATGGTCAGCCTACGCACAGTTGTGATGACTGTTAATTGTGCTGCAATCCCCGAAAACCCTTTCTGTGAAGCCGAATGATTTTTCAGTGTCAAAAGTTCAGAGAAAATGATGTGAACTGTAATGTGTGGGCAGAAGAGGTTAGAAACAGGTCCTCATATACCTGTCTAAACCCCAATCGAACTTAAATGGTAAACATACTTGTACCTAAATGAGCTCTTTATACAACTGTTTTCTACGTCCGATTCTTTTCTTTTTAGCATTCACACACACATTCGCACTCAGAGAACACATCGAGAGCAGCTCAGTGTCTGGTATCTTCCTCAAGATTACTTTGACATGCAGACTGGGGCAGCCAGAAATTAAACGACCAACCTTTCGAATGGTAGATGACCTGCCCTGCCTCTACCAGGAGGTAGACCAGGAGTTCAGTGTAAAAAATTAACAAACTGTTCCTCCAGTTTTGTGATATGCAGTACTATCAGTTTCTGTGCAAGGTCACTGCATAAGCTACAGATGTGTGTTGCAGTGGATCAAACCTGAGGATCCCTAAGCAAAGACCTTCTGTTTTTTCAAGGCTCAGCAGTGTTAATTAATCTGACAGAAAAGACTTAAGAACATCAATGGACATGCCACCTTATGCTTGATTTTATACGTCACACCTCTGTGAATCCATTCTAATTAATCTGAGTGAAAACCAACAGAGGCTGTGCTTGAATAGTGCTTCACTTTGAACAAGTTTCCCTTGCAGTCCTCCCGATAGGCAGTCGTCACCTGACAGCAGCTCTGAAGTGAACAGACTTTGCCAAAAGCTGCTTTCTCACACTGGGGCAGCTGAGCTTGTTGTAGGATGTTCATGAAGCCCATTTTAGCGTTGGGAAGCGCGCGTGTGTGCATTAGAAACTGTGAGTAGATCCCCCTTGATCTGTTTATGCAAGCTCCCATAGTAGTGTTGAACTGGCAGCTTTTGTTCATTTGTTTTTTCAGATCCTTTTAATCTGCCAGATAAGCTACCCTGCCAGCTAAGCAAGCAAAATAATAAGGATTTATATACCCGAGACATAATAAAAGGCAACATATATTATATATGAGCATAAAAACCAAATCGTGGAAGTAGCAAACTGGTGTATAAAAACACAAACTTGTTGCACACTGATCTATAAAGGTGTTTTACAGTCCTATAAACAGTGTAATATAGAAAATGCATATGCAGTGAACTCTCTCTCTCGCTAACCTTTCCTACCTGCCATTCCCCAGGTGGCGTGCATGCAGTTCATCAACATCGTCGTGCACTCAGTGGAGGACATGAACTTCAGGGTTCATCTACAGTACGACTTCACCAAGCTGTGTTTGGACGACTACTTAGATGTGAGTTGAGACATAGTGCTGCAGGAAAATGGCTAGACAGACATTCTTCTGAACACTCACAGTCCAGAGGATAGGCTGTCATTACAGTGCCCCTGAGACAGCAACCACTGTCAATAATGGCTTTTCCATTACTTCAGAAACAGTGGTCAGCTTTGTAGTTCTTTGTCTCCTGACTTTCTGCAGAAAGATCGATGTTATCCCAATGCTGTGAGCTGAAATCAAACTACAGCTCCTCTTCCCTAACTTGTTGTATCTGCTCTGCAGAAACTAAAGCACACAGAGAGTGATAAGCTGCAGGTCCAGATCCAGGCTTACTTGGATAATGTGTTTGATGTGGGAGCGCTGCTGGAGGATGCGGAGACCAAAAATGCTGCCCTGGAGCGGGTGGAGGAGCTGGAGGAGAACATATCACATGTGAGAACCCTCTAGTGTTGGTTGTACTCTTTGACTTGAGGCGAAGTTGCCGTTTTGATCTTATTTCTCTTGCAGCAGTCTGAATATTAACAATAGGAAGTTGATGGAATAGCAACTTGATATGGTGCAAAGTTTTTTGTTTTTTTTTGAAAAATGCAGAACTTTTAGGCCCTGACAGATCATTTTTAATCCAGATACATGAAAATATGAAACCCTCGTAGTGCCTCAGTATATTTCTGTGCTAACATGTTGATTCGAATGGTGTCTCTTCAGTTAGTTCACATCACTCTGCAATCTTTTCTTCCTGATACTGTTCCCATAGATGACAGAGAAGCTGCAGGACATGGAGAATGAGGCCATGGCCAAAATTGTAGAGCTGGAGAAGCAGCTGATGCAAAGGAACAAGGAGCTGGAATCCATCAGGGTCAGAGCCGCTTTCTCTACCTTGACATCAGTTCTTCAACTTGGTGATAGCTAGTTAAGCTAACGGTAGAGAAAATGTAAAATATCGCCACACGTATTTTTCTGTTCTTCTCATATGTTCCTTTTTTCTGTTTCCCTGTACCACACAGGAAGTCTATAAAGATGCCAGCTCGCAGGTGCACTCGCTGCGACAGATGCTGAAGGAGAAGGACGAGGCCATCCAGCGACAAAGTAAACTCGAGAAGAAGATCCACGAGCTGGAGAAGCAGGGCACCATCAAGATCCACAAGAAAGGAGACGGAGACATCTCAATCCTAACGTCGCCGCCCTCCGCTACGGAGAGCTCGCCGGGCGCCGTGTTCGGCGGAAACGGTGTAGCCGTCAGTCCAAACCATGTTGCACTTACGGCGGGCACACCTGTTCCACCTCCACCGCCTCCTCCGCCCCCGCCGCTTCCGATGAACGGCACACGTAAGTTTAATATTAGCTCAGAATATTAAGCCGATAACAGCGGGTCAGCCTGAACTGTTTTTCTTACCCCTCTCCCAGTGTCAAACGGACCAACGTCAACAATTCCAGCAGCAGCTCCCCCGCCTCCGCCACCACCCCCTCCGCCTCCCCCGCCACCCCCAGGAATGCCTACAGAGACGTCAGCCCCTCTCCCTCCTCCGCCTCCTCCAGTGGCCCCCCCACTGCCCGGCTGTGGGACTCCCACCGTTATCATGAACTCTGGGTTAGCAGGTAAGGTCATCAAATCAACTGAGTCAATGTTCTTTAATGCATTGTGAAAATGTGTAGAATAGGGATTATGCACAATTTGTTCATATAGGATAATACAAGAGGTGATGTTTATGTGGCTCTGCTTTAGCACTGCTTTTGATTTGCTTTAGTACAGGTTTGCTGCTGTACACACAAACTTCTGGAATATTACATAACAGCGGCTAATGTACTCAGCTGCTTCTAGTTTACCTTGAGGCTATCTGATACATGTTGCCGCTGCTTCACAGTAAAGACCTTGTGTTCAGTGTTCACTTTCATACAGACTCAAACAAGCTAGCTTCAATTCATAGTTCACGGTTTGCAATCCTCTGCAACCTCTACTCGCCTTGCAGTGGCCGCGCAGGAGTCTCAGGGTGTCACTGCGGCTTAATTGCTAATTAATGGGTGAGGGAGTTTGGGTAAAGGCGAGCCTGAGGTTGGCTTTTGAGGCGACACCACTTCTTGCCTTCGTGCTTTTTGGGAGATAAGTAGTTAATCTTTTAGCTGAGATTATTAAGAATTTTTTAAAAATAAAACCAAGGTTTCGTCAAACTCTGGTGTCAGGCTTGACTCAGGTTGTGACATTAAAGTTTTGAGCTTTAGATTTAGCTCACTGTCCCCCCAAAAATCAGCTGGTTCATTTTTTCTTTTTTGTTTAATGAGCTGCTCTGAGCTACTTTTTAATCAAAACCTCCCCCTGCGATTCATAAAGTGCACAGAAATCACTGCATATGGAGTCATATGGCGATTACTTTAAATACAAAGAAAAACCACAGCAAGTTTGAACAATTTAGCAAGTGGGAAAACTTTGGTTGCTTAAAGATGTATTTTAGCCCTAAAGGAACTTTTGCCTCTTACTTTGTGCCAGTTTTTTAACATTTTTTTATTACCAGTCACTTACAAGTGTTTCCTAGGACTGGCTGAATTCTTCAGCTCCGTATGATCTTAACAATCCTGTTACCGATGTGTCTCCTTTGCATAAAAATGTGGGGGGTTTTGTACCGATTCTCCTGTAAAACTCCTTTTCTTAATAAGTATTACTTTCAGCAGTGTCACTCTTACATTGTGGTCAAGAGTTATGTCAGGAAGGGCATCTGGCGTAAGACTAAACACGCCAAATCGTCTGCTGTGGTGACCTCTTGGGAGATAAACAAGCAGCTGAAAGGACCATCTAACTCCAGAGATACTGCTGGGAGGCTTTTTACTGTAGAGCTGCTGCCAGTTTGTGATGTACTGAGTTAGACAGTAGCCACTGATTGGCCTCATTTTAGTTGGTGGGCTCAAACAGAATATTAAAAAACAGCAATCAGATAAATAGAAAGACAGGAACATATTTATTATATATTTTGTTTCCCATCTGTGTTGAGTAGAACACCACAATACACGTTCAGACTTATTTTACTAGGATTGCTCTGCTCAGTGGATTAGTATTGATAAGTGACCCTTGTGTGACTTGATGACTAAGTTCTGTCACTAATCAGCTCTTACTGTATGTAGATGGGGGTAAATATTTCCCCCTCGGAGAGCAGATTCTATACTGTACTGTGTGATTTGAGATGTGCATTAATTCTCACTAACCCTCCTTTTTATTTGTCTTATAATTGTTTCCTTTTTTTGCCGACCAGAGGGACCCATCAAACTCTTCTGTAGGTTATGCTTGTCGTGTTTGCTGTTTTGTCCCCACCCCTCCCTCTAGTGTCCCACATTTCACTTCCCCAGTTAAAAACACAAACCTCTTTGCTGTATTCATGCTGTATTTTCACGTTTCTCAAACACTTTCTGTCTTCTTTCACCATTTTCATTAACGTGCGCTTGCCAACATGCTATATAAAGCAACACATCCCCAACTAGTTTTCCCTTGAAAAACACTGCAATCTCCACATTTCTGCAGTATTACTCCAGTGTTTGTTTAAGTGTTTATTTGAATGAAATCTGGCAACATCAGAAAGAGTTGAGTGCATGCTGAGGCACAGTGACCTGCTGTGGCATGCAGATGATTAAAGCGATAGGCGCCGTGCATACTGGAATGCTGTTTACCTTTCCCATGACGGCCTTATCTTATTTGTCCCTGCTGACACCTTGTCCGTGTGGGGAATCAGGGCACCATGTCAATGTTCAGCTTCAATGAAGCAGCAGTGGTGGCTACAAATAGCTATAATCTGTCCAATAAATAGTTTGTCATCAGGCTTACCGCATACACCGTTTACTTAACAGGTACACCGATCCCCTTTGGCCTTTACTGTCCAGCCAAAGGCTAAGAAGCTTTGCTCTATTTGGGGAAAAAATACATACAAGGCAGCGTAGTTTCTGTTTTATTTTGAAGGGCTTACAGAAAGCATTTAGTTCATGTAAATAACACAAAGTGGGACTTTGTTTTTAGAGATTAGACAGATATGGCATCTAGCTACCCAGAGAGTCATATCCATGTGTGTTACCAGTCCCAGGTACTTGTCTACCCTTTCACCTGCATGCTTATGTGAACTGTTGATTGTAGATAGACACCCTGTGCTAACTTGTCTGTATTCTGTTTAAGCTGTTAAGATCAAGAAACCCATAAAGACCAAGTTCCGTATGCCCGTCTTCAACTGGGTGGCCCTGAAACCAAACCAGATCAACGGGACTGTTTTCAATGAGATTGATGATGAGAGGATACTGGAGGTAAAGTTCTCCGCTGATTCAGAGGTTACGCATCCGTTTCCTGCCTATATCCCAGGAAAATGAATCACGAATTGACTGCTGTTGCTTTTTAGGACCTGAATGTTGATGAGTTCGAGGAGATGTTTAAGACGAAAGCCCAGGGCCCGCCCATCGACCTCACTGCAAGCAAGCAGAAGGTCATCCAGAAGGGACCCAACAAGGTGACTTTGCTGGACTCCAACAGGGCAAAGAACCTGGCCATCACGCTGAGGAAAGTGGGCAAGACACCCGAGGAGATCTGCAAAGCCATTCAACTGTAAGCCTTCAACTGGTGTTCCTGCATGCAGTCTGTTTTCCTAAACTCACATAGCTGTATGCCTGTTTTTCTTATAAAATAGACTAATGGTTCATAACACGTGCCCTTGTGTCTCCTCATCGTCCAGGTTTGATTTACGGACTCTGCCGGTGGACTTCGTGGAGTGTCTAATGCGCTTCCAGCCCACGGAGAACGAGATTAAAGTCCTGCGACAGTTCGAGAAGGAGCGCAAGCCTCTCGAAAGCTTGACGGATGAGGACCGCTTCATGATGCAGTTCAGTAAGATCGAGAGGCTCATGCAGAAGATGACCATCATGGCCTTCATCGGCAACTTCGCCGAAAGCGTGCAGATGCTTACACCGGTGAATAACGACGCTACGTTGTCATTCTTAATGTTTTTATGCTGCAACCTTAGAAAGCAACAGCGCTGTGCTGGATTTGATGTCTCATTCTCACCCACAGCAACTGCATGCAGTCATTGCAGCATCTGTGTCCATCAAGTCATCACAGAAACTGAAGAAGATTTTAGAGGTAACGGAACCATTTGCGTCCCTTATGACGCATCGTGTCAAATGCATGCGTGGTTTCCTTTTTCATTCTTGTTTGCTCCTGTCCTGCAGATTATCTTAGCTCTTGGAAACTACATGAACAGCAGCAAAAGAGGAGCGGTGTATGGATTCAAGCTGCAGAGTTTAGACTTGGTAAGTTGCATTTTGTTACCTTTTAGCAAAACTTTAAAGACTTTTAGAAAATGTTTCAACATGTCTGTTTTCTTTCTTTGCAGCTACTTGATACCAAGTCTACAGACCGGAAACAAACATTATTACACTACATAGCCAATGTGGTTAGAGAGAAATACACACAAGTTTCCCTTTTCTACAATGAGATGCACTATGTGGAGAAAGCTGCAGCAGGTGAGTCGTACAGTGAAGTTAAGTTGGGCGGAAGTGAACAGCGCATAATCTGACTGCGTCTGTCAGTGAGAAACAGACAGAATCTTATCATGTTTCTCTTGGAATAAACTCCAGAATTTAATTGTGTATTTCTTTCTCTAGCCGGCGGTGCAATTTATCCATCTAGAATCTAGATTATTGCAGTGTGAGTTACCAACCTGTGCAGATGTGAGTTGTAGTCTGTTTTAGGGTGAAAGGCACCATGCATAGGTCAGCTGTCTATGATAGGGTGATTCACACATATGGACAATTTAGAATAGAGACAAGTGTAACAGGAGTAAAGGTAGTGAAGGTACATGAGTTTAAATATCTGGGGTCCACCATGTAAAGTAACAGACAGTGCACACGAGAGGTGAAGAAGGGTGCAGGCAGGGTGGAGCAGGTGGAAACGAGTGTCAGAAGGATGGCAGGATGAGTAAAAGGAGCGGTTTACAAGATGGTAGTGAGACCCGCTGTGATGTACGGTTTGGAGATGGTGGCACTGACAAAAGCAGAGCGCAAGATGTTAAGATTTTCAGTGGGAGCGACCACCAGGATGGATGAGATTAAAAATGAGTACGGGACAGGGCTGAGATGGTTTGGACATGTGTAGAGGAGGGAGACTGGATATAAAGTACAAACCATGTTGAATATGGAGCTACCAGGCAGGAGGGAACGCAGAGCAGATTCATAGATGTAGTGAAGGAGGGACATGCAGAGGGTTAGTGTGACAGTGGAGGATGGGAGGATTAGGGTGAGATGGAGTCAGATGATCCACTGTGGCGACCGCTAAAGGGAGCAGTTGGAAGAAGAAGTTAATCTACTCCATGCATGTATCTGACTGTGAGAGTAAGGGAATAGAAAGAAAATGGCAGAAATGTAGAAAGCTAGACAACTCATGCCACAACAATCTAGATGCTCAAACTGCACTACAGCCCACAGGAGAACAATGTGATTTAGATCTAGAAGATGCTACACACTTTACATGTACAGGTTTGTGTCATGTAAGCTAAACTTCTCTGTGTTCACAGTGTCGCTGGAGAACGTCCTGCTGGATGTTAAGGAGCTGCAGAGAGGCATGGAGCTGACCAAAAGAGAATACAGCATGCATGGCCACAACACCATGCTCAAAGAGTTCATTGCACACAATGAGAGCAAGCTAAAGAAGCTGCAGGATGATGCCAAGATCGCACAGGTAAAAGGGTGATTCGTGGCTCGCTGTCAGACACTGGGGCATGTATTTGCATGCAAACGTGATTGGTCCACATACAGTGCAGGCAATGAGTCTGTGTTACTTCATTTGACAGATATCTGTGCCTTTTGCTCTTGTTTTTGCTTTTTTTTAAGGATGCTTTTGATGAGGTGGTGAAATTCTTCGGCGAGAATGCCAAAACCACACCGCCATCAGTCTTCTTCCCTGTGTTTGTGCGATTTGTTAAGGCCTACAGGGTGAGTTGGATATTAGTCTCGCACATTGGACAGAAACAGACAAAACACACATGATAAATAGTAGTCTTCACTTCATTTAATTGAATTGAATTTGAACATGAATGTGAAATCTTCTCAGCAAGCGGAGGAGGACAATGAGCAAAGGAAAAGACAGGAGCAGATTATGCTGGAAAAACTTATGGAGCAAGAAGCCATGATGGAGGAAGACCAGAAGGTAAGCACCCCACCTCCCACCCTCCTTTCCCAGCTCTCCAACTACCCTTTTCTACTTATCCCCAACCCCCTACTTTCTAGGACAGGAGTCTACAGAGGATAACAATGACCAGAAGGTAAGACAGCTCCACTTCCTCCCCTTCCGCTTCATCCTAATTTCCTCCAGACTCTTGATCACAGGATTAGTTGAGTGCCGACTGCCTGCTGGGCGCGCTTGTATCTAGTTCTGCAGTCTTACGCCCTGCTGAGTCACATCGCATCAACTCAGAATCGGCGATTATACGACTTGAACGGTTCAATTAACTCACACACACGCCTGAATGAACCGAGGCATTTTTTGAGCTGAAACAAATTACAAGTGGGAGAATCCTTTGTCGAAGATATTTTACTTACTGGCCGTAACACTTTTATGTGCCTGTGTCTTCCTCAGTCTCCATCCCATAAGAGCAAGAGGCAGCAGCAAGAGTTGATCCAGGAGCTCAGAAGGAAACAGGTGAAAGACAGTCGCCACGTCTACGAAGGCAAAGACGGAGCGATCGAGGACATCATTACGGGTAACGTCCCCCGGATCACGTGGCTACAGTCTGTGGCTAAACTCATATTTACACACATCCACACTCACACAGACACACACACACACACTTGGTGCCCTGCATGAAGGTCCTTTTCTGCTATAAAAGCAGTCATTAACAGAAGGATTCAAAACTAACACAATGACTTTGGCTCTTTTAAGTTTCAACTGTCAGGTTCTTGAGAACCAAAGGTAATACCTGACTAGTCCAAACATGCACTGACGGCAATCTGTTCAACTCAAATGTGTCTCATCGTGGCTTATCTGCTTTGTCTTTGCTTTGTAACACCATCTGTACATAGGCAATCCCGGATATGACTATCTCCAGCAATAAAAACTTAGGGATGAAATTCACCCTTTGTTTACTGAGGGGAGATAAAACTTGAGTAAACTCGAGCAACTGAGTGTATTAACTCAGTTCAGTACCTAAGTAAGCTTCAGTGTATTTTTTAGGCACTCTAGCTTTTATTATAGTCTTTGTATAGCTTAAACTAGGCCTCATTGAATCTCTTCAGTTCAGTTTAACACCAACCTCCCTTTAAGCCATCTCTCTACTGATTGGCTGCCCCTGGCAAACAGAAGTTCTGAGAAGCAGCAATAAAAGATGAACTTTAAGTATTTAGTTTTATCTTTTATATTTAATTACATTTTAGAGAGAAATGTTAGATAGTTTCTACAGAACACAGGCTACTTTTATAAAAATACAAAACATCTAATGGATTGTAACAGTAACAACCCAGGCTTTAAAGATAAAGTGGTGACAGTTGGCTCATTATCAAAGAGCTATAACAGTAAAATGTTACTGATGTCTCCTTAACAGTATAACCTTGATATCATCTGTTTTTGGGAGAATTCGGCCGTAGAATTCGCTGTGACCTTCTTTAAAAAAAGACTTCGCCTTTGCATCGAGATGGTGTTGTTGGGTATTTTGCTTAGTGCTAACCAGTGCTAAACCCCTGTAGGAGTCTGCTTTTCTTACATTGTATTTGTCTTGTTTTGTCTTGGCTGTTGTCCCTGTCGTTTCCAATGCAGTGCTGAAGACCGTGCCCTTTACCGCCCGCACAGCCAAGCGTGGCTCTCGGTTCTTCTGCGAGTCCGCTCTCAATGAGGAGTACCATTACTAAGCTTGTAGAACTCTCTATCTTCTCAAAGGTTGCTGGAAACAAACAGTTCTCTTCTTGGTGTCCTTCTCTCCTTCCTCCTCTGCATGCCTTTCCCCCCCCCCCCCCCCCCCCCCCCACGATTCTCCTTTAACAGTTACGCTCACCTCTCACACCTCGGACCTGTGCATGTGCACTGTGACAAGCCCTGGAGACATGCCCGAGTGCGGGTGTTGTGTTTCTTGTTTTTTTTTTTTGTCTTTTTCAAAACAATTCTCCCTCACCCCACGTGTGTTCACATTTTCTCCCTCACTGACCATCATAAGGTGCTGGGGTAACAGTTTTCTTTCCACAAATGCATGGAGTGTGACACCCACATTGATCATCATTGTTTTATCAAATACAGCAAACCATAATGTCACAGAGAGAGCAGTTTCCAATCTGGACTTTAAGAGTGCTGAGAAGTAAAGAAACGCCGTTAAGCTGGCTGCTGCCATCTAGTGGCCAAGACTCAAAAACAATTACTGAGCTATGAACATACTTAAAAAGTTTTTCTCTTCTTAGCCTCTAATTGGGTCACTTTGACATTAACATGTCGCACTACATCTTGCAATATACAAGCTAAGGTCATCATCTTCACAGCAGGTATGATGTAGAAGTGTCTGTGGCATTATACCTTGCTTTTTTTTGTGTGTTTTCAAAGAGTGTTTTCATTCAAAATTCATGTTTGTTCACTATCACATGTCATTATCATATGTTCATAGTTGTGTGCATGCTGATTGCTTCATCCCTGCTGCTTGCTCCTACTGCACCCCCTGCTCTCCCAGTTAGTCCATGTGCCACGCTCGCTTTGCCACTCTGGGTCACTTCTCGGTGACTCGGTGTGGTCTGTCAGGCTCGTTGCTATTCTGCATGGTGTGTGCATATAGATCATCTGGTGCATTTCAGGAGTTTGTGTGTGCTACTAACATGCAACCAGGTTGCTTCACTGAAGGTTTTGAGGTGTTTGAATCACTGGTTGTCAGTGTTTTTCCCTGGCTGCATGCATGCTTCAGTGTTTTGTTTTTTTGGTGGTGATGAATTGTGTTTGTTTCAGTTTACAGTTGTGCTGCACAGAAAGGTAGAAATGGGCTCTCTTCCATCTTGCTGGTAGCCACTTTGCAAAGCAGTCTGGGTCTAGTAACAAGGAGAAAGAAAAAGCTTTTATCCTTCTCTCCACTCCCTCCTCCCTCCTCTGCCAGTTGAAACAGTTAACAACCTCTAGCTCTGTCCTCTCTCGTGTCCTTACCCAGCTCTAGCTTTTCTACATCCAGCCTACTGCCACACCGCTTGGCTCTTGCAGCGCTCTTTTAGTAAAGCCAGTGTGAATTGTTTGGCTGACGTGCACCGGTCAGCCTCCTTCTCCATTTTTAACCTTCATTTTGTCTTCTCTTCATCTAGCCCTAAAGAAGAATAATATTACTAAATTTCCCAATGTCTACTCGAGGGTAAGGAACTCCTCCAGTAGCACCCCTGTAGTGGATGTGCCCCAAACCTGGCAAGCATCTCTTTATTACCTCAGTTTCTGTCATACTTCTTTCATTTCAAGTCCACTCATCATTGACCTACTTCTGTTCATCGATGTACTCATTAATGCTCCTTTGTAGCAGGAAGTTTCTGTGTGTAGTGATTAGCACATAACCTTACTCTCCTCACTTGTCGCTTTGGCTTTATTGTAGAGAAAAGATACATTTTCATGCATTCACAATATGCATGAGAGATTTCCTAGATTTCTGGCAGAGGTTTTTAAAAAAAATTCTGTGGACTGTCTCATGTTTAAAAACCAAAGACAGGTTGTTTGGCTGTTGTTTGTGTAGACATCACACTGCTTTGAAAGACAGGCTGCCAGCACTGTGAACATGTGAGCTCATCAAAACACCCCGATGAAGACGCCTGACACCATCTTTTTATCCATGCCCATCCCCGACCCTTCTTTTCTATCTCAGATTTGAGGAATCAGCCTTACAGGAGAGCGGACGCCGTACGGAGGAGTGTCAGGAGACGCTTTGATGATCAGAACCTGCGGCCGGTCAACAATGGCGACGTAGTCATGTGACGAGGGAATAGTGCATGTGCTAGGGCTGGGGATGGGGGGGAAGGGAGAAAGGTATTGGGGGGGTAGAGAGAGAGAGAGAGAAAGAGAGTAAGGAGTGACAAAAAGATCGAAGCAGAGTGAAGGATGACGCGTGAAAGTCAGGTGTTTGTAGCAACATGTGAGATGATTATGTATATATATTACATAAGAATACTCAATATTCCACATCTGTGCTATAGTATTAGCAGCATTTCACTATGAAGGACTGGGACACGTATGGGACTGAATTTAAAGTGTCTGAAAGGTTGATTTAAAAACCTTTGACGAGCCAAGTGCCTGAATTTTATTGTTGTTGTTTTTTTGTGGTTTCACGTCACGTTGCCGTGTTTGCCTAATGACTGTTCTTAATAATCCCACTCTGAGCAATACAACGTGACCTGGCTTTAATTTTTCAGATGTGTAAAACTGGACATGCGGTGGCCTTAAGAGCCACGTGAAATGGCGTTACGTGGGGAAAGATGTAGAATGTACAGGACGGGTTCTCTTTTTAGCTGTTACAAATATTATTGTTACGGCCCTTTAGTCCGCTCCTCTAACAACATGAACATGCTCAACCTGCACTTTTTAAAAAAATTTTTACATCTCATGAGGGTTTCTCAAATTATTAAAGGGCTGTTAATGTGGTATGAACTCTATATTTGTACTAAAGCAACTATAAAGGTAAATAAAGACCAGTTTAATGTGAATTCTGTTTATAGCAGGTATCTCCATACTGATTCTTCTGTCATGTCTTATTACGAGTGATCAGTAAGGGCTGAATTTGTAGCTTCTAATCCATTAAAAAACAACTTATTTTCAAGTTGTGCATATCTGTAGCTGCACAGCTGGTTTTGTGGAAGGAATTATGCAGAGCAAGAAAACCGAATACCTTTTCTGTTGGGGGTAGAAACTGCACGCAAGATGCGAAACTTTACTGGATGATCTTATTGTCAGAACTGGACATAACTAAACGTCGTGCTTCTGCGAGCGTTTTACAGGTTAACAACATTCCAGGTCACCGAGTCTACTCGCTTTACTGTAATTTTAATGTATAGTATTTAACCACTTAAAAGATTCATTTAAGCTTATGTCGTCATCTAATGTGTGTTTTAAAACGGGGCAAAACAAAAGTATACAACATAAAAAGTTTCCTAAATGTACAGATATTTTGCTACAAACTGTTTTTTTTTACCTAATTCACATCACCAGATGGTTAATATTGTACATATTGTTTAAACAGAAGTTTTCCCTGCCTTGTGCTATACAGCTTGAATGTTATTTTAACTTAGTTTTTCCCCCCATTTTTGTATATTTAATTAAGCCAAATTCAGCCAGAAATCTACAGTAGTGTGTTTGATCATCTTTTACTGTTATGCAGACGGCAGTGGGGTCACGCACTTTACCTGTTAGGGTGTCAGAGGTGCATAAAAACAAAGAAAGTCTGGAAAAGGTTCTGATGTGCAGATGTTTATACACGCCAACTTAATGGCTACACTAACAATCAAAAGTAGTTCTGTTCATTGTCTCCACTGAAGCATGTGACGCCATCGGCTCCTTTTCTTTGCACTTCACTGTCTGTGGCAGCGTAACTTCTCGAACTGGATATTACCAGCATGCTTTTCTCTTGGACGTTCACCAGAAATGTATTTTAGGCAGTTTGTGCTTATAACAAAGTAACAATTTTTAAATTAGGTGATGAGATTTTCAATATGTTCAAATAAACTATTTACATTAAATATAAAGTTCTTTACTCTCTGTGGTTTGTTGTCTGATTCTTGTCAAAACGATGAAAATATAAGTTCGTGAGTGCAGATGCATTCATGTAGCTTTTGTTTTTTTGCCAAGAGCAGAACCTCACATTAAAAAGCTAACCAGTGTTTCTCCATTTGTTCTATTTAAGCAATGCCAATTCAACCTTATATTATGTGTTTAAACTGTAAGTAGTTACAGTCCATACACAGTGTTTGTCTGACTTATTCATATTTAGGACAGTGACTGAATATTAACCAGTAGTAAAGTACACCATAACTGAACCACAATGCAAACTCTGTCCCTTAAAATAAGCAGAAAGATACATTAAGTGGTTATGGCTGCATTTGTGTTAGTAAAGTGTTACCAATAACTAGCAATAGATGTAATTTTGTGTTTCCGCAACACAAGGAGTTAATATTCACCCACTTAATGTTTGCCGAATATCAATATTGGACCACTTGTTTCCCAGAATTAAAAAATACTACAAATCAACTGCAATGCAATGCAAACTATATCCCTGAAAATTATCAAAAGGTTAATGCAAAGACTGAGACAACATTAGACAGCATAGGTGTTCCTAATAAACCAACAATGGCATCACCCATTAGTCTTCTTTGTTGGCTATTTGTAAATCTGCAACAGCATGGCAACAATCCTATAATCTTGGAAGGTTTGGCGACAATTTATCGTCTAAGTAAGTCAAAGCAACACCTGCAGACAACTTCCAGTGAAACTGTTTTATTACATTTAACTAAAGTATTGATTTCAGCAAATCCTCCAATTAAAACCTTTCATTCATTCAAACCAGCTGCAGTTAAATTACTTCAAATCAGACGTAACCCCCAGTATTCCTGGACATGTGGACAAGTTTCTTGTATTTCTACACATTTGCAGTGTGTCATAAAGATATGCTTTTAAGTGAATATAAAAAAAATTGTCAATGGAAAACATGTATAACTACAGCCAACTGAAGAAAGGTAAGCTAACAAAAAAACAACTCAGTATTTAACAGCTGATCAGTTTCCTGATATGAAATTAGTCAAAGTCTATGTAAAAGCTCAGTATATGGCATTCCCATAAATACCACAAATCAGTCCATTATGGGCGTATGACCAGCACGGTCAGATGAGCTTGAAGGGGAATGCATGTTTGGAGAGGAGAGAGCAGCATGAATTATTATCAAGGTGCGTCCAGCTGTTCCAGCAAGTTTCTTCTCCTTTTCTCCAGCTCTCCTTCACTCAGCTCACTGCCCGACGTGTCCCAGCCACCCTTAAACGCACCATTAAAAAAATACAAAGATTCAGTCATAGTGAAAATTTGATCTTTTTAAATAACTAGTTAACCGCAAGACCTTTATCTCATGCTAGAAACTGTAAGCTAACATATACGCTCGAGACTTCTTTAAAACACTGACTTTGACCTGAGCCCCCCAGCTAATCTCACAATATAG
This sequence comes from Aulonocara sp. 'chitande type north' Nkhata Bay, assembly GCF_057382095.1. Lineage (NCBI taxonomy): Eukaryota > Metazoa > Chordata > Actinopteri > Cichliformes > Cichlidae > Aulonocara > Aulonocara sp. 'chitande type north' Nkhata Bay. The sequence continues at coordinate 26,416,375 of NC_141359.1, read as the reverse complement.
GGGCAATTTTTTATAATAATAATAATAATAATAATAATAATAGTAATAGTAACATTCACCTCCTCTTTGGCTGCTTTCCTTTTGGGAGATTTCTGTTTGGACTCTGAGCGAGATTTCCCCCGAGACTTGTCGTTCTCTTTCTCCTTCTCTACCTCCTTTTCTCGCTTCCCATCACGGTCTCTTCCTTTCTTCTCGTTGTCAGAATCTGGAGACGCCTGTTTGTCATAATTACAGTTAGTGCACACACCAGTGTTGCCAGTACATTTGTATTTAAGACATCAAGCGCACACATTTGTTTCTTCCTGCACACTTACAGACTTGTGGCGTCTCTTCTTGCCCTTCTTCTTGTGCTTCTTGGATTTTTTATAGCTTCTCTCTGTTTTCAGGTAGAACATGTCAATGAACACACATTGTGGCACTTTTTCCCTTCCTAGATACACAAATCAACTGATCGGAGCTGTAAAAACACTCACCAGATTCTCCACTAGATGAACGTTCTGAGGGGGATTTGGACTGTGACCTCTTTTTCTTCTTGTGGTATTCCTCATCCTCAGACTCGGAGCCCTATTAAAACATTACAGATTAGCAGTGCATGATATGAGCAATGCTTTTTGTAAAGTGTGCTTTGCTACATCATTTTCCAGTAAATCTTTACATAAAATACAGAATGGAATGATGTGCATTCAGTTAAACCCTGTATTTGACTAAAACAGTGGGCAGAAAAGTATTTTTTTTAAAAAACATGTTTTTTTAAACATTTGATCTGTGATTTAAGTGTATAAAATGTTCATTTTCTTGTGGTGGTACTAACTGATCGAGAGCGGGAGCGCTTCCTGTGGTGCTTTTTGGACTTCTTTGAGTGTTTCTTGGTCCTCGAGTGGTGATGCTGGCACTCATGCTGTTAAATTAAATAAAAAGTAAATACCAGGTTAAACATCATTATAGTCGTCGTCAAGTTTAAAAACTTCATGCCCCTGCTAGCGTCATGACTCACCTCCAAGACATGCATGAAATCTTTGAATATTCTTTTCCTCTCCGACTCCAGAGTCACGTCTTCAAAGGCAGGCTCTTTTAGGAACCTCTCTCTGACCTGAAATGGTAAAATGTCAGTTATCAGGAAACATTAAACACAATCAAGACTGGAAAAAAGGGATGAGGATAAAAACAGAAAATAAACTGTGTTGCGAAAACACACGAATTTGATCCGCATTGAAAGTACATACTCCCTCCCACGTAGTCTCTGGCTCCAGTGGCGGTGTGGCCTGCTTCAGCATGTTCTTGAAAGCAGCTTCTTTCCTTTTCATCTTCCTGGCCTCCTCCTTCTCTCGCTCCCTCTCTCTGGCTTCAGCTTTCTCAAGCAACTAATTAGGAAAAAGGGTTTCTAAGTGAGTTAATCTTATAATGAAATACAACAAACAGCCATGGTTCAACGCACACATCTTTCATCCCAAGTGAAGTCTTTCAGATGGGACAGGGCACAGAGCAAAAGGTGGGGTACACCCAGGAAAGGTCACCATATCCACACTTACAGCCAATTCAAACCTGCATACATCCTCAAACAAGCAGGTCAAGGCCTGTGCTTATGTATACTCATTAAAATTTCATTGATTTGGGCCTGTTTATCCTGAAAGGTGTATTATTCTCCTTTTTCCATAATTTTATAATCTGTAATAACATTTTTTTGTTTATTTGGGGGCCGTAGAAACAAGTAGGCTCAGCATTGACACATCTTGTGACGGGGATAGGTGGATTACATGTGGATACAGAACTGATGAGATCACTTTTAACTGTGTGGAAAGATCTAACATGAGTTTTAAAATAATTATTAATTCAAATGGATATGATGAACGTATTTTAACACCTAACAACAGGATAAAACGTAAAGCTCTCTAAGCGAAGGAGAGGTGCTGGTTATTTAAACTGTGACCTGTTTTACATTTATTATGCTGATTTAATAGATTAAACCCAGCTGCTGTAGGGTCAGCTACTTAACAGTTCACCCTACTTTAATATCAATATTTGTGTCCATTAATGTTTACGAACAGGTGCCAACTCAAAGCATATGATGCAGAGCTGGAGTCTTACACTGTTGAAGGCTAGCTTTATATTTCCTGCATCCAGCGTGGTAGCTCTCTTATCCGAGCTGATGACTGATCCAAAGTCATCAAAGCTGGTGTTGACTTCAACCAGGAATCCTTTGTCCTGGGAAAGAACACATCAGATAATTATTAGATGTATAATTGGATCAACGCAAGGAAGGTGCACGAGTGCGAACTGTTCCTTAAAAATACCAAATATAAATAACATTTTATGAGGTTAGAGTAATACCTTAAGAATATCTTTGATTATTCTCTTTTCATCATGATAGCGTGCTTTCAAGTCTTCCACATAAAATTTGAAGAGGTCCAGGGGAGTGGAACCTGCGCAACAAACAACATTAAATTTAAAAATGTGTAAATATTGATCCTTGCAGCAAATAAACAAGGTTCAACAGCATCAATGGACCACAACAAGGGTGCAAAACAGTGAAGCCAAATAATTAAAGATTTAGAGACTAGTGTATTATCGGAATAAGTATGAAAATTAAAAAGGAAAAAATATGGAAATTAAAAGAAAATATAACCTCAAAAAGCTAAACTGTGATTCATAAATCGTTTATGTTGTCAGTTGTGAATGTTTTATTTCAGTGTTTATGCTATGATTCAAGTCCGACTGTCACATTCAGCTCATGCAGACATGTGTGCGTGTGGCCCGCTGTCCTACCCGGCTGGCCCAGCATGTTGGCAAAGCGGATGTCTGAGCTCAGTGTCGGGTACATCTCCATCCAAGCAGACATAGAGTGAAGTTGGCCGTGATCATGAAGCTCGTCCAGAAATTTCTGAGAAAACAACAAGAGATGAGGATCGGGAAAGTACATGTGGCCTCTTCTTTTGGCTTATAGTAAAACTGTTATTAACCAGATTAAATGTGAAAAATTACATGCAGCGCATTTTTTTTGTTTCTTTTTGAGACATCAGTTCTTTGCTTTTGCTTCTCACCTGGAAGGCCTCTCTATTCTTGCGCTGCCGTCTTCTTTCCCTGAGAAGTGTCTTTTGCTTCTCTTCCTCCTCCTCCTTCTCCAGAGCCCGAATATGTTCCTCAAAACATATAAGGGCATCTTCTTTGTCCATATCTGTAAGCAGATAACGGCACTATCAGTAGGCTGAACATATACAAACACACATTCATGCAGAAGCACAATGACCTGATAAGAAATGTTTTTCTTCTAATTCTACTAAAACCATTGTATTATCTCATACTTTGCAGCTCCTCATCCTCTGCAAAGGTAGGGTTATCTAGCAGATACTGCTGGGCCTCAGACCAGGTGGTGCGGTATGTGACGTTTGCCATGTTGTCCAAAATGTTCTTCAAAGCTTCCCAGTTCCTTTTTCTCAGCTGCTTGGCTTGCTCCTAAAGTAGAGAATACAACCAGATGGTAATTGCACTAGACCATAAAGCTCCTACTCCTAAATAGGACACTGAAAGAGGACTTATACACAATAATTATGCCAAACATGCTAACTAAAAATAAAATCAAAGATTCCTAATGCACTTTGGAGCCCTTACCTTCTCTTTTTTAGCAAGGTAGAACAACACGTCTTCATAGATCTCTAGCCTGTCTCTCTCTGGCACGCAGCTCCACACTTCAAGCTCACCAAACATCTGTTCTGCTTTCCTGGATTGCAAGAGTACGCACACAGACACACACAGACACTTTAGAATATTTTTCCCACAAAGCCACGTGAGGGCACCATTTCACTTGCCAAATTTAGCTTTAAGGCACCAGTTATGGTTTTTTGCGAGCCATCCCAGGCACAACACAGAAAAGTTATGTCTTTTAAGATGTGTGCTGAAAATATTCAATATATTTGACGTCTGTTGAAACCCTGTTGCTCAGAAGAGTCACTCGGTGTTACAGGCTAAAACAAGGTATTAAATGCAAGGACATACACCCACACAGCATCAGAAAGCCTTGCTCTCACCATCCAACTGCCTGTTGTGTGCCACCCCAGACTACAAACCCAGTGCCAGCAGAACACTGAAGCTGGCTTGTTGTCAAGGTCACCAGTTGATTACCCCTTTTCCTCTGCCCATCATCACGACTTTCATCCAAAAACTAAAGAGTGCCGATGAAAAAGACGTTCCAAGAATTTATTAAGAAGTTATATGATATTTTAAGTGTTTATGTGTTGTTCACTGAGATCGAGTAAGTTTCCAATAAGTGTGTTTGTTGGAAAGCTGTTGTAGACATTAGCAAACAAAATCAACAACAAAAAAAGCTAAGAGATTTTGAATTAGATATAACCTTTATGTCACATGCACCTTGACTTTGAATAGATTCATCAATCATTAACTTTCTAATGAACTCATTACACATGCGAAACTTTGACCTTGTAACAATTTATTATTGTGTAAACAAATTCAGCAATATCAACGTGACTAGCACTAACAGGTCAAAGCAGCTTAAGTGGAAGTCAACAGTGCTGTAACTGCACGATGGTGTGCAAGCGCCACAGATGTCCTCTCACTCAACCAGTCTGCATAATCATATTGACAGTTCAGAGAACTGCAAATCAATGCAGGGGGGAAAAAAACAAAATACTTTATTGCCATATCACAGTAACACTTACTTGTATCTAGTGGTAGATGTCATCTTTTCATGGTTCTCCAAGAATCTCTGAAAAGTCTCTTTTGACTCTTTGTATTTAATTCTGGCCTCCTCCTTTTCTTCCTTCTCTGTCTGGACTTTGTATGCATTGAACGCCTGCTTCTTTTCGCTCAGCTTCGGAAGTGCACTTTGTTGACAAGAAAAGTAACAAATTGTAAGTCAGAGATGGTGACAGTTTAAACTTACTATTGTATGAAGGATAAACAGATCTCTGGAAAGCATTGTACCTGTAGCGAGGATCATTGATAATCAATTTCATGGCCTGTTCCCAAGAGGAGTTGGAGGATACACCCTGAAATACAAAGCATAAGAAATATTCATGGTGGTTTCAAATAAAATCTGCACACAAGAAATATTTCAAAAATATTCATATGGATTGCCTTGTTGTCCTGTTAGAAAAAAGTACATCAACCTGGATACGAAAATGGAGCTTTTTGCTGCTTTGGTCTAGAACAGAACACATTTTCTTAATTACTAATAGATGGTGGGTTAAAAGGTGTGGAGTGGCAATAAATCAAGAAGTGCCACCAAGGACCTTTGTAAGTGCCCTTTCTGTCACTTGCCTCTCCCAAGGAGTGACTACTTCATCCATTATGACTGATTCCACTATGTGCCTCGGTCTTGTCAGTTGTCACAGTTATTCTAACTCACTCAGGCATGCCACTTTCTCTCGCTGTCTTAATCCCAGCCAGTCCTCGTGCCTTTGATCCAATAAAGCTAATCATAAAGACACAGCCATTAAGATCTTGCAGGAAATGGCAAGCAATCTCAGAGGAGAGCTTTGTGCACAAAATTAAAAAGCTCCTAAATATAGCAACATTCAAGGTGGGTGGTGCTAGGCCGCCGTGCAAGCCGAACACACAACACGTCCACAGCAACAGGAGGTGAGGTTTAATAGGCCTCCCAGGGGCTCAAGAGCAGGGACAGGGATTAGATCCAGGTCTGAATGCAAATGATGTGATGATGAACACATCAGGCACTAGAGAACACTGAGGTGGCAAAAGTAGTCTTAAAAACAAATCAAGATTTGGATTCCAGTGCCAACAACAGAGCAACAGTCAATGGATACTTAAACACACACATTAAAAAAACAACCCTCAATGGAGACAGTTGAAAAGCTGTAGGATGACTTTTTGGGCACAAAAATGTAGCAAATTATCAGATATTTGCTTTCTGATTTAAAACACACTCTGCTTGATTAAAGAACCAAATTCGTGCAACATCATGAATCAAATTTTGCTGCACACTTGTTGACTGCCTAACATCTCACATAATTAATTTATACACTGAAACATAGAGAACATTTTAGAGTCAGAATCTGAAAACAAGAATGACTGTGACCACTTAGTACTCCCCTGCAGTAAAGGCGTGCCTTCTCTCCTACAGCTTGTTAACAGCCTGACTCACCTTCTCCTTCAGCAGCTCTTTGAAGGCCTGCTTGGCTTCTTCTTTTGTATTCCATTTGTACGTTTTCTTCTGAAGTTCTGGCCTTTCTTCTTTTACAACCTCGACACTAAGAGCAAAGAAAATTATTGACACTGAGCACTTTTGTAGTTCTCTGCAATCAAAGATGCATTAAAAAACGGCTTTGTTACACCAATATTATAAGTAGAAAGTGCTCTGTGAACGCTAACCCAACAGAGCTGTGGTGGCCTGAGATGACCATAATGGGGATACCCTTTAAAGCTAGTTTTTGGTTACAAGCCCGACATGGAACCCGACGTATTAGCCAGAGGTCCCTTTACTACAGTTTGGAGCAGCGGACCTTTTTTATATGCACGGAATAGTTTTCCACAAGATCGCTGCAAAAAGTGCAGCCTTACCTAATGTCCACACTACTGTTACTCATTTTATATTAATATTTAAAAACCGTGTTGGTATTGGTGGCGTAACAGTAATAGTAATAAATTACACAGCAATAGTACAGTCATGTAGTTGTAAAAAGCTTGATAACATATTAAGTAATCCTAAGTATTCAAAATACATTACTCTCATTGAGTAACGTAACGGAATACGTTACAGAATACATTTTGTGGCATGTATTCTGTAATCTGTAGTGGAATATATTTTAAAAGTGCACCCCAGGGTGGCTGTGGCTACAATGTAGCTTGCCATCACCAATCTGAGTGTGTGTGTGAATGGGTGGATGACTGGATGTGTAAAGCGCTTTGGGGTCCTTAGGGACTAATAAGGCGCTATACAAATACAGGCCATTTACCAATTAAAAGTAACCTTCCCAACACTGCTGACCTCATTGTTTGAAACTTTACCCACATTTAATAAGAGCACCGGTTTAACAATACGTGACAGGAAATGAGGAAAAGCATAACAGGTCCATTTAAAAATTTGCTTTGACCATCATGTTCAATTAAATGAGGAAGCGCAATCTAAGCTGTTGGTATTTTGATGGCAGATGTGTTACAAGCTTGCATTATATTAACTTCTCACAATCACATGGGTTTCTAGCACCACTATAGTGATTTTATGAAAACAAAAACAGCAACATTTTTAAACAATTCTTAAACTAACTTTCAAAATGAATTACTTCAGAGGCTTCCATTCAATTACAACAAGTTTAAAATGTAAAACACTGTAACTGATACTTTGAGTATTTCATGTTAACATCTGCATAAAACTGTATGAAGACCTTTTCCTTCAATTCCTTACTCCCTGTAGCCACCAAAAGGCAGCAGGGTGTACAACAATCAATCAGAACCCTAGGATTTTATGAGTACTATGGTGGAATACACTGTCATAAACATAGTATCTACTGTGTTTAACTAATTGAGAGGAAGATGGTACAAAACTGAGGAAAATCTCTGGCTAAATCAGCAGATCATTGTGCATTACAGCCTACTTTCCAACTTCTTCTGAAGCCAAAGCCCATTCATTATTTATTTTCTGAAATGGATTATGATACAGCCGTTGAGTCATATCTTATGATATGACTGTTTAATAATAATAAAACTAGAATAGCTCAGACTGCTGTGGTTATATCAGTGTGAGAATTAATCAATTTTTATTATTTATTTACATCAATACTGTAAAAGTTAAATTAAAAAAAAAATCCACCATCTGCATCTTGCTGCAGATTTGTGGAGCTATGTGGTCTCTCTCCACTGCTCTGAACCATTCTCACAATAATGTCATTTCCTGGAGAGGCCTCTTTTCATTTGCCGAGCTATTGTTGTCATGCATCACTCTGACCAGCACAGCTGTTCCAGATCGATGAGAGCAGCAATGTGGCTGGCTTTGAGTCCATTTATTAATCACTACACCTTCTGATTCATAATCCACTTCAACCACAACAGCAGGTATGCTTGGAGATAGCCACACAGGCAGACATGTCATTGCGCTTGCTCAGTTAAACCCTAGATTTATAATTGTTTACCTGGCTACAGCCTCGGTAGCTGCTGAAGTCTCAGAGGAAGCCACAGGTGCATCAGCCGTCTTCACCTCAGGTGTTTGAGTCACTGCTGCCTGGGATGGTTGTTCCTCTGAGACTACTACCGCAGTTTCCGCCTCCACTACAGTCGCTGCAGGAGCTACATTATCTGCTTGCACAGCAGGAGCTGCAGTGGTTCCAGGAGCCGCTGCCTCTGCAGTCCTAATGTAAGATCATGACAATAAAGCCATACGAGATTAATAATTGTTGATGACTGCTGTATTTGTTAACCTCAATACAAAATGAAGACATCCAGAGTAACAGCAAACTCTTACCCATTCTCCTCTGCTTTGATCATAGCTGGAATTGACAAAAGAGATAACAGTTAAGGCGCTTGCTTTCATTTTTAATCATGCAGCAGATCAAGAGACCTTTTCAAAGATAAATGTACTAAAGGAGCCAACAAGTGTCCTGTGTTTTGTAAGTCCTTTGTTTGCACATCAATCACACCACATCCCCTAATGTATGGAGTGATCTGTTGACAAAGTCAGCATTCTTCCAGTCATTGTGCCATTAAAGGCTTTTCTGTAGAAGGCAACATTTTTCAATATAAAAATCCCTGCCTTTCATACAACAGCTTTGATATAATCAGATACCGCGCTTTACCTTCCAGGTCCTCCAGCTCTTTGGGTTTTGTCCATCTTGACTCCTTTGTCTGAGAGTTGTAATAATAAGGCTTCCCTGTGTCTGACTTGTACTCCTTCCAGGGGCATTTTGACAGCATTTGCTAAAGAATTCAAAGAATGATGGGAAAGGTTTTTTTAATAGTTTAAATGAACAGCAAGGCCTTACCGGTAATTAGTGTGAGTCAATATCCATAGTCCAATAACAAATCAGTTTTTTTAAGTATAGATGACGCACATATTTTAAAAATAAAATTGTTTAATATATGCACACAAAGGATTTAAATAATTCCCCCAAAATGAGTGGGGCAAAATCCAATTTAGCTTAATCTGGTACATTTACCATTACTGTAATTTTAATACGTGAGCACTGCAATTGCTAAGTGCCAAATGAATTAAATGTATGTGAATATGCAAGTAATATAAATAGTTCAAATTAAAAGCTCTGTACCTCTGCAGGAGATTTGAGTTCATCCGGTTTCTCCCATGTGGATTGCTTAGTCTCTGTGTTATAATAATAGGTCTTTCCATCTAGTGATTTATGTTCAGTCCACACGGATTTCTGAAGCAAACAAACACGACAGATAAATCAGATAATTATTTTGGTTGCATTTTGAATGATTTTATAGTTCCTTGTTAATTGTGTCTAGTCTTTCAATGTTTCATGTGCACAAACCTTCTTTGGCTGTTCTTCCTGCGGGGATCCATTTGTGGTACTCTGCAGGGGGAACGGAAATAAAGGTTGTGAGACAGCAGGAAAAATACTGGAGCTAATGATGGTAGCTCAAAATTGTCAAAGCTCGTAGACTTCCAATTACTACATATCAAAAAAAAGTTATACTTACAGATGTTCCAGGAGCAGCAGCTGTGAAAATAAACAAGACAAAAAGTAGTCAGACTTTAAACTTCTAAATACGCCTAAACATTAATTTTACTGCATTAAGTAAAAAATCCTACCTGTGGAGTCAACACCAGGCTGTCGACAGGAAAAAAATAACAATGTTATTGGTGGATTATTTTTTTTCCCAGTCTTAAAGTGCACATCTACAGATTCATTATTAACAACAAAACAGTAAGAGACACAGCTTTACTAATCAGTACATTACTCCACAACCTCAAGATGTATAGCTAGTGTTTGGTTACATGTGTCTTATGATCACTAAACCCATCTGGACAATAATAGACACATTGCATGCAAGTGTAAAATTTTCATTAGCTAGTGTTTAATTAGGTTTTTTAGCTGTTTTGTTTCAACATGAAAATATATTTTTTATGGAAGGTTATAAATTTATAGCCATGTTCCATGGCTGTGCAAATGTTTCATTAGGCATTTCACAGACTGCAGTGTATTTTAAGAAGTGTGAAGCAGAGCACTCAAGAAACATAGTGAAAAGAGTTACCGGTCCCGTTGGCTGTACAGCCGCAGCTGGTATGCGAGGGGGCATCATCATTCCTGGCATCATAGGTGGCATCATGCCTGGCATCTAATAAAAGAGGCACCATGAAATATTCATCTGGTATTTCCATGCTACCTAATCCAGGCAGAGGTATTTAGACACAGTGTGAAACAGGTTGCTGGTGTGTAGAAGGCTGCTTGACTGATTATGCTGCGCTTACTGAAAGTGTGATGCCACAGCCTGACACCTGTGAAGCAGCAATATGCCAAACTACAGTGTTTCACCACCTCTTCAGACTTGCGTTTCTGGCACTCTGATCAAACACTCCTCCCCATGATCACGCCTATTTATGCATGACAGGATTACATGCATGATCCACTTTTTTTTAATCACTAGATAAAAAAAAAGAAAAAAAGACTACAGCTACATCATGCCTATTTATTCATTAACTGTCAGCTAATGAAAGAGATTTAAACTGACGAACTAGAGCAGGGCGATATGTCCAAAAATATTTATCACGATAAACATTTGAAAATTTGCGATAACGATATAACTGACGATATAATTGACACCAGACAAAATACTTTACAACTCCACAACTTTATTAGTGCAAAAAAAAAACCCAAAACAACAACATCAATGTATTTTCACTTAAACAAGCAGCTGTTTTATGTGCATTAAAGTTATATAAAAATGTAACAGTGCAAATGCAAATTCCTTTCTGACAGTTTAACCAAAGGGCATTTCCAGTGGAAATTGGCCGACATATCCTCAGCATAACCATGTATAATATCCACAAAACTTAAAAAGAGGTATTACACACACAATACGGTAATATTATGTTGAAGCACAGTACGTATCACTCCGCGAGGCTCCTGACTATGGTAGTCGTAATGCTCCGACAATCCATCAAGCGGTGCGGGTTTGTAGCTTAGCAAAGTCGTACTAAAACATTTGACAGATTTTCGAGCGCCGTGTACCACATACAATCGTTTCGAGGTCAGTAAACACAACCAGAATTCATACATAAGGCCCACTGGATTATAAGGGGCACTGCCGATTTTCAGAAAAATCAAAGGATTGATTTTAAATGTGCTGTATTTTCCAAAAAACACAGCAACAACGACGGCCCGCTAGCTTGCGCTACCAAAAATAGTGCTTTGTTGTGTTTTTGACGGACGAAAGCTAAACCAGTTCCACACCCCTAAAGTTGCAGCATTTTTACAAACCAGTTCTGGTTCATCCGTTTCATTTAACGATCTGCTTTCGCCGCCATGCTTTTTCTGCCGTGTGCATATGAAAACAAAGGCACTGCGCATGCGCGTTTTACCCATATTCTATCGCGATATTTCATTTTTCTATCGTTGCCCAACATTATACTGGTATTACCGTAAACGGTATGATATGGCCCAGCCCTACGACGAACAACATTTTTTCTTCAGTTAATTAGCGCCCCTATCAAGCATTTGGAGCGCTACAAGATAAGAAAATATACCTGGTCTGTAAATGTTGATGGATGTGGCTAACATGAAAGTATAACCACTTGATACATGCAACAATGATCAGAACAATTCAAGCAAATAACTAGAAAAAAATGTTAATTCTTTCACTTTAAAACATTTTGAGATGTGTCTCATTTAAGGTTATGCTTCTCCCTAAATTATTAAAGTGGAGGGAGAAATAAATAGGCTGCCTAGTCCCTAGACTTTATAAGGCACAGAGGACAAAAAGAGGGGAAAAAAACCCCCAATACAAACAAATCTATGAGGTTACTACAAAGCTCACCTGTCCCATTGGCGGTGCCCCCATTGGTGGCATTATACCCGGGGGAATTATACCAGGAGGCATTGGTGTCATGCTGGGAGGTCGCTGTCCCATAGGGGGCATTCCAATGGGAGGGAAATGAGGTGGTATTCCAGGTGGTCCCATCTTCATAGAAGAAGGAAGACAAAAACATTATATCGTAGTTAGAAGAAATACTTTCTTAACCCTCTGAAATTACCTGGATCTCTGCAGTGTTCCATATAATATGCAATCTAACATTATACTGAATCACAGTTAATTACACATAATGAGTAAGACCTAAAAGGGGGAAATGAAAGAAAGCAAGTGCAACTCTCTGCTCCTTCAAAGGCTAATTTAAGTTAGGTGTTCTAGCTGAGGAGATAAAATAGGGAGTGTGTGAACACTGGCTGCCACAGTGTGTGATGAACATGGCAGAGGAACTGTGCTTCAGTCACACTAACTTTCACAGGACCTTAGGAGAAGCACTACACATGCACTAAACTGGAAAGAGCAAAAAACGAAATCAAATCTACAGATGTGGAAGTTGACACGCGAAACAAACGCAAGTGAAGAATATATGATCAGGTTTGCAGGAGGATGATTAATATGAAAATCAAAAGAATTGTGATTTATAGTAAAGTTATTGTTTTAAATATACAGATGTTAATAATTACTGTGTGAGAGAGGACGTTTGTACAGTTTTGTTGAGATTGGGTCACCTATAAATACATAAATACAAGTAAGACTGTCAGGGTTTCTCCTGCACAGAAAAAATGTTTGAGCATGAAAAAATCCCCTCAGTTTCTAAATGTACCTAGACACGAGCCCAATCAGCCCAATATGCAATATTGAAAACCTGCAGAAATGTGTGCAAAGATAAAATCAATGTCTGGAAAGGTCCTTTCTTTTTTTCCTTAAAACAAAAGAAGAGAAAAAAAGGGAGTTTGTATCATTACTTAAACAGCTACTGGAAACAGTTTTTGTAAGATGTTGCTGCTGCTATAGGAAGCAAGAGTTTACTGGTATTCTTGCCTAAGAAATTTATTCATATAACTGCCTATAATTCTAACTTTAACCCCCAGCAAATTTATAAGTAATCAATGCAGAAATCAAAGTAATTCAAATTATGTTCTTTTGGATCTGTAAACAAAACTGCATTTTGATGACTTACAAATGGGGGAGGTATCGCCGCGGGCGGTACACCTGGATAAGGTGGTGCTTGGCTCGGCCCATTATTAGCTTCCGACGAAGACTGTGAGGAGTAAGAAACACCACACAGAGTTAGTGAACTCCCAACAGCCAGTTGTGCAGTTAGCAGTGTGCTTCAATCAGGAAAACTACCATTTCTCCAGATATGTGTTTAAGGAATTGTGAAATTAAGTAGTTTACAGCTAATAAAGCACTCTAAATAAATTTGGCTGCTCCCAAATAAAAAATGCACATAAAAAGTAAAGTAATAGCTACATTGCCCATTTCAATTAGTGCAGTTACATGAAACCACAACGAGTGTGTGAATATTTGGTTTGAAAGTTTAAATGAGGTAGTACTAATTGGGGTGTCAGTAATCAAAACATTATATGAAATCAGTTTTAATTTGACATATATAAAGCTTATAATGTCTAAAGACAAAAGACTAGAAAAACTACACAATTCTCGTTTTGCGACAAATTATCAAGCATTTGGTTTATTTAAAAAAACGTATTAATTTAAAAAGTAATATCTGCATCATTAACTGAGGATGAAACGGTGCCTACCTTAATCTACACCTTTTAAACAAGTGCTTCCTTTTTCTTTTTACATAAAGAATATTTCAAAGACTTCCGGTTTATTCAGAATGAATAAGGGTCCTCTAATGCGGACACCAACATTACATATGGCACAGGCAAACACATGTACCCATAGCCTGGGTAACAACAAATTCATGCGTGAAGCTTTAACATTTTTTGTATCTGAATAACGAACCCTAAAGAAAGCCTTGTAGTTTAACCAGACAATATATTATCATGAAATAGCATAGTAATGATTGTTTTCGGTGATCATATGTCAAATATGGTCTATTTAAGTCCACTCATTTGGGTGCATGAGTGGGATATTCTATTTTACTACTACGAAATTACTACTTTTAACCGATAAAGTTCACTTAACTCCTGACTTAATCTGATCAGTAACGTTGGCTGTGCTAATGTAAATTATGTGGACTGGTAACAATCGTAAGAACCTGAGATAACTGCTGCTGTTTGTGATGAATGACTGCAGGCTCCGTCTAATCTGTGGAAATGAATCGTAAAAGGCTAACGCAAGAGTTCAACTGCTTAATTATTCAACTAACCAAATACACTTTCACCACCGTAATTTTACTTCACGAATACCGTAACACGTTTTGCTGATTTTACACATTAACAAATCAAAGGGCGTGCTATACCCAAAAAAGCTTCAGCTAAAGGAAACCGCTTATAACACGAAGGTAGGCACATACCGCTTTATTAGCCCACTGCTAACAAGAAATGCTAACCCGTGGTCTTTGATACACGGCATTGTAACGGTATAGTTTAGAGAAGAAGATGGCTGCTAACAAGGCCTTAAAAATTCATACACATAGTCTTAACAGTTTTCGTCTTTTTCGTTACCGCTATAAACTATTTTTTGAACGCCTGCACTCACCATGTTGAAGAGAACAACCTCCGAGAAATTTGAGCACTTCTCAACAACAAGCAAAACGATTGGTTGAGCTTCCGCCTAGCGCTCAGAGGTCAAAGGTAACAATTCTGTAGCGTCATTCTGCGTTGGAAATGCGCACCAATGCGCAACACCACCGTTTCCTCCAAAAGAAACTGGCGTGTTAACCAAGGAAGAAACAGCGATGGAAAAAAAAGTCCACTTTAAGTCAATACGCTATAGTCAAACTTAAACATAAAATTATATGTTTCTTGATGTTAAATAGCTTAAAGTAAAAAGCTGCATGAATGAATGAATGAATAAATAAATAAACAAATTCTATTTTCTATTATGAAATTTAATTTATGCCATACAATATATGCAAATATAGAGAAAGCCACATAGACTTGTCTCATTAATACGATATATGGTACTGTGCAACAGTCTTGATCCAATCCTCATTTCTTCATATTTTGCTAGGTAGAATGGGCAATAGGCGCAAGAATTTATTAAAATCTGCGTAAACGTACATGGAAATAAAAATATAAGCCAAAAACAGAGACTGAATCATTCTAACAAGCTTGAAAATCAATATTTTGTTTGACCATCTTTATTCCTCAACAGAGCCTGAAATCTCTTAGGCAAGCTATCTTGTAATTTCTTCAGGAAGGTAGTCTTCATGAACAGTTATCCAGGCTTCTTGAGGGACATTCAAAGTTCTTCTTTGAATGCTGGCTGCCTTTTGTTCTGTTATCTGTCAGGATGATTGCTTCAATTATGTTGAGGTCGAGGCTCCGGGGAGGCCCATCCATGATCGATAGTATTCAACAGCTTATCAAATCAGATAAGCAGCTTAATGCATATTACTAATCAATTAGTTTATTTTTCATTTGTTGCCTTAAATAATTAGGAACACCTGGTAAGAGGTAATTGTCATTATGGCACTAATTTACGAACTGTTAAATCCTTATTTTTAACTGTTTTAGTGTTCGTGAATAAATACCGATCAGGTTGCTCTTTACACCGTAACAGAGAGTGATTCCCTTTTTTATTTTTGCTGTTATAACAGGTACCTATTTCAGAAGCCGAGGTAGCTGGTGTTCAGACACAGCAAAATTACCTCAGTGTATTGGGGATCATTTGAAGGACCGGCTGTGATTTTCCAATTATTGGCTTCTGTGACACAGCTCTTAGACCTCTGTGGTGCTGCAAAGACTCCCCATGACAGCAGAAATTATAAAGCAGTCAGTCTACACAGTTTAGCTTTAAGTGCCTTTCACATGGCTGCAGCACTCACTTTTTCTCCTTTCCTTCTTGCTTCTGCATTCCAGTCATATATTTTCCACACAAAACAAGGTTAAGGAGTAGCTCACCCATTAAGGTGTTTATTCAAACAGAAAATTAGTTTGATGGCCTAATGAACATGTTTTCATTTATTGCTGTTCTTGCTCTGCAGATCGCCTGGACTCTATATTAAAGATTTTGAACAATCAGATCCGTGCGTGTGTGTTCAGATCTTTTCAAAATGAAAAATCGATTATACAGGTATACGCGATGTCCGGTTTATCTTTATGCTTGTCAGTGAAGTTGTTTACCGGAGTTGTCCCTGGGATTTAGAGTGCCACCGAGGTGTGAAGCATGCAACAAAGAGTTGGAAAACAGATGAGCCCTCACTTGAGGCAGACTGCAATAAACTCTGATGCATTTCCTGACAAGCGCAGGAGAATTCCCTATCGATTATCTTAACAAGCTAAAAAACAAAAAAAGGAAGTGACAGTGAGGGGCAGAGATAGATCAGGCTTCAGTCTAATGATGGGAGTCAGTCAACCACAGTGCATCAAACAAACAAAAAAACAGCCATGCGTCAGCATCGCTTGTACATAGCTGCTTTGACAAACTGATTTATTTTTTATGAATAAAGACATATTATATTTAAAATCCTTGAGAATGCTATGATGTTTCCAAACTAGTTTTCACTCTTCAGTCCTATACGCTGTATATTTATGCACATTGGTGTTCCATAGTTTCACTGTTTGCCAGAACCTCATTCTTGTGTTTGTGTGTGTGTGTCTGTTTGTCTGTGATTGATTCACAATATTTGATGTGGTCAATGTTTGCTTCTGGCCATTTTACCCAGTGAGCTTTGAGCCCAGCCTGCTGCTGACCTGCCTTACAGGCACTCTTCTCTCATCTGACAATTGGCTTCCTGTCAACCACAGTCACATTAACTATCTACAAAACACAGTATTACAATTCCAGCTTGCTTTTCCATTTCTTCTCATAAAATAAAGGAGCAGAAGAAGCTTTGTTAAGATTAGTTTTTTCTTCTCTCAGCTGCACAGATTTTACAAAGAAAAAACAATTTTGGGTTGTAGACGCATATTAATGGATTTTTTTCATGATTTATTTTTAGCTCTTTTTAGTTAAGATTTTTTTTATGTTCACATTGCCTCCAGTTATTTCTTTGACAAGCAAAGGCACGCTGCTTAACCAAAGCTCTTGTGCTTTTTATGTTTCTTGAGAAAACATTTTTTTTCTTTCTAAAAGCCTTTTTAACCTGTGGGTGATTATTGAGCCACATAATCAATGAAATCATGACCTCTCAGCCCTGCTCTTAAAAAAAAAAGTCAAACATGACATATGGCGTCCTTGCTATATGCTGCCTGGTTTCTACTTGACTTTACATTGTACTGCTTCTAGGAATTCAAG